>NC_071393.1:70766900-71104400 GCF_022682495.2 Desmodus rotundus | reverse complement strand
AGACTCCGAAAATCTGAACCACTTCATTGTACATAAAAAGGCTTGTTGATGTTAGTGGGGAAATACTGGTTGGTTGCAGTAGGTGTCTTTCAGAGTCCAACATGCGATGATTTTCATGCCTCTAGGTGACATAACTCATGCTTTATTTTACACCTGCCTTCCTTCTCTCTTAAATTTAAAAGAAAAATTTATGAAACCTAAAATTATTAGCAATTCTAAGGTAGAAAATTTATCATAAAGGTTTTTTTTACCCAGAAAGAATTGCTGGTATGTATTTCAGCGAAAGTGGGAGTTGTTCTTTTTTATCCTTACCTGAGGACATGGCTATTGATTTTAAAGAGAGCGGAAGGGAAGGTAAGAGAGAGGGAGAGAAACATCAATTGGTTGCCTTTCACCCCAACTGGGGACAGAACCCACAACCCAGGTGTGTGCCCTGGGCCAGAAATAGAACATATGAGCCACATAGGCCAGGGCAAAAGTGAAGGTTCTGGGAAAGGCAATGCTGTTGGCTTCCTGAGAGGTTATTTTCTGGAGTTTCTCACAGTCACTGGTCCAGTGAGATGAGAACACTCGGATCTCAGTTGAGGCTGGAAGGAGGGTCTTTGCTCAGAGGGCAGAATAATCAGAGGGCCTTTTTTGTGCTACTTCTCAGCAGCTTAGGTTGCTCCAGGCACCCTCTTGGGGAGGTTGTCAAACTAAATTCTGGAGAGCTCAAGGCTCTCCACCAGCTGTGGTCAGCCACTGAAGGAAACAGCCTTCCGGAGGTGAATGAGCCCTTTAGGAGACATGTTTGTACAATTTTCATATCAGTTAGGTTTCTGGGAGGCTCTGAAAAAAAAGAAAAAAGAAAAAAACCCTCCTTGTTTCACTGTTTCCTTAGAAATATGTCAATTTAAAACAAAATGAATAAAAATTTTAGTTATCAAAAATTGCTCATCTTTCTCTGCATCTATATGACAACAATACTTATGACATGTTTTTCATTTTTTCTTGTTTAAATAAAAGTGCGTGTAGGTAAAGGTAGGATGAGAGGTGACATATAAGAAACTCCTTCATTGGCCTTGGACAGTTCCTGCCACCGCCAAAACACAGAACAATTGTTGAGAAAAAATTCTACTTGATGAGAAATTACTTTCATCAGAATTCACTTACACCAAAATGTTACCTGACTCATATATAAGGGTGGGCAAAAATAGGTTTACAGTTGTTTGTATGGGAAAAGATGTGCAGGTTGTGATTATTACAATAGCTACATAAACTCTGTGTTTCACATACTCACAATGGTAAATCGACTTTTGCCCACCCCTGTACTCATTTATTCAACCTGTATTTGGTGGTCTTTTTTTTCTCTTGTGAGCAAGTACTTCAGTAACTGATAAGAGGATGCAAAGGTGAACCCTGACCAGAGCCTGCCCTCAAGGAATTTAAGCATATGCAGGAGAGATAAAATAGGAATATAAAACAAAAATTAAAAGTAGAAAGTGGTGTGTCCAAAGAAAAGCATGGTATGTGTAAAAGTGTCCAGAGAAACGTATGGGGGTTGGATGAAGGAAAGATTACTTCCAGCTGAAAGAATTAGTGGATGTTTTGAGGAGGCTGCTGGTGGGGGAAGGGAAGGGAGAACTTTTGAAGGCAGGTGATGAGGAGGGGTGGGAATGGGGACAGCAGGAACAGGGCAGGGGAAGTAAGGCCAACAGTGATTGGTTCCGTAAAGGCTGTGTTAAGGCTTCCCCAGCAACAGGAAACAATACTGGGAAGGCAGGTCCATTCAGACTAAAGATGACACTCAATAAGGATTTTAGACCTGACTTGATGGAGAACGAGTTTTTGGTCAAGAAACTGACAGTATATAATAGTGATTTTGAACAACTAATTTGCAAGAATTGAATCAAATAGATTAAAATTCCAAAAGTCTTGGGATGGAAATACTGGTTACAAGGCTTTTTGTATAATCAAAATGAATGCTTCCCAAAGTATGGAGAATGTGTGATTTGTGGTATGTAAGGTGAATTTAAGTGATATTGAGATTTTAATAATAACATAAATATATATTAGAAAAATATAATTTGCACATCAAATTTCTGACTCCCTAGACTATTGCCATGGATGAGTCTAAGAGGAAAAAAGTAGGTCTATTAGATTAAAAATATTAAATAATGACTGAGTGTGATCTGCCCATATTGCCCAAATCCTGATGATCCAAGGAATGACAAAGGTTGGGACACCTTAGTCTAACTGAAGGTCCATGAGTTTCCACATTAGGGTGATGGAAATGGAAATGAATAGAAAAGTACAAGAAATTACCTGAGGGAGAATCTTTGAGTTTGGCATTTTAGGTGTGGTGAGGAAGGCCAAGAGGGAGAGTATCCCAAGATGCTGCTAAGCTTTTGAGCCTGACTCTATTAGAAGGCCTTTAATCATTTAAGAAATAAAGGAGGAGTGGGCTTATGAGAAAATAAGGTTCAGTGTACGAGCATAAAGCAGTTGGGAGACTTTCATCAGGCATTTGTAATGTAGAACTGAAGAGCTGGAATAGAAAGAGATATAGAATCAGCCTCAGAGGTAACAACTGAAGTTGTGAGATTGTGACTGAGGAATGTGGAGAAGAAGGCCAAGGAGAGACCCTTGAGGAAGTCATATTTAGAAGTGATAGGAGTTAGAGAGGATCAAGAAGATAGCAGAGAGCTAAGAGAAGTGAGAAAGTACAGCATCTTGGAAGATCATTCCAAGCCCGAGCCCCTAGTATCACCCTGTGGTTGGCATAAGAGAGTTGCTAAATAAATACTAATGAGAAAGAAATGCATAATCAACAGAGTTGAGATCTATAGAGAAGTTAAGGGGCAAAAGGGAGAAAATACCATTGAATTTGGCCATGAGGAAGTCACTGAGGACCTTTGGGTCTGTAGAGTCTCAGTGGAATGTCAAGGGCAGAAGCCAGATTACAAGGAGGTAAGGACAGGGTGGAGAGGGCAGAAGTGGATTCTTCTTTCAAGATCGTGAAAATAGGATGCTGGCTTGAGGGGTAAGTGGGTTGAAAAAGGATTTTTTTTTTAAAGATGAGGGTATGCTCAAACATATTTGTAAGCAAAGAAAAAGAATCTGGCAGAAGTGAGGAGATTGGGGTAGGGGGAAGGGTAACTTGGTGGGGAAAAAACAACCAACCAACCAAACAAGGAAGAAGTGGAGAAATCAAAGGCACACATGAAGAGATTAGCATTGGCAATGTAAGGGAACTGTTTGTTCTCTAAGACTGGGTGAGAAGAAATACAATTAGAGAAATGAAAAGGAGAGAAAAGGAGGAAGCTGCTTGCAGTAGGTAGACTTGCTTATCTCACGAAGTAGTAGTGAGGTCATCCTTAAGTAGTGAAGGGGCAAGACTGGGCCTTGTTTCTTGAGAGACATGGAAAGGATGGTGGCTCCCAGTGCAAGGAATGTGGAGGGAACTATTAGGGGTGAATGGGAGAGGAACTATTAGGGACAAATGCTTCTTAAATAGCTCTTAGACATTGAAAGCTGAAGAGTAGGTAAATTTTCTACACAGCAGTTGAGATTGGCAAGTTTGTGTTATGGTGGGGAAGAGGCTTCTGTCCTAATTGAGATCTAATGATTTTATTTTCTATTTAATTTAGTTCAAGTATGTAGTAGAGGAGGTGTACCTAGGCTTCTGTTTTTCCAAGTACCCCCATGTAGTCATTTTCAAGGCCTTTCTCTCCATTAGGCAGGTTCCGTAAATCTATTTCAACCAGTTGAGACACTGAGGCATGCAGACATTGTTGGCTATGATCATAAGGTGACTGCCTTAGGTACCACACAAAATTTGCTCTCTTTTTTCCTTCTGACATTTCAGGTTCTTCCTTACTGGAATACAGAGCGCTTGAAGACAAAAAGCCAAAGGTTCACCCTGTTTCTGTGTGGGAGGTGGGAAGGATGCTGCTTTTGGGGTCGGTTAGTCCTGGGTCTGATGACTGACTTACCAACAGTGTGATTCAATCTCTTCAAGCCTCTATTTTCTCATCTGAAAAAAAAATTTTTTAAACATGAGGTTTAAAAAATTACATTCATAGTAGGGTTACTATGAGGACTAATTATTTTTTAAAGTGCTCAGTATAGTGCCAAGAACACAGTATTTGTTCAATAAGGGGATGCTAAATTATTTTTATTTATCAAATTCCACTTTGTGGGTTTTCACAAAATATCTTCTGAATGAACTCTGCATATGTTTGACTTTGGGAAAGTGTATTTGTTGTAAGTTCATGGTTATAAGGGAAGGGAAATTTGTCACATGGCTGGATGAATGAAAAGCTTGTCCCTCTTTTCTTAAAAGTGGAAACTCCCACATGTTAAAATTACTTACCATAGGCTGGGGCCTACGATTTTCAGAATAGCAGCATCCTCACTTGGTGCCCTTTGCTTTGTTTGCTTTATTGGGTTCAATAACAACCTCCTTCCCCCAGGCAGGCACACTAAGTGTCACTGTGACATTGTCCCTTCAGTAGAACAGGAAGCCATTGATCATTAAGAGTTAGCATGGGTTTACTATGAGTGAATTAAACCAGACCTATTGTGGCCTCTGACAAAGTCATCGTGGTGCCCATGTCTGTTGTTCATCGCTGTATCCCAGTGCCTGACACGGATCCTGGAACATGCTAGACACTCTGTGTGTCTTAAATAAATTAATCAGTGATGTCCTTGTGAACATTATGAAAAGTCATAAACTGGTGATAGTTGGTCTGATGGCTTTGTTAAGGAAAGTCAGTAGCAATAGATTTCTGGCACCCAAGCTCCACTGGCTTTGTCTTCAGCCCAGGGTTGCACAATTATTTTAAAAATAATGAATTGATTGAGGACATTGACAGCTCCTTCTAATTTGTGCTGGATGAAGAAAGAGCCAATATGTTAAATGGCAGGGCAAAATCTAAAGAAATCCTAAGAAATAGTACAGCGAATAGAAAGAACAACCTATGTACAATTAGATCACTGAGGTTTGAATCTTGATTTCACCACATACTAGGGGTGTGACCAACAGCAATTCGCTTATCCTCTCAGCCCTAATTCCATCAGTGGATTTAGGAGGCGAATATGTACTTCACAGGGCTCTTGCGTGGATCAGACCTGTTGGTGCAACGCGGGAACTGTCAGAGCAGCGCACTTCACACAGAATAGCAACCACTTAGCTTGTTGTCTGACACCAAAAAGAGTTTTGGATTGATTGAAACAATGAGCCAACTCTAACAAGGTGAAATTGTAAAGAATAAAAATGGAAAGAATGCTTAAGTACTAACATTCAATTCCACAAATGTAAGGCAGGAGTTATATAACAGAAGGAGACATTTCACCTAACAGTAAGTACCATATGATTGGGCTAAAAGGAAAAAAAAATAAAAGCCTGACATTATAACAATAAAATACCCAAAATGATAGAAGTCGTACAATGTGTAGTCCACACTGGCTTTGGAATATAGTACCAGATACAGGCTCCACCTTTTAAGGGGGACGTTGAAAATCTATCAAATGTCAAAGCCCATCCCGAGGAAATCGGCAAGTGTGGGAGTGTGGTGATATACCTCAAAGACCGTTGGTATGAAGAGTGGCCTGAAGCTACAAGGAGTGTTTGAATTGGAAAAGAGAACGTCCAGAGGGACAAAACAGCTGCCTTTAAGTGTTGGAAGGGTTGTCTTGTGGAAGAAGGTAACTAGGCTTGCTACACGACCTGATGGAGGGCAGCACAGGGACCGAGGAAGGTGCATGGCAGGGCTGCAGATTTCAGCCTGATGACAGGCAGCGCTTTCCAAGCACCAGTCATCTGAATGTGAATGTGCCACCCTGCCAAAGTGGTAGGCTTCACCTTCCTAAATACTCTTAAGCCAGGTATGTTTGTTCCTTGACACATGTGTTGGAGAGAAGTCAGCAGTTGACTGAGACACTGGACTACTCAGTGACACCTGGATTTCCTAATTCAAAGTGAATACACAGCAAAATGTGATTTTTGTCTCAAAAAAGGTGGACCATAGTTCAGTTTGCAGGCAGACAATAAAAATCAACCTAGAAGCGTAAAGAGCCTTCAGCCTAGTGTTTTTGTTTGTTTTATAATGTTTTACAAGAACCACGAGCAGAATTTCATTCTTAGCTTAATCAGATTCTCTGATTAAGAATTCTTCAAGCACTCTACAAAGTGAGCAATCTTTGCTCTCACATCTGGCAATTTTTCTGAAGAGAGCAACGTGCTCAAGGCACAGCTCAAAATAGAACCCAAATTTCCTGACTCCTGATCCCTGGGCTGTCTCTCTCCAGTGCTTCTTATCCTGAACTTCCCAGGGGCTGTTTGAGTTCACCCTTCCAACCCTGGAGGGCACGTCTTTCAGTGACTCACAGCTCTGACTGTCCAGTTTCGGGAAGGGTAGAAGACTTGACAAGAAACCTTTGAGAGTAAATAGTAAGGGGAGACCTAAATGCAAAGGTGTAGTATGTAGCATTTCTCCCATATCTGGATTGGAAATGGTGATTCTTATTTTTAGCTAGGAAGAAAATGGGATGAAATCATGCAGCTTAGAGGTCGTGGCCATTAATCACAAGACGGGTCAGGCAGCCCTCAGCTCCCAAGTCAACGGGAAGGGCAGGTCATCTGCAGAGCTGCCATTCCATTTCCATCTACCTCATGCCTCTTATTTACTGATTCCACTTTGTGACACAAACTCTTCACCCATAATAAGAATGAGAAACAGTGTCTGCCTTTTTAGAGGGAATCTTGGTAAAGTTTTGCAGGTCCTGTTCAATTCTCTGACTTCACCCTGAAGGAACACAAAACTGGACTGAGATCCACTATTGCTAAATGGTACTCAATAGCAAAAGTTCAAGTAGTATTTACACTCACATCTAACTCTAAGAACTCATTTACACTATTAATTATTGAAACTTTGGATTAAAAAAAGGTGGGGGTGTGGATAGTTCAATCAGTGGTAGTTCTGCAAATTGTCACCAAGAGCCATTGGTTCCCTGAGGCTGATGACTGCTCTGCATTCTTCCAGTGTGGACACCCAGAGCTGTTGAAAAGAAGTGAGATGCTTGTCAACAGAATGGAAAGCTGGCCTTCATCAAAACAATTTTAGTCTGTGAGACTAATGACCTTTCCTTGCTGTTTGTTTTAGTCTAGAACTAAATGAGAAAATTTGTTTTAGATAACAGTAGCTTGGTCTTCCTTTTCCAAGTATTTTGTTGGGAGAAGTCAAGTACACAATTGTTAGCCAGTATTTTAAACTATATATGTAACAGACCAGAGGAAGTGGTCAACTAGAGCAGAAATCTAACTTCAGAATGGATAATGAAAAATAATGACGACAAAAAGCATCATGTCTAAGGAGAAAAATGCCCATTGTTGCTTACATTGCCATAATAATAATAGTCCCACATGATAAAACGCAACATTTGTAAGTGCTGTTCGCCTCCAGCTTTTTTTTTTTTTTTTTAATAGCTGTAAACTGAGCTAGCTGATGAACAGTCTCGAGGGACAGTCTAGGATCACCCTTGTTTCCTGTTCAGCCTTGCTGAAGAAAAAAAAAATCCTAGTGAAAGAAAAGAACATAATCGTTCTGTAATCTAGGTAAAAGGTTTAGGGGAATCCAAAGATCAATTAATTTTTAAATCTCGATCATTAAATTTCTGAAGAGCAAGCAAATAATTATTGGAAGACTTAGAAATCTGCAAATCAAAAAGTAAATAAACACAAGAGATGTTCAATCAGGAACACAAAAACTGTGCTGGAGAAGGTAAAAGTTAGGTGGTTTTCATTTATCTAAAGCACCTTAGTAGTCCATTTGAAGTGGCATATAATTTTTAAAAATCTGCATGCATATGGGCTTCTTTGGTTAAGTGTCCATGGGTGGGAATGTATGGAAGTGTTTAACGTGTTTAAGTAGAAATATCAGATAGGCTTTACATAAGCCACCAGATAATTTACAGACGTTTGCAGGGCTGACCACTTCCCTGTGGCTCAGTATCGGGGTGGAGAACAGAGACATTCATTGCAATAACGCTGTGAAGCAATGAAATTTCTGTAAGTCGTGATCTGCTGGCATGTAATAACTCGATCTGCTTCATGCAGACAAAATATATTAAAAGTATGGACGAGTGAAGTTTGTGCCCCAGGGAAAAGGCAAGATAATGCATTGAAATTGTTCAGAGGTAGTTAGTTGCCTAATGGTCTAATATGTGAGCTATGTGAGGTCTGGGGTCTGGTTCTCATAAATTCTGGCTAGACTGATCCTGTAATTTCAAGCAAAGGATAAAAGCGTTAGCCAGAATCATCAGTGTTCAAGGTCCATGATGCTGGATATTATTCATGTAAAGATTTTAAAAAGAAAAAACACTTTAAAAGGGATGCTGTGGAGTATAATTCATGGTTTTGTGTGTTTGTGTTTGAAAATGTGTGCATACCAATATGCATGCTATAAGCCATTTAATGAAATACATTAACTCGGAATTTATAGAAACCTTCCACATCTTCTCTCTGATGGGATAGGAGTTTGATGTAATATAATAATGTGCTGCATGAACAACCATGTAGGATCTAATTATTTTAACTTCAAACTGACATATCTGTGTTTAAATTGGAGTAAAAAAACATGTTTGTAATAAAAATTTACCATTACGAATGGAATAATTTAAAACCAATTTGGACGGATTAGAGGAAAAAGTTCCCAAGACATTTTGGTAGCCTTATAAATGATTTCACAAAATATGCTAAGACCGTTCTACCAATTATGTTGGCTGAATACAGAATCCTCAGATTTGAAAAGAAAATAAGAACTGGGCTTTTGAAATTAGGTAGATGGTGGATATGAAAACCCTTGATAGCTTCCTCCTCCATATAATTTATTTCATCGTGGTGTAGAAGTTTTGAAGTTTTTATTTGCAGTTTCTTTTGTTTTAAATCTTTTTTAAAACCAGTTCACTTGTGTTTGAGTCGACAGTATATTTATACAGTCTTTCCTGCCGGAATGGTTGGCAGTGTTTCTAAGTGGTTTCCCTCATTGCCTAGGTTATACCCAGTGCCACTCTCCTTAAGTTCTCAAAGCCATACCACCCACACACACGTCATGAATAGAGATGTGCATACATTTTTTCTTTTCTAAAACAAGTGTTCAATCTAAAATTACTTTGGCTTTAATGTGACCCCAGAAATCATCTCAGCTTCATACCTGTGGAGGTAGCTGGTGTGAGCTGCCCTTTGATTCTGGTGACAAGGCCGTCACTCTAAAATTTTGTTCATAGAAATGTCTGCATTCATGCTCTCTCTACAAGTACCACGCTTTAAAGCATTCCGACATTCTATAGAAATGCCCTTTGGGCAGAAAAACTGTTCATCTAGTCTTCTGAGTTTACCTGGAGACGTTTGGAGATTCAATTACATTTGATTACTTGAGTCTGACTTTTCAAATTGTTGAAAATGCTTAACCCCAAATTATTCTGCTTGGCAGTGTAACACACATACAGCCATTATGTCTTAATATTTAAAATATGCAAATACTTTGTTAGCTAGGAGGTGATATTTGTTATTTATGAATGGGGAAACCAGATATTTAGATGCTCTTTAAAAGTCTTTTAAACCATCATCAGTTTACAAAATTTGTATCTGTACCTACTTTCACTCTTTTTTTTTCTTTTAATAACCACATGCTTCCCTTTCACTTATTTTTCACATTGAGGAAATATATTCAGAGTTGCAGCTACCAGTCAGATTATAAGGAAAATTGCAAGATTATAAGAAAATCACATTGCTATTTATCTTTACATCTCAATGCCCCATTAGACTTTGGACAAATGGGTTGATAACTTTTTTTAAAATGAAAGTTTGTAAATTATTTAAATACTAGAATTCTAGGAGTTTCTTTATGCATCATTTTAATAATTACAAAATAAGAAAGGATTCAAGAATTAAACTCTGTCATGGGTTTCTTCCTGTATTATTAGTAAGAAAATCTGAATGACAACATAACTTGCTCCGGTTTTGAATAATTTTTATTGGTGTGTCTGTCCTTCCAAAACCCCACTTACCACTTTGCCAGTGGCATTCTGCTGCCAATGTATGAATATAAGATGATTGTGTGACAGTCCTCAGCTACAGATAATTTGCAAGAATTAGTGGTAGAGTTGAGTTGGGTAACTTTTCATTATACATTCTGTCCATTAGAGACACTCAGTTTTACTGGAAGGGTAGGTACTACAAATCTGAAATTAGTTTACATTTTCTATCCAAAGTTAGGTAATATGATTACCTTCTGATTATTCCAATTCTAAACATCTCAAGGCAAAATTCAAAATTCGTGCTAGAAAACCTGAGTAGATTCCTCTCCCCACCCCCCTTTATTCCCCCCCTTTCCCTCATTCTCCAAATCCTTTCCAGATTGTTTGCAAAATGAAATTATCTAATTTCATGAGTATTTGTTCTGAGAAAGCTCTACACTCCGGCAGAGAGAATTCAGGGACTCGTTTCCAAAGCCTGATATCTTAAGACCTTTTTGTCCATGAAACTCCACCTTGGGTTTGAGGAGAATGCTGAGAGAACCATCTGGGCCTAAGAGGCCCAAATGCGTCCGTGGACCAGCGCACGGGGAATACCGTTTATGGTAAATGGCCAGTGTCAACAAGTCAGGTTGCTCCAAATCTCTGAGAAACATAGCAAATATTGTGAATATATATATATTTATATATATTTTTATATTGTTGCTTTGTGGCTTTTTAGAAAACATTATATGCTTATAATTAATTGATTTACTTCACTCTTTCTTCCCAAAATTTTTATCACTAAATCAAACCATAGCAAGAATTTATTCAGGACATTTTAATATACATTGAAGTACTATATTTCAAAATGTGCATCTGCTTGCTTAATTATAATATTTCTGAATTTGTAACTCTTGTCACTATTAAATTTCGTTTTTAAAAAGACTTCAGACTAGGAACCAATGCTGAATTATTAATTTGAACATTATGAACTTTTTAAGTTCTAAGTGTAGAAGAAATACTGAGCTAATTTGACTAATTAATCTGGTTGATTGCAGTATTTACACAAGCAGAGTTAATCTAGCAGGCTGAAAGTTTAAGGACTCTCTAGTAAAACTATAAATGAAGCAGATTAGTAATTCAGTGACTAAACAAGTTATTAGAGTGAAAATGGATGCTTTAATTAATGTATACTTCTAATCATCTTATAAAGAGTATAGCTTGATAACCATAAGATTTTGAGCTTGGTTCTTGCATGGTATTTCTAATACCCACAGAGTGTCTAGGTGTCACATTGCAATAGCATTCCCAGGCCGAGGCACATTGTGTTTATTTTCTTCAGCCTTTCTGACTGCACTGTCCCATCAGCTGTTTGTTCGGTGCATACAATGAGGGGGCACAAGAGAAATAAGCTCTCCTGTTTGTTTGAATGTCCCACCTACCATATTGTAGGTGATTACAGAGTTAATGAAAATGGAATCTCCTTTTGCTTTTGACAAAAACCACATTTCATAGGTCTAATTTTAGGTTTAGTCACTTAGTCTGTCCCATGATAGAAGAAAAACGTGGAATGTGGCCAAACAGAACTTCTAATGATGTGTGTTAAATCAAAGAGTGTGCCTTTGAGTTTGTATAAAAAGAGAAAAATCTCATTGATTTTATGGAAGAATTAAGGGAAACTATCACTCTGTGGAGTGCTTGATGTGAGGGAATACTATAGCATTTTGCTTTGGTCTGATACTTAGTAGACAAGTCCCCTGAGTAGGAAGCATGGCTAATTCTGTTCTTTTAAAGTGCCTAATGTGGTGTTGACACACTCAAATGTTAAATAATATATTGTAACATGAAGGGAAAGCTCAAAGCTTTCATGAGGTAAGGCTAAAAAATAGTTATACATGCCCTTGATTTAGGGAAACTTTAGAGGCAGAGAACTCACATTCATTTATTCACACCAGGAAAAACCCTTTCAATCTTGTGTTTAGCACAGGTTAAATTTACATTTTGCAGATTTTCAGGGCTTCAAGTCCTTCCTCAAAAAAAATAATCTATTATCTCTGAATATCAGGATTTTTTTCCTCTTGGAAAGCATATCTCATACTCTGCCACTCACACTTAAGATTATTGTACTGAAGCATTGTCTTGGTTTCTTTTAAAAATCTACAATATGATTAAAAACATCAAATTATATACTTTAAATGAGCACTTTGTATCATGTATGAATTGTATCTCAAAGCTGTAAAAACAACTAAGAAACTTATCAGTTAGCTTAGCGCATGTACATAGTGCATTCCTTCATCCTTCTTTGGCTAGTACTTTTGCTAGGTAAAAATTCAAACCAAAATCATAATGTCATATAAAAATTAACAGATATGCCAAAAAAAGATACCTTGAAAACGACTTAGGTGCAGGAGAAATTGTATTTACAGTTCAGGCACTAAAGTTTGCCATTTTATTTTAACATTAACAAATTTACAACTTCTAAACCGACTCTCTTGGCTGATTTGATATCAAACAGAATTAATTTTTCCTTACAAATTTCACCAAATGTGAATGCACATTTATTCATTTAACCAACTGTATTCCTTTGGAAGTGTGTAAAAAAAGAAAAATAAAAAATCCACTTAAAGATAAAGATGCAATGCCCTGACTTCAAGTACCTAAAAGCTACTGGGGGACACCAGCAAGTAAGCAGGCGTGGTGCTACACTATACTTTCTCTGTGGAAACAATTACTATATAATTCAAAAATATCTGGCAGCCATCAAATAACTGCAGACAAACTAGCAATTAGACTATTCCACTACATGAAATGTGGTATATACGGTACTCAGTAAAGTGACTGGCACATAGCCCTTCAAACATGAGTTAGCCAGTAGAAGCATAGTAACATCAGCAGAATTTTAATAGTAATTAAATGTATATAATTAGACCAATGTTGACATTTGTTTTCACTTAGAAGACCTCAGGGAAGAGCTTTGATGGCTTAATAAAAATACAGACATCTTAAGCAGAGAATATGCCCAGGCCCTAGGGAGCTGTCATCAGGGCTGACCATGGATAGACAGAAGGCCCCGGGAGCATCCAAGGGAGCTGAAACTGAAAGAAGTCCTGCAGGCCAATGTTACTCCCGCCCCAATCCAAACCTAGGCCGAGCCCTCCTGTATTATGTTTTCACAGGTAGATACTACAGTGAGTGTATAGATGGTAGAGTTGAGGCACCCACGCAATGAAAGGGCAGGTGGGCAATGGCAGTGCTAGTAAAAATCACAACAGACTGAGAATTAATTGGAAAACCATGAGTTCTAGTTGAGTGCTGTCCCGGTCATTTCTAATGTGTCACTTGATCTTTCTGGTACTCATTTTCCTCCCATGTTAGTACAAAGTGAACTGCTGACTTGTTTAACTCTCTAATAGGGTGGCTCTTTGTATTGAAGCATATTTTTTGATGGTTAATGAGTGAATAAACAGAGGAAATAGCAGGCATTGAAGATAAGAAGAAACAGGGTTTTGATGGTGTTGTTTTGAAGTTTGACAGTGAAAGAATTAATTAAAGATGTCCTTATATAGTTATCTTTGCATGAACTGGGAGGTTTGAAGATCTACAAAACAGGGCCCCTTTTTCTCCCCACTGGGCTTTTTTACTTTCTATTAAAACAGGTTTTTCTTGTATTACTTTAGCATCTTCTTCCATGAGGAAGGAATAGGATTATCCAGAAATATATACTATAATATTATACTATGGAAAATTATGAATTAACTCTCTTTAAATGCTTTCAAAATCCTTAGATGAACACACAATTATTGTTCTGGGGGACCTACCAAATCTTGAACATCTCATCAAAGGGACAGAAAAGAGTTGTCCTCATTTGAGGAAATAGTTGGTGGTGGTTATTTAAGATATTTCCACAGTGAATGGTTATTTATCGTAAGTTTCTACTATAGTACACCTTTTCTGTCTTTCCACAAATTCATTAACAAATGACTTAGGCAGCATGCCTTGGGGTATGCAGTCTAGGGCCAAGATGAGCTATTTTCCTCACAGCAGTTACCAGTTATAACAAGTACAGTCATAGAAGTTGTCTAGAAAGGACACTTGCTAGAAATGACAATATTTTTGCTGTTTCTGAAAGGTTTCCCAAGCCAAAGGACAGAGTGTTGACCAACACCCATTGTGACTGAACTTGTATTTACCATTCAGTTGGGGATTGATGAACAAAGAAAATGAGTGTTGCTTTGAGCTCCCCACCCCCCAAAATTCCCTCCCTCCAAAAAAGAATCCAGTGTCACTCATTTGGATGATTAAGTATATGGCATCTGTAAGAATTGAAAATGGTGTTCTAGTGAGATGAATGAACATTTTTAAAGCATAATATTAGATCCATCAAAAATTATAAAAGAGCTGAGGCAAAATCTTACATAGATGTGAGGTTCAGTGTAAAAAGTATTCTCAACAGAAAAACTGGACGTTATGTATTCTTTGATCTAATTCCAGTGGATATTTCAATGAGAGAGTCTAATGTCTGAAAAAATTGGACATAGCTGAGATTCATCTCAGGTCAGACAAACGTGATCTCTCTGAACAGACGGAGAGATGTGGGACTCTCAGTCCCTCAGGTGACATGTCTTTTCTCTTGGCACCAAAGTTTTACCATGTTAATAAGTGGTCCATGACAGAGGTAGACTCATTCTTAGTGAGTTTACTTAGTTTTACCATAATTTCACACCAAACCCCTGAGAAACATCACTTTTCTTAAGGCTCACAACCTGGTTGTGACTTCCCTTCTCAAGAAAACAAGATTCATACTAGTTATTTAGCAGAAAGAATACAGTATAGAGATTTGGTTCAACAGGTGTTAAAATTCTGAAAAAGCAAAACAAAACAACAGAAACACTGAAGTAAAACTTTAGAAAGCTACTACTATGTCTTGGGTTGGGGGAGCAAAAGGGAGAGATACTTGGGTCAGCAGATCCTGGGAGGTCAGAGGAGGAAGCCTGTGGAGTTGGGACTCAGTCCTCCAAGAAAGGGCATCACCCAGCTGATGATGCTGGTGCTAGTTCCTTAGGAGCTAGGTCTCAGATCTCTGAGGAGGAGCACTGCCAACGGCACCTCTGAGTGTGTGTATAGTTGATTCTGGGAGTGCTGAAGGAACCTGGGAACTGGAATCCAGAGTGAAGTGCCCAGGCAAGGACAATGTAAGTGGGGCACGAAGAGCACATGAAGGAGCAAGTTCCTTCCCGCTTCCTGCTTCTAGCCTCCCCCAGTTCTCCCTATTGGCTGTGCCTAACAGGGACCCTGGAGACAAAGAAGAAATGCAATTATGAGTGCCCCAGCCCATCATCCCATAGCAGAGAAGAAAGAAAGAGTCTGCAGCTGAGAGACTTGGCTTAATAAAACCCACCCTGGAAGCTACAGAAGGAAAGATTGTTTAACTGGGGAGAGATGTGAAACCTAAGAAGACAAAATTTGCTAATGAGCAGCAAGACTTGACCACCTCCACGATAAAATGATGTGAAGTTCTGGGACAAAGTAGATCATATCCAAATGTATCTCACCAGCGTTTCCCAGTATGATTCCTCCCAATTTCTCTCTCAATACCCATGAAGACACAGTAAATAATTAAAATTATGGTAGGATCAGAAACTCAGGCTGATAGAATCTGGGAAGAATAGACTGTATTTATAAGGCATATGGAGCTTCAACTCATAGTCTATTCCCTCTTTACAGCATAAAAGAATTAGTGTGGCAAGAGGTAAAAATGTGCTGCACAGCTTCATCACCATCTGTCCGCTGACCTGGTGAGCCAGGAACTGTGCCAACCAGAGATCTGAGCAGGAACCCCTGTCTAGCCCTTGGAGCTGCTCTGAGAGAGTATCATTTCCCCTACAATTTAACTTCCACCTTTCTACAACAAACAGATATTGAAATTCTCAGGAAGCAAAGGAATGGAAAGTTAGTGGAATGTTAACAGTGGTGCAAGGCATTCTGGTCCTCATGAGGAGGCCATGGTGGGAAGTGGGACATCAGTGGAAAAGACATTAGCTCTGCAGGCTGTGAACTTCAGGTTTCCTGGCGCTGTTGCCACTCAGAATAAAGTAGATTGAACATCTGAAAATGCTCTAATTCAAGATCCAGAAGAAATAATTGATATATGTTATAAGAGAACAAGGCCTCCATGAAAAGGCTTAATAAGTATGAAATGAAAAGAAAATGGGAAGATGAAGAACAGGAGAAGATAAAAACAACTGGGAGAAGATGAAAGATTAAAATGGATGCACAAGAGCAAAATTAAAATGCACTGAGAATAGTCAAGAACGGAATTGGTTCTGTAGAAACTCATAGTATGATGGAGAAGGGTGAACTGGAAGCCATCTCCCATGATGAAGCAGATGATGAAGATGCAGATGAAGCAGAAAAGGACAAAAAGATGAAAACTGAGACAAGGTGATGACAGAAGAACAGAGAACGGAGGACCAATGTGTGGGCAATTGTTCTCACTTAAGGAAAGCTAAACACCAATAAAATAAAAGTGGCACTCAAGAACATAACAAAAAATCCTAACTTTCCTGAATTGAAGAAAGGACTGTGTATGAAAGAACAAAATGATTCACAAAGAAATATTGAGTTACAAAGATGTAGGGGGAAAAATACAGGTGGGAAAACCAATTATGCCTACTTACCAAAGGATGCATAGATGATAGGTGATTGATAGACAGACAGACAGACAGTCAGATAGGTAGGTGCTAGATAGATAAATGTCAAACTGGTCTTAAACCTCCTGCCAAAAATGCCAAAAGAAAATGGAACAACTATAGAATTTAAGGAGGAAATACTGTGGCTTAAGTATGTTCTACCAACCAAGCTCTTGACATTTCCAGATACATAGGTGATTAAAAAAACAAATTCTTGAAAAAACTAAAAAGTGCTTAAAATATATTTCAACTACTGATAGAAAAAGCCAAGTAAAGAATTTAGGAATGGAACAGTCATGTTCTAAAATCAGATGGAGTTGTGAAAGCAGTTAAAATAAAAGTGCCTAAATAATTGTTACAAAATATGGTATAAAATTAAACAAAGGAAAAAATCTGAAAAGCAATCCTTATTTAAGAAATAATAAAGCAAAATGTTTCTGATTCAAAAATGAAAGTTATACTGGCAAAGATTGAGAAGTAGGAGATATACTATGAAATATGAAGCTCCTTGTTTCATATATGATAATTGTGAAAGCTATAATTCACTCAGTTATTTGCTTTAAAAAAATACAGGCTAAGGAATAATAATGAAAATATAACCTTAGCAGAATTAAAATAATATTTATCTTCCAAAATACCAGAGCAAAAAATAGTTTAATAGAATATATATTTTTTATCAAATTTTGATATTCTACTAAAGTATCTTTTTTTAGTATCCATAAAATAATTTTGTTAATTGGATATTGGTTAGGCCTTAAAGAGAATCTCAGTTAATTGCAAACTGCAAAGATTAACTAGGCCAAATCCTGTGACCACAGTAAAATAAAATGAGAAATTAATAATAAAAAATTAAAACAAATACTCAAAATTTAAATTCTTAATTAATAACAAAAATTTTCCCTCAAACAACTGTGTCATCAAGATGAAATAAAAATTTGAATTATAGATAATTTAAAAATAACAGTGAAAAACTGTGAATAAAACCCCAAGAGATGCAGTCAAAGCTATAGTTTGAGGAATATTTAAACCATTAAATAATTCTTTATCAAGCTAGAATGAATAAAAGTAAGTAGATTCCCCAAAGAAAGAAGAAGAACTAATGGAGATGAAAAGAGAAATTAATACTTATGAAAAAAAAGGTTGCAATGAATATATTAAAAAATTAGTCTTTGAAAATCAAAATCTCAACTAGAATTAGAAAATAGAAATACTTAATGAATTAAGAATAAGAGATGTCCCCAAAGGTATAAACTTAGGAATGAGAAAGAAGAAATATCTATGGATAAGTAGGGGATAATAAGAATTAAAAATAAAAACTTTCAATAGTTTTGAAGGTCTTGATGAACTGAATTATTTTCTTCAAAGAATTATATACACTTCACACCCAATGTGAGTCCATAATAAAAAAGACAAGACTCTAAGTTGGTGAAGATGTGGAGAAATGAAGTTGTAATACATGTCTGATGAGAATGTAAAGTGGTACAGCTCTTTAAAGAGTTACCAGGTGACCCAGCAGTTCCACTCCCAGGTATGCACCCAAAAGAAATGAAAATGTGTTTATCCAAAAACATTGCATGAGTGGTCACAGCAGTATTATTCCTAATAGCCCCAAAATGGAAACAACCTAAGTGTCCATTAACTAATGAATGGATAAACAAAATGTGATCTATCCATACAATGGAATATTATTCAACCATAAACATTAATGACAGCACTGCTTCGTGCTGCAACGTGGATGAACCTTGAAAACATTATGCTAAATGAAAGGCAGGCACAAAAGATCACATATTACATGATTCCTTTTATGGAATGATGTTTGAATCCATAATGAAATGTTTGAGATAGGCAAATCCATAGAGACAGAAAGTAGATTAGTGCTTGCTAAGGGCTGGAAGTGCCTGTTACGGGT
Source organism: Desmodus rotundus (assembly GCF_022682495.2). Taxonomy (NCBI): domain Eukaryota; kingdom Metazoa; phylum Chordata; class Mammalia; order Chiroptera; family Phyllostomidae; genus Desmodus; species Desmodus rotundus. Next base: position 71,085,803 of record NC_071393.1, on the reverse strand, counting down.
ATGAGGTTTCTTTTTGGAGTGACAAAAATGTCCTGGAATTCAGTGGTTATAATGGTTGCATTACTTCTTGAATATACTAAAAACCACTGCATTGTACACATTTAAAGGTGCATTTTATGATATGTGGATTGTATCTTAATTATTTAAAATAAAAAGTATAAATATATAAAAAATGATTCAAGAAGTAGCAAACCTTAACATCCAATAACCATGAAAAAAAAGTCATCTCTCGCCCAAAAAGGTAATAGACCTAAGATGTTTCATGGTGACATATACTCAGTTTCTTGTAACAATTCCTCTACTATTGAAATAATTTCAAAACTTAGAGAAAGATTAACATCTTAATTTTATAAAGCCTGATATCAAACCAAAGATAAGACTTGAATGAAAAAATGCATATGACTTCTTATAAATATAGCTTAAGTCCTAATAGAATATTAACAAAACAAATTCACAAATGTGTTTTCAAAATGTGATAGAACCTAGTACAATTTCTTACTGAAGTACAAAAATCTTTCAACATCAGAAAATGCATTAACATAATTAATTATGTCAGTTGATCAAGAAAAACACATATGATGATTATGTTAAATGTTAAAAAGTTAGTAAGTCAACATCCATTTCTGATTTTTACATTCTTAGTAAATAAGGAATAAAAGAATATTATTAACAAGTGAAAGACTATCAGCAAATAATACCTAGTATCACATTAGATAAGGAACCCCTAGAGATAGTCTCACTATGAAGAAACATTTTCTCAGCTTTTCTCAAAGTTGTTCTGTATATTCTAGTCCATGCAGCAAGAAGAAAAAAAAATCTAGAAGTGTAAATACCTGAAAGGAAGAGAAAAAAATTTAAATAATTTGTAAATGGAATAATTGCCTACCTGGGAAAAAAATGAAAATTATTCAAAACAATGTGAGTTCATTTGGTTACAAAATTAATATGCAAATGTCAATAGCTTTTACTTACAGCAATAGGAGAATATAGGGAAAAAGAATCATAATAAAAATATATAACATCAAAAGATACTGTTTTATTTCTATTTGAAAAAAGTGACAAACAAAATTGAGGACATAAAAGAAAACTTAAATAAGTGGAAAGAGATACTGTACAGATATCAATTTTCCCCAATCTACACATCAAAATCATAAAAGAAGTTTTTGAGAAGCCTGACAAAAATTATTCTTAGTTTTATTTTGAAGAACAAATGTAGCCTAAGATTTTTATATGACCAGTAAAAGTAGGGTATTGCCCTACTTTAAATAACATACATTATAAAACTGCGGTAATTAAATCAGCTTTGAACTGGCATCGAAATTAACATGCCTGACAGTAAAATAGAGAAAGCATAGAACCATACCAACATTTATATAAGAATTATTTTAAAATAAAGACGACATCTGAAATGGGAGAAGACAGAATAAATTATGTCATTTGATTCTTAATGAATTTAAAATTTCAATGTAATCAATAAAACAAAATTGGTGAAATACAATATAGATAATTACATAATTTTAAATTAAAGAAATCTTTCTGAGCATTATCTTAGGGGTTCACGATGTACATTCTTAAAAACACTGTTAGATATGACTATTAAAAACAAACTTTTGCCCTGGATGGTGTGCTCAGTGGATTGAGTGCCAGCCTGCAAAGGAAGGGGTCTTCATTTCAATTCCCAGTCAGGGCATGTGCCTTGGTTGTGGGCCAGGTCCCCCGTGGGGGGTGCATGAGAGGCAACCACACATTGATTTTTCTCTCCCTCTCTCCCTCCCTTCCCCTCTAAAAATAAATGAATAAAATCTTTAAAAAACACCCTTTTGTATGGCAAAAACTCCCCCCACAAAGTTAAAGGACTAATGACAGAACAAAATGACAAATAAATTAAAAATGTAATGGATTATTTAAAAGAAAAGAAGATGTACACTAACTCTAATTTGATAGTAATTTTAATTATATATAAATTATTATGTTGCTGAATATATGCAATTGAATTAAATGTACATCAAATGAAACTCCAGTGTAAGTAATTCATTAGTAAAAGATGCAAATGATCAGTAATCATGGGAAAAAAGTTTATCCTTACTAGTACTCAAGGAAATAAAAATTAAAATAAGGTGCCACTTTTCATCAGTCAGGTTGGCATATCTTAAGATGATAGCAGTAATGTTGGCAAGGATGTGGGGGAGTGGAATTTACGCAGTGCTAGAAAGTTGATGTTTGCATTGATGTCACCTTTCTGGAGAATCAAGTGTTAAAAAGTGCAGTTTCAACCCTGCGTTTTCACCTCTAACTAAAAAGTTAATGATTTAATGAGCAAAGATATAAGTAGATATTGCTTATAGTTGTTTTTTTAGTCACAACATTGAAGCAATCCATGTAGTAATTAAGAACAAATTGGACAAATTGTGGTGTGTCCATCCTGTGGAATATTATGCAGCCATCAAAAGTAACAAGCAAAGCAAAGGGTTTTACATATGTAAACATTTGTCATAATCCCCTGCATAGATCTAGACTTCAGCTGAAGTAATGTTAGTAGCCATAGGGAAGATAATTCAATTACCTAAAATTTAAAAATGATAATGGGGTTTATATTTATTGAAATGGGAAGACATTCATATCATTTTTAAAAAGCAGATTAGAATCTAGTACGTACCACATGAACCCATTTTTATAAAAATAATGTAACCTCTCCTATAACGTATGGAAAATATTTAGGGAAGGGATGACACAAAATATTTGCTGCACCCATTCTGGGTAGGGAATTATTTGGGACTTCATTGGTTTTCTTTTTGCATCATCCATCTTCCCTCAGTTGTCTACATTGACGATGCATTTGGGCAATTAGTCCTTTTTTAACATTCCAAAATAAAATGATACATTAATAAGCAAGAGGGCAATCAAAGGCATCCTCAGTACTGGAAACAGGAATGCCAGTGTGGTACAGTGATAAGGCAGAGGTCCTGGAGCCAGCCTGGCCAGGGTTCATCTGGATGCTGCTCCTTACTGACAGGGTTACCGCAGGCAGGTGATTTAACATCTCAGATTCTGCATCTGTAAAATGCAGAGTCGCTTTGAGGATTAGCAAAATTGTATGTAAATCACCCAACACAGTGTCTGGCACATGTTAACCCAGGGTTAATCCTTGTTGATGTTGTTGCTGCTGTAAATGCCAAGGAAATGCCAAGGAAACAGATTTGTACTGCTGAGAAAAAGCCTGGATTTATTGTTCACAAGGTTCTGCGTGTAGTGTATCATCTTCTGAAATATAGAAGATGTCCATAATTTCACCACTTACCAAAATGTGTCACATGTTACGATTTGTACTTGTAGAGTATGTGTCTCTTTAGAGGGCTAGAGCGGTTACACTTCCATGTGGGGTCAAGCAGGGCCTTAAGCCAGGAATTTTAACGTTAATAGTTGCTCTTGCTTAGATTCTCACCCGCCTGGACTTTTGATTCTGAATGCACTCCATTGTGTGGCCTGTGTTCACTAGAGACCCGATTACGAGAAATCACTCAAGAAGCTAAAGATCAGCCAGGTTCTCTTAAAGTATATCTTAATAATTAGAGATAGGGAGGTCCACTAATAAAAGAGTCCTTCTTTATTAGCTTTTACAATATCTCAGGGCTCTTGAGGATATTAATATTATAAGTTGATATTTATTAATATTATGAATTGATTGTGTGCTGGGCACTGTGCTACTAAGTATTTTAGTACAGGGATTATGTTCTTTAATATGATAACACTGTGACCTAAGAATTTATTATTATTTCTCCTATAGATGAGGAGCCTAAGACTTAACCAAGGTGACATACATAGTAAATTCAGTTGTGAGCTTGAACTTGATTGTATCTGATGTCAAAATCTATGCTCTTAACAACTTTGGTACACTACTTCCCCATTCCTTCCAATCAGCAAGATTTTTTTTAAGTTATGTTTCATTTTGTTTCATTAGTTGCTATTTCATGGATTTTATTTACATCTTTAAAAAAAACATTGATGCCATGAAAAACCTGGTTTTAAGTAACTATATAAAGCCCTACTGAAAAATCTGTTTTTTCTCAACTGAATTTTGGTTCTAAAATTGTATAATTGAATTATTTGTATACTCACCACCCTCCTTTATTTGAGTGTTTAAGTTTTTGAGGTCAAAGGTTGTATTTTTCTAGAACCTTTTTATATTCCATGCAATCATAGTGCTTGCCCATAGTAGACAGTCAACAAACACTGAACTAAATTTGTGTCCCTTTGATCATACTAAAAGACAAATAAAAATGATAATTTTCTCCTAATCTGTTAATTACAAGAAACTTAAAAGCAATGCAGTTTCAACCTTTAGATTTACTGCTATTTGTCTACGTTTTTAGGCACAGAGGGAGAGCACACTTAGTCTTTCTCAACTATGGCGTGTCATAGTGTTTAAGAACCAATATTTCCAAGTGACATATGTATTAGTATTACATATGCATATAGTTATGCTCTATATATGCTCTATATGCTCTTCTACAGTTATAGAGGAAACCAGTGTCACTCACTTGGATTCACATTTGTTTTCTGAATGCCCTATAACCTTGGATTCAGGCAGGGAGTGGCTGTGCACGTGAGCATCATCTCTATTGTGTGCTAGCCAAACAATAAACAGTTGGCAGTAAGAAGAAAAAAAAATTTTCAACTGAATTCCCAGCTCTGCCACTCACCAGCTTTGTGACCTTTAAGTCTAAACTTACCCTCTCAGAAGCTCTGTTTCTGCAAGACGGGGCTGGTAATATTGATCTCACAGTGTTGTCAAGAAGGAGAAAATGAATGTGTGTGTGTGTGTGTGTGTGCAGACCCTATAGCACACGGTAGGCGTTCAGTAAATTCACGGAATGCTGAAAAGTCTTTTTTTTTTTTTTTTTTTTTTGTGGACTCACTACTTTGCCTTCGGAAATTTCATGATTCTACTTTGAATAAATTTGAAGAACCCTGAAACACAGACATGTGATTTAAAAAAGAAGAAGGGGGAAAAAAGCAATCCCAGGCTTTTGGGGGAGTATCTGCACCTGAACGATATTAGGGAAATGCGTCAGTTCACTGAAATTCAGACAGTACCCTTCAAGCAGTTCAACCGGCACTGATTTGAGGAGCACTTTTGTTTGCATAAATAAAACACTAAAAATGTTACTGAGCTATTCCATGGAGGAGATGCTTACCTGGTAATGTAAGAACTGTGTTTTCATGCAGTTTTTATTCAAGGCAAAACAAACCAGTGAAAGGAAAACAGAAAGTGATAAGTAACAGGGCTATATTTTCCAGGAACATATGGTAGATGTTTCAAATGAGATATGTCAGCTATTAGTTCCCCAGGTGCTTGCTTAATCTCAAAAATAGGGCATTCTATGGAGGGATTTCCCAGCTCTTGATATTTTGATCTTTGGGAAAATAGGAGACTGACTCTTCTCTCATGGGCACGTGTTCCCAGGAATATTAAAAAAGCATTTTGCCCTCACTGACACGCAAAAGGTGCCAAGAGCTTTTCTGATGGGGTGTCTGTCATACACATGATTACTGTCTCCCCCAAACCCAGGAAAGGCAGAGACTGTTCTTGACCAAACATAGCCTGGAGATTAAACGGGAGGACCTGGTTCCCCAAGCCCGTCCATCTGATCCTGGATTTAGTTTATGGGCAACGTTAACCCTTGTAAGCCTAGGCTACAAACTTGAGAATCCAGGAAGTGTGAGGTGGGATGAGGGTTAGCCCGAGAGGACGAGATCTTATTTCAACACGATTAAATGTTTCCATTTGGGAAATTGCCTTTTTTGTTTCTATTTTTCATATTGTTAAATGTTAACATGACATGTTATAACTCTGAGATAATCTAGAGATTTGAAAGAATGTAAGGAATCACTGAAATATCGGTACACATGAAATGGTGGTTAATATTCAGAGTATAAACAGTTTTATTTTTGGAGAGTGAAAATGTTACAAACGAAGGAGCTGGACTTACTGACCTTCCTGACGTCAGTATCTGTGGCTTGATGGAAAGGAAAAAATATGGCGAATGAAATGGTGAAGAATTTGAAATATGAACACTTAAATTTTGAAACTTATTTTTAAATTTCAACACAAGGTTTGGTATCTTATAACATGTAGACTCGATAGTCCTGATGTAGAATTTTCTAATCATGAAAAGCATGCATTTCCTAAGAAGAGGGTTCATCTTTATCAAAAATTTTGGTGACATTCTCCACCTGTCTAAGAAATGGGAATGTGACTGATTTATAGTAAGATGATTTCAAAAGCAAAGAGAGAAGTTCTCCTGATTGAAAAACAGCATTTGCAAAATGAAAGAACTGATGTGAAAACATTGCTAAATTAGATGTTTAGAAATATGTAATTATAAATTCTAGTAGATAACCATGGATAAGCCACATCATTTTTATTTAAGCAGCCAAAGGTCAGTTTTAGAAATCGGTGGATTTATACATCTCACAAATATCTCTAATGGAATAATAGTATTTTTTAAATAATAGATAAACAATGTCATTAGTTTATAGGTGTTTTTAAAACTCAAAGTATAGTTACAGTTTTTAGCTTTGATGTTTTCACTCACTTAATCATCATTACTCCAGTCACCCTCCCACTGACTTGTGAGGCGTTATCATCCTCATTTGTCGAAGAGCAAACTGAAGCTCAGAGAGATTAGGTGACTTGCTGATGGTTAAGTGGAAACAGAAGCGCGGTGTTTTACTACAGCTCAGTTGGTGTTTATTGGCAACTACAAGGCACACATGCAAAAACAGGTTAATTCTAATAGATACTTAACAGATTTAAGACATAGTTCTTAACCAATGCAAAGTAATCTTGGTGCTAAGCAACAGAGGCCGTTTCAACAGGTTTGTAATAACGGAAATCACTTTAAAATCAGGAGTCAGGGAATTCTTCGTCGCTTTTGATACACAGAGAAAAAAAAAGTAGTTCTATGAATCCTCTAGACTGAGTCCTCTAAATTCTGCTTTAGAAAAAAAAAATAAAGTTTGTTATCCACCTGGATCTTAGACCCTAGTAAAAGTAAGGTCATTTGGAAACCAGGAGAAATGGTGGTAGTGAGTAATGTCCCTGGGGCTCCATAGGACCATATGGCAAAACGTCATTGAAAGAAGGAAAGAACAAGAAGAATAAAAACTTTTTAAAGGCACAGGACTAATGAATGGATTTTTTAAAATAGTTATTATCACAAAAGCATATACAGGTAGAGTGCGGATGACTACCATTGGGTTATTTATTCCAAATGTGGAGAAAAGTTAATATACTTCTTTATTTAAAAACCCTGTAAGTGGATAACTCATCCTCCTAAGGGGTTTAACTTCTGAGTCAGCTTGGTGGGAGACAGCCATGCACAAGCAAAAAGATCTAGCAGATGGGCTCCTGTGCAATTTTTAAAGGATCCTGTGAGTAGCAGAAGTGCTGTTTGATGATCCTTCCCCACTTCTCCATCTGGGCCTCACCAGGATACAGTCCTGTCCATTGAACAGTGCCTGTTTTGAGGCACACTATGAATTATTACTTAATTTCTAGCAACTTAGAAGTGGCATGAGGTTGCTTTTGTGGGGATTTTTAGGAACCTTAAAAAAATAATAATTAAAAAAAGGAACCTTAATTCCACCTTGACACTCACTCATTTATTCTATAGATATTTATCAAGTGCTTCCTTTATAAGCCATGTTCTGTGCTAGGCACTGAAGATATAGTTGTGGATAAAAAGATTAGATGCCACTGCTACCCTTGGTGCTTATAGCCTGGTAAAGGGACAAGAAGGGTAAGTGTCTGACAGAGAAACTGAGGGTTTTTCGAGTGTATATTAAGAGGGAATTAACCTAATCAGAAAGTTCAGCATCTATTAACTTCAGCTCTGAAGTAGACAATTGTGGGCAATGGAGGGTTAAGAGATAGGGTGCAAGGGAAGAAGCCAGATACAGCATGTGCAAAGGTCCTGTGGCAGGGGAAAGCATGATGGAGTTGCAGAAGTGGAAGGGTAGTGTGGGTGGAGGAGAAATAGCAATTGGACAATAGAACAGCATGACTCTGGGAGCCTCCACCCAGATCATCTGGTGCTTTGAAGACCATGATAAACATTTTGATCCTTTAGTCTGAAGGCAATGGAAAGCCACCAAAGCACGTCACATAGTAGAGTGAGAAGGTTAGATCAGTCCTTTGCAGTGATCATTCTGACTCCAGTATGGAGAATAGATTAGGGGAGGGCCAAAGTTAATATACAGAAACTAGTTAGAGCATATCTTTTCTTTAAACTAAGTCTTTTCAGTTATATTTCTTCAGGTCTATTGCCTACCTACTGTATCTTATCATAACTTTTTTGTGCCACTGAAATGAACACAGGTTTGTTTTTTTTAAGTTTTCATTGACTACAAAATAGAATATCATGAAAAAATTTTGCCATGTAAAAGAAAAGCTATATTTTTATTATCTCAATACAATAAATTTTATGTTCTGATTTTTTTCCGTGTCTGCATGGTTTTCATATTGATATTGCAATGCCTTTATCATATTCCGTTGAGGTGTATTAAAATTTAATTACTCATTGCCCCGCATTTAGGACATTTAGGTAAGAAGTTTTAGCCAAGAATGGAAGGATCAGTGACATGCTGTCCAAATGTATTCTTTTTCATTTTTCAACTACTGAAACTAAGTTGGGAGAGCATATTCTGCCACTCTCAACCCCAATTATGTGGAAATCCCCCTTTATGGAGAATGTAAAGTCTCCTAAGCATTTGTATTAAGAGTAACACATGTTGCTTAGGCTGTTAAAGAAATATTGATTTCTGACCCTTAACTGGAATACTTAGCTTTCATTTTTCTTCTTTTTACATAAATTGTGTATATTGTGTTCCCCTCAGGGGGAACTTAAAAGCATTTTGTGTTATGGAGGCTCCATTCTAGGATCTTATTGCTTTTGAGATGAATAAATGGGAGTCTTGCTATCACCGGAAGAGGCCTATTTTTTCCAATGTAATAAGGCATGCAAGTGATACTGCGCGGAATCGGGCCCCGGAATTTCTGAAGTTCCAAGACAATTTCTTACAGCCAGATTTAGCTTCCAGCTTTCAGCTGATGAGAAGTTTTGGCATATAAGGCATCTAATTTTTATTCAGCAAAAGTCTCCTTGGGTGTTTTTAATGTAATTTTGAAATTTGTATTACCAGGTGATGCTTAAGTATTTCTTAGGGACTGACTGCAAATACTTGCTCAGAAAACAAAGTACCTTCAAGGTACTTTATACCAGGCATCGAGGTATTAGACTGAACTGGGCTGGCACCAAGACATTTCAATGTGCTATGGGAAATGAAATATGGCCAGATAGTTTTTTATGTCCTGGCTATTCCTTTTCTCCATTACTAGCCAGAGGCAAGTAAATCACTTTTACATCTCCTCCCTATTTTATGTTTATCAAATTCTTAGGAAGTTTGAGAGGGTTTATTTGTTTATTTTTTTGCCCACTCCTCGAACACATAAAGTGGGAAAATTAAATGTTTTAAATATTCCTTATCTATTTATCTTTTGACAAGATGTCACTTTAAACACACTTAATATTACTAATTAACTTAATTACACAGACTGTAGCCACATTAGCACAGTTTCTGTCACCTGCTCCAATGGGTCACAGTGCCCTCCCATAGCCACCTTAACATAAAGCTTTAATTGCTTTCCCCTAAGCCTCAGCTCCTGTTTGATTTATCTGATTTCTTTGTATAAAGATTCTCTAGTTTATGATGTGTACCCAAGTCATTAAATTGGTGTTTACGTTTATGCAGTGAACTTGCCAGCTGGTTCCAGCAGCCACCCCTTTATGAATTTATGATGGGGTAGTAAAGGCATGTGTCAGAAGCTCCTGGTCTGAACGAGGAGTCACTTTTCCTTGTGCTTTGTTGGGGACAGTAAAGTGGGCCCTTCCACTCATTTGTATAGCAAGGGGCAGTGTTGGAATCCAGATTTGCCAAATTATGAGCATCTCTAATTTACCGCACTGAGAATGTGTTGTGCATGAGAGAGAAACTTACCTTTAAATGTTCACACTTTGAAATGAAAGTGTTCTCTGTTCAAGGACTTTAACCAGGAGCTCATTTACCACAAGCCTGTCTGGTTATTATTATAGAGTCTGTGTCAATAAACTAAAATTCATCAGCTACAACACGTAAAAGAAATAGTTGAAGAGAGCAGTGTATCATTTTCTTTTATCTATACTTTCCTTTCTTTGCAAAATAGGCCAAAAAAGACTAATGTTCTCCCCAAGTCTTATGGAATAAGCAGCTGACATGTACGTGTTGTTCGCTACGAGGAGATCTGCAAAGGTTATAGGTGCGAGCTCAGTCCGTTGCTTCTTCTGCAGACACAGGCCTTCCCAGCTGAGAGCAACCATGCCTGCTAACTAAAAATAGTTTCATGTGTGTTGTGTTAGTGCTATTTGATTAGCTCCACCTGTTTACTTCTCATTCATATTTGAAATTAGAAGGCAGAAAAATTGATTCTTTATTTTAACCTATGCCACAGAGGATTTATCTCAAAGTATTTATTTTAAACTATTCTGTGTGTATGTAAGTTGGTGTTCATATAGATAATACCTGCAAATAACCGAAGAATTAGGATAAAATGGAAAAGCTCCAAAACATAAGAAGAGGAAGCCAAATAAGGAAAAAATACTTTCCTATTTGAAGAAAAGGATGGACGATCAGGGAGATGGGGAGAAGGAAGGAAGGGAGGTGTTCCAGATGGTTCTGAAATTTGTTCAGTAGAGAAGATTCTCAAATGTCATGTGGTTTTCTGAAGAGACAAAAACAGGACTTTAATGTTGATGACAGAGAAGATAAACTGGAAGTGCGATAGTGAAATTCATTTTTATCTACATTTCCTCCCAGTTCTCACCCTTTGTGGAGGCTCTTTCTCTTCATACCGAGAAAATTCAGATAATTAAATGCAGTTACGAGTGCAGACCAAGAGGAGAAACACATCGCTGTCTCGTTAGCAGGGCTGTGCTCACGAGGACTTGAAGAATGGGGTGCCTTTACCAGCTAAAATTATTAAAATATCATAGAATATTCTTAAAATGCCCCTAGCAAGTAATGAAACCCAAATAAAAGGATATGTTATGGCCAGTTTACATTTCCGTACAAGAAACAAAACGGAGAGGTCTGGTTTTGATCTGTAGCAGTCCTGTATTCAACGGGCGCGTTTTTCCTGGGGTCCTCCACTATGAAGTTCTGAGCTAAGTACATGCAGAATAAAGAGGTGTGTGAAACATGGTTCCTTTCGTTGAGGACCTTCCTCTCCCCTTGGGGAGGCAGGGCCCCCCAGTGTCTAGGATGAGGAGAGGGCAGTGTCTGCTCTCTTGTCTTTGAGTAATATGAATGAAGTGTGACCCAGATATCAGCCGATTCCTTTGACCACACACAGGAATCTGTTTTAAACCTCCACCAACTTAATGCAAAATTCAGCCACTTCATCAACTTCCTCAAAAAATTCAACCATACAAGGAGTGTTTGAATTCTCTAGTTTTACTGAAGATTTGTAGTGACCCGGGGAGGTGTCATATCACACAGCACACATGTCACTTGAAAAATTCCCTTTATACCCATCTCATCCCCAAGTATTTCCTCCTAACCTTACTTATCGCTCCATCTCTTCTCCTAGGCAGCTCTCAACACAGCTTGTCAGCCCTTTATTAGGCTGAGTAGCTGCCTGCTTTGACGAGAAACTGGGCTGCCACTAGGTGCCACGCCTGGGAGATTGATCTCAACCCCATTTCCCAACCCCCAGCTATCAAAGGTCCTTTTCAGGAGAGCTGATTCTTCCCACAAAGCAATTATTTATCAGTATCTAAAAAAATTTTCTTCCATATGATTTTTTAGGAAAAGAGAGAAAGAATCACTTCAAAGTCATGATCAAAGACGTTCTTGAAGAATGGTGTATCAGTCAGAATTGGCTATGTTATGCCACTTCGGCAAACAGTACAAAAGTCTCAGTAGCCTCGTGTGATAAGAATTTAGTTCTCAGGCACAGAGTTGATGATGAGTTCACGCTACTCTCTGAGGCAGCTGCCCTCCATATGTAAGTTCAGCATGTAAAGTTGCTTCCTCCTGTGGAACCTCTGTCTCAACAAGTACCCCTGGAATGGTGGCAGCAAGAGAAGACCTGGGGAATTCATATCAGAGGGAATTCTTCAGCCCCCAAATGGCACATGTCCCCTTTATCATGGTCATTCTTCCAGAACTAGTCCCATAGTCTTGCCTACTTCACGGGGAAGAGAGCTACAGAGGGGCTGGGAAACACACGTGTCCATGTGTGTAAAAATCACCAGGTGGCTCAGTCGGTTGGAGCATTGTCCTGTACACCAGAAAGGTTTTGGGTTTGATCCTGGGTCAGGGTGTGTCTAGGAGGCAACTGATTGACGTTCTCTCTCTCTCTTTCTCTCAAATCAATAAGCGTGGCCTCAGGTTTGGAAAGATAGGTCAGGGTCAGATTGTGAAAGGCCTTCGAATACAGGTTGGAATCTGTTTTATTGGTGACATGAAGCCATGCAAGTTTGGGGAAGGGCATGAAGGGTTCACACAGTATATTGTGTGGGGGGGTGCTGCTGGTGACTTCTGGGGCTGAATTGTAGTCAGTTGTAGAGACGTGAAGATCAGTGAAAGGTTTTCTCCCAAACAGGCTGTGTGAAATCACAACCACATTCTGATGTTCCCAGGGAAAACATAAAGGATACTCTACTAATGCATCTCCCCTCTACACATGCCCCAGAAAGATTCTACCTGCACAGTCTCTCACCTTGTTTAACTAAAGTGCCTTTGAAGCAGCTGTCCCAAACCTCTTTGGCACCAGGGACCAATTTCGTGGAAGACACTTTTCGCAGGGACGGGGGCGGGGTGGGGGGGTTCAGGACAATTCCAGCATGTTACATTCCAGCTCTCCTCCTGCCGTGCGGCTAGTTCCTGACAGGCCCAGACTGGTACCGGTCTGTGGCCCAGAGGTTGGGGACTCCTGCTTTAAACAAACCATTACTTTTCAGACCCTTTAACAGACAAATAAGATGCTGAATAACCACATATCACAGAAAACATTCGTATTTAGAAACGCTGATGACATTCACGAGCATTTAAAATGCGTTAAGGTATCAGTTAGGAATCAGCTATGTTAGGGTATCAGGATTGATGTGGAAAGCTCCAACTATGTGGAAAAGAAATGGAAGCAATGAAAGTTTTTGATTTGTGACTATATTACTCTCAATGAATAAACAAATAGCTGGTATGTGTTATGTGCTTAATTATTATGTGCCAGACACCATGTTGGTTCACCAACAGCATCCCCACTCGCACTGTCTGTCTTGGTATAGAGGTGACCCTCAGGGAGTCTTTTCTCACAAAACTAATCCCCTCCACACAGATTATATACTTTTTCATCTATTTCCTATATCCCCTATCTGAATATAAGCTTCATGAGGTCAGGGATTTGTTTTGTCTGTTTACTGCTTTATTCCCAGAGCCTGTAACACTTCCTGGCACTCAGTAACTATTCAATTAATTAATGACATTTAAACCTCATAAGACTCCTATGAGGTAGGCACCATTAATTTTCTTATTTTATGAGTGAAGAACCTTGGTCCCAGGGTGACTCAGTAGCCCCTTCAAAGCCTCGCAGTCACTGACCCACGGAGCTATGAAAAGCCAGGACTGCCTGACTCCAGAGCTCAGACTCGTGCATCTCGCCACAACGCTCCTCTGATGGCTCTACACTCACATTGGGGTAATTCAAAGTTGGTGCAAAACTTATTCTTCATGAATCCAAACAGTCAACGTATATGCTTGAACCATTTCTCTGACATCACTCTATATTTCTTGAAAACATGATAAATATTTCTATATGTCTGAAAAAGTAAACTGAGCCCCTGCCAAAAATGTCTTGTGGAGCTAATAGAGGGTGATCTTGAAGAGCAAATTTGCTCACATGGGCCAAATGTTTCCTCCTGCAGAGTGGGCTGCTTCCCAAAGAATTAGCCTCTCTCAAAATGAATTATTAACCTCAGCATCCTGGCCAAATTCCCACTTGGGTAGTCTAGGAACTGTTCAAAACTTGGAATCCATTGAAATTAGCCTGGCTTGATTGCAGCCTCTGCATTAATTGTGATATAATTGAGTTTCTCCAGAGATTTGTGCATATATTATTCTAATTTGTATAGGTGAGTTTTGTCTCTTAATTTTTTTTAGTTTCTTTTTCCCCTTGTGAATTTCTTTATAAGTTTTTGTTTTTTTAATTTTACTGCATGAATACTGTGAGCTCCTTTCTCCCTGGGCTTGCCAAACCTTTTTCTCACATGAATAACTAGTCTCTTAGTCATTATCACAGTGTGTTGCAGACATTAGCCACTAGAAGCTTCCAGATTTCTAACTCTTGTACAAATGCAAGTGTAACCTGGGTAGAGACAGTATTTACTCAGGGAAAAGTTTCTAATGGTTTCTTTCAAGTTCCCTGCCCTCAAGGAGCTTATGTTTTGGTAGGAGGCACCTATGTATTTAAAATAACTGACCTAATGGTGGAACTATTTAGGATGGTCATACTCATCCTAAAGTTATGGCTGTTAATTTCTTCAGACAATTCTGTTAAATGATATAGGCCATTTACTTGTCTTGGCCCTGAACAGACACTGTAATGTCACATTCTGGAGAGACAGAGATATGAGTTTAGTTACACTAAAAAATCATTCTGCGTGGGTGAAACTAAAACAAATACCTTAGAAACCCAGCGTGTTGCATGGTTTTGATGCAACTGGAAACCAATTAACCAAATCTGGCCAACATCATGGCATTGTTTTCTGTAAGGTGGCCTTTCCTGCTTGTGATTCGGCCTGCATCACAAACAAGCAGCAAGTCACTTCTGCTTCCTGCATTTGGTTCTTCACCTTTATGGAGTGAGATGGGACCGCGGATCTGAGCCGCGTGCACTTAGAACTTTAGCAGCTAATATTAGAAAAATGCTTTGGAAAGGACAGATGGAAAGAGCTATAAATGCAATTGCGAATGGATTTATGTGCTCTATCTCTCTCCTTCCAACCTATTTCTACCATTATTTTCCAAAAAATTCCCCAGGGCTCCACCTGAAGTGTGACCCGATGGCACCATGGCACATGTGTTTCCTGAGTCAGCTGAGTGTTTCCAAAATGTATCTACACTTTAAATTCAAATGTTTATCCACTAGGTGATGAAATCATGGAAAGTATTCCTGCCTTGGTGTGATAGTCATATACTCCTGCCACTTCTGCCTAAACTATTGTTATAAGTTCTGTGGGGCTTCCTACAGGTTTCCCCCCTATGTCATAGTATAAGCCTAGAAGTAGATAATTCCTTGTCAAAAAAAAAACTATTTAAATTTTCAATAGTATAAATAAAGCAATGGAGAGTATGCTTTTAAATCTGTAACACGGAGGAACTTCCCACCCTTGTGCCTTTAGCCTCCATCCAACTAGGTGGCCTTGATGACTAATGTCAGAAAGTGGAAGCCTGAACACTGACATTTCTCCTGCTTCCCTTGTGCACTTGCAATGAGAGACTCCATGCTTCCGTCTCAGGTCAAGCACTGAAAAATATTCATTCATTTATTAATTTACCGAAATTTATTGAGCTTACACTGCTCTCCCAAGCACTTTTCTAGAAGCTGGGCGTACAGCAGTGAACAAAACACAGAAGTGAAAATTCAAGTGCTTATTTATAACTCCATCAGGATGTTTCATTTGACATTTTTTGTAAACAACTAAATTTGTTCATTAAAAAAATTGCAAGAGCATTAGTCCATTGAGGGTATTAATTGTGATGTGAGAACATCATTTATCTTGTGACAGAACTCACTTTAGCAAAGAGCAAACTCCTTTAGTAATTTAGCAAAGAGCAAACTCGTTTATTTAATTTAGAATAGTTATACCTACTATGACTTGTATTCCCGAATGTCCAAGAAGTTAAAGAAAGTAATGTCTCCAGAGGCTGCTTCTAGGTTCTATCACATCTTTAGCATTCTAGTTAATCAAAATGAAAAGGGAGAATGTGTTTACAAGCTTAAGGGAGAAAAAAGATAGCATAACCACTCAAATGCCAAAATAAGATCTCATTGTGGCTGTTTGTCCATTGCTCCAGACACCGGCTTAGTAGATACCTATCCCAGGACCTGGCAGCCGTTCGTCAGTGTTTGTACAGTTGAACTCATATCACTATGATAAAAATGCCCATAAGTTTATTTATTCTTTATAACAGTATATTCCCAGGTGATTTCAAATTGTCTGGTTAGGTTAGAAAAAAGAGGAAGACCTTATAAACTAGATGTCTCATACATTTCTTTCTGAATTTCCTTCTTGTACTATACACTGTATGCAAACTTTATTTTTTAATTTAATCTTTATTGTATTTTTTCTCATTACCATTTAGTCCCCTTATACCTCCCTCCCCTCAGCAATCACCACACTGTTGTCCATGTGCAAATACCTGAGTTGAAACAGTCTTTTCTGCCTAGTGTCTGCCAGGTCACACTTGACACTGAATGGATGCTGATTGTCGGCTGGGACTATCCAAAGGAGAGTTTGTCAGCCTAGTTTCCCCCCACATCCAGATCAAATCCAAGTCACGGTCTCCTATGGGGAATCACAATCATGAGTTGGATGGTGATTTTTATACACACTTGATCTCTTTGAGATACTTTTTGGTTCTTCCCATTTACCTCTTGCTGAAAACTGCTCTCTCTTACCTTTCAGAAGAAAATGTCTTTATTTACATAAAGCACAAGCAATACTTTTATGGTACAATATATATATATATGCATATGAATAATACCTTGGATTTACTTAATGATTTTCTGCTAGAATCTAAAGGCCATTTGTGGCTTATTGCTTGCCATGTGGCAATCCTCGTGTTTTGCTAACTTCTTAGAGAACTAAACCCACTCAGCTTATGTTGCATGAGGGTATATTTTTAACTACTCAAATAACAGTATTTAAATTATTTAAATAGTTAAATAATGCGTATGATTCAGTTAGTAACACACGAGTAGTGAAGCTACCTTCAGGCTGACTACAAACAGATGAAAAACTTAGCATTCTCTATAGTCACCTGGTCAACTTACCTTGTTCTAACATTGATGCTGCTTGTATTATGGTGGAATTCTGGTCAAACTTATCCACCAAAGATTCAACATACCAGGCAGGTATCAGAAATGTCAGAGGTGTCTGCCCATCATAGAAAAGCCACATGTGATATCCAAACTATTTAGCATTCTCCAACAGTCAGAATGGATGCTCAACTCATAGAGCTCAACTAAGAACAAAAGCTGGCCCTGCTGGCTCATATCAGTTGACCTCAGCTACATTAAAGTTTGTCACTTTAAATTCCAATTTTTGTCGAGACACTTTTTTCAAGGCTTCTTAAATCCTTGTAAGAAAAAATTTTATACAAAAGTAGAATTATTTATTTGTAGGCATGTAAAGATATAGTACCACTTTCTAATATCAGGAGGAGTTAGAGGTAACTCTTGCTTTCTATAAAATCTTACCACTTAATGGATTGAAAAATATGTGACCAGTGCAGTAATTTCAGTCAGATTTCTAATATGTTTCTCTTTCTTTTATCCAAGTTGATAAGCAGATGCAAACATAGTAGAGAGGTAATCAGAACACTTTCTGCTGAGGTCAACTTGGTTACCCAAGCTAAGAGGAGCCTTTTATTAATATTTTCTGATTTGCTGTCCAAATTAGGAGGACAATAGCCACATACTAATATGTAAGATAGCTATAAACATATTTAGCATATGTCCTTGTTGTTTTACCATGAAAACCTTTAATTTTTGTGTTCATATTTTCTTTTGGTTCATACATTTCTATTGATAATTTACTTGGATTAACTCAGCATAGCATTTAATTATAGTGGTAAAGGTTAAATGCTATCAAATAATTTGCTATTTCAATATTTAATAACTTTCATTTTTAAAGAGTGAATAGTCAATAGTCATACAACATATTTTATGTACATATATATTTTTTCAGTTTGTTTGGTTATGGCATGGATTAGTTTATCATCTTATATATTAATTACCAGATAAGACGTATCTATCCACAGGAATGCGGAGAAGACATTTTGTAGGTGTTCTCCTTATTGATGAGGTGACTTGCTCTTAATAGAATTGGAAACTCACAAGGTGATTTTTCATCTGCTTAGAAACACTCTATACTTAAAGTATTTTTGTGTTCAAAAGGGTAAGTAAAATAGTAACAGGGCCAGTTATACGCACAAAGACAGATAAATGCTATGGCGGTACCTCATTCTGTCTCCATCTTGATTTAGTTAACTTTCACTAAACAGCCTGCTCTAAAAAAGGGAAGGAAAAACAAATTGATAAGATAAAACTGTGGGGAATTCCAAAATAAATACTGCTAACTGACCTTTTTGATGGCCCAGTTAAGAGGTTTTTTGGTTTTTTTTTTTTTTTTCTTATGGTATCAGTTGAATGCTGTATTTACTACTACAGTGTATAATGGAGGTAATAAACACTTGGGTAATATCTTTGTCTTAGTTTTTCATGTTTTTGGACAGACTGATAATGATCTTTCTCATATTTTAAAAACTCAGGTAAATCCCAAAACATTTTAAGAATATGCGTCTAAAACAGGAAAAAAGTCAAGTTTTTCAGCATGCCCTCCCTTTTTTAGAGTATGCATCTGAGTATATACAGTTGTATCCGGTACTCACTAATATGCAAAGAGGAGCCCTATATATATTAGAAAAAGAAGCCAGTTCGTTACCTCTAAACCAAGTTCCTGATGCTAGTATTTTATACCTTAGAGTTTTTCTCTTGGTGTACTGTAAAATACAAGAATTAACTCTTATTAAGGAGTTCTGTTTCAGAATAGCCACCCCAACTCAAACCTTCAGAATGCTGTTTAAGAAATGGTCAGTCACTCCCAAGGTTCTCATTTTAACCACTACTGTCCATCACAGGAAGTCATTAGTTTACAGCTACTTCCTTCTTATTTTTATAACTTTTTAACTTATCATTAACCCCTTGTTCTTATCCTGTACTCTGAGATGAGTAAAGAAGATAATATCCCCAACGTTTCCATTGCTTACACTAGAGATAATAACCTTTTTGGAAGAAAAAAAAATAAAACCTTCAATTTCTTTAAACAACCCCTTCCTCTTTAAAGCTAAGCTGTTTCATGTCAAATGGACTTTTAGTGCATTCTTAAAGTAAATAAGGCAAAATTATTTATAGTATAGTTCACAGAAATAAAAGTGGACTAAACATACTGAAATTATTTACTATAGCTTATAAACTTGCTTAATAAATTTTCATGTTTTTTCATGTTATTAAAGAAATGTTGTAATGGACTAATTGCTAATCCTCATTTTCTTCTAATTTAGTCTCATATGACACTGTGTCTGAACCTGTTAAGTAGGATTGTTGTCATAAGATTAGATACAAGTATCTTAGTTGTCTAGACATTATATAACTCTCTACCACAGACTTCAGATCTTTGTTTTCAAGCAACCCTTTAGTCTTTTTAGCAAGGAGAAATGTTAGTAAAAAGTCTCATGCACTTATTTCTTTTCCACACCTTCTTAGTGTCACCATCTGAATCTGCCAATTTCTACTTAGTTTTGTACACATACTAAGTTTTACTCTTGTTTTAAATAACAGCTGATTTTCACTGTTTTATATTTGCTGTGGAAAAGAGGTTGGTATTATCTGCCTCTTGGAGTGCCTCCTTCCTTAAGTCTCCCTTCTCGTCTGCTACCTAACTTTCACCCCAACCAACTTCCCTTTCTTTCATTTCAAACTAGTATTTTTAGGGTGTGAAGAATTCACTTATTGGTATTCTCAAACTTGGGTAATTCAACATACATGTATTGATACCTCTTGCAATGCCATGTGGTGAACTAAACCCTGGAAATAAAACATGGATAGCTGGTCTCTGCTCTCAAGGACCCTAGAATCTAAGCAGAGAGATAGACAAATATGCACCCTGTTTGCAATGCAGTGTGGTAAAGGGGGAAAATACAGGGTGACATAAGATCATGTGGGGTTGCATGTAAATAACTTTTACAGGATATAATCTGGCTATTGGTATCTCTAATTTCTAGGTAGAAATAAAATGTTCTGTCAGAAGTGTTCTTTGACATTATGTGTGTGAAAATTTCTCCTTGCTGGGAAAATCAGAGTCATCTTTGAGAAGGAGGGAGCCAGCTAAGTTTGAGCAAGCCACTTCATCTCCGCTAGCTTCAGTTTTGTTAGACACCAAGTGAGAAAGTTTGAATTAGGTGACCTCTAATAGCCTTTCTAGTTCCAAAACTCTGAGTCTGTGAGTTTTCCTTTTGCAGTTCACCGAAAAATCTAAATAGCTTAAGCCTGTTTTGAAATCTATTTTAACAAATGATCCATAAAATAAATAAGCACAAAATCCAATTTTTTGGAAAAGTGGTCTGGCTGTAGAACTGAGTGGTCCCATAAACTATTAATTTGGTCCTAGTATAGAAATGTGAAATGGTTGTTAAATGAGTCAAGACCTTATTTGTGGCCTTTGGCTCATTTGGTAGGATTACCCAGTTGCCACGTAAGCAGCATAGCACACATGGCCAAGCAGCTCATGGGAGCGTCCTAACAAATGTTAAATAAAAATTATCTTTCTCTAGCCTTAGGAACATATTTTTATTATTTTCAAACTAAGAGTTTGCTCAGTGTTAAAGTCTCAGTCGTTAGGGTAATAAATAATAATAATTATACTAGTTTCCCTTATCTGCAGCGGACATGTTCCAAGACCCTCAGCCGATGCTGAACCTTATATGTACTATGTTTTTTCCTGTACATATATATATATATATATGTGATAAAGTTTATTTTATAAATTACACACAATAAGAAGATAACAGTAATAACTAATAATAAAATAGAACAATTATAACAATATGCTGTAATGAAAGTTATGAAAATGTTGTCTTTCTCAAAATATCTGTAAGTACTCACCATTTCTTCATGTGATGATGTGAGTTGATACCGTACCTGTGTGGTAAGATGAGGGAGATGCTCAGAATGACATGCAATTTCAACCTGTGGATTTTTTATTCCTGGAATTTTCCATTTAATAATTTTTGGATTGTGATTGACCATGGGTACCTAAAACATTGGGAGGACTACTATCTATTCATTGTGCTCAAAATTCTGACTCCTTTCTGCAAGTGTTTTGTAATGTGGTTTTCTAATGTATTTTTCGTCCATTTGGGAGTTTAGAAGTAGAATGAATGTTGATGGTATCTGATCATCACTTAAGTTCATCACTCCTGCCCATATAGACTCTCTCTATCTTTAGTATATATATATACACACACACTAAAGATATATATAGATATACATATATATGTATATGTGTGTGTGTGTATATTTATGCAAAAGGTGTTTCTCCTTAGTCCTAAGACATTTAGTTTTTCCTTTCAGTCATTAACTTTGGTTTCATAAAAATTCCTTCTCCATTTTCCTGTTTTATCTATATCTTGATAATAACAAATTTAATAAATGTTCTTAAAACCTCTGTACGGTAATCCATCAGGCTCATTCAGTATTCCTTTAGCTTATCCACAGAGAGTACAGGTTTCTCTTTGCTCTTTTCAATGAGGCCTTCCTACTGTGGCTCTAAATATCAACCAAATGTACTAATCTCTTAGGATCTGGCTATTTTTTTTAATTTGAATTCAGATTGTATTATTATTTTTTTTTAGTTTCTTTCTTTTCCTTTTTTTATTGTTGTTCAAGTACAGTTGTCTCCATTCCATGCTCACTCCCCCTCACCCCACCCATCCCTCAAACCACCTCTGAATTTTAAATGATGTGATTATTATAATTCAATCTATTTACTTTCATGTGAACACAAATGGAAATGAATTTCCTGAAATAGCCACATTTTCTTCCTCTCAAATATAAATCTGGCATTTAAAAAAGAACAACGAACTAATTTGAATCTGAAATCTGTGTTTTTATGACACCAAACATCTGGATGAAGAGTGAAAAATCCAGTAGATGTTTCTACATATCCAAATATTGTGTCGGTAAAACAGTTAAATGACTGCCTGAATTTTTCCATTTTTATCTGGGTGTTTATTCTTCATATTCATGGCACCATCAGTCCTTTCTAAGAGAAGACTATGAATTTCAGAAATAATGCATGCACAAACAAATATTATTGAGCACCAATTATATAAGACACACTGTGTCAAGTGCTGTACAGCGTTCAAAGTTCGTGCTCAATGTTGTCCTCAAATGACTTGCAGTCCAGTGAGGATTATAACACATGTGCACATATTACAGAAAAGACTTTGTGGAGTGAATGAAAACACAGGAGAGAAGGAGAGGATGCATTGCAGAATTTGTGAGTAGGGTGGGAGCGACTGCTTCTGGTGGGGGAGGATTTTCTGCTGGATCCAGCGTTTGGACTGGCTGTGATGGACATGCCAGAATTGTGGAGATGGAAGGGAATGTGGTGGTCACACAGCATTTGATATACACTCTCCATCAGCAGCTGGGAATTTCACTGAAATCAAATAACCCTAAATTAGTCAGATGATTGCAACAATTTCTATGTCATTTTGCATTTTCACGGCCTTTGGTTTCTGTAAGGTTTTTGAGTCTAAGTGCGTTTCTCAGGTATTTTAGTTAGTTAGTTAACTAATAATCATCTCCCTTAAGAGTTTTAACTTTACACAAGAAACATGCTGAAATTTACTCTATGTATGGTCATTTTAAGAAACATTATTAAAAACTGTACCTTATATTTTTCTTTTCTAATTTAGATATAAAATTTTCATAGCCGCATATGCATTCAATACTTAAACCTCTATCTTCCAAGTTAGGTGTTTTTTTATTCTATTAAGATCATAACTGTGATAAATGTTTTTAATCCCAAATTCTCAAGATTTTTACCGTGTTTGATCAGAGTCTATAGGTGTAGATTAAAAGAGCAAAATGGTTCATTTCGTTCCCCTTTTACCTCCTCCTCCCCCCCCCCTTTTTTCCTTTAGAACAAAAAGCAATCCTTTTTAGCTGGAAGGGGAAAGGGAATACACTGAGAAAATTCCAGATAATCTAAATTGTGCCATGTGTATTAAGACTAATTTATTGGCTCAAGTAACTGATTTTAGGTAAAGCTGAATCCAAGTGCAGAAGTGACATCAGGGATCTATTTTTTTAATCTGTTGGCTCTGCTTTTGTTTGCCTGGGCACCGTTCTCAGTCAGGTGGCAGCAGTAGCCATCAGCAAACTCTAGGCACAAGTTCTGACTTAGTCTCCCCTTGGACTGACAATCTACTGACTCCCATTAACCTAACACGGGTTCCAGTTTCAGTGCAGCCGTAATGATTAACTCTGTTGATTGGCTAAGCCTCGGTCATTTGGCCAGCACTTAGTATACCCTGGAGGCAAAATCAGGGCACTGTTACCAAGAGAAAAGGGACATACTACTTAGTGAAAAACTTTAAGTTAGAGTGGCTTATCTCAACTCTCACCACTGCCTATTTTATTTTTAAAGATTTTATTTTATTTGTTTTTAGAGAGAGGGTAAAGGAGGGAGAACAAGAAGGAGAGAAACATTGATGTGAGAGAGAAACATCAGTTGGTTGCCTCTCGAATGCACCCCAACTGGGGACCATACCCTCAACCTGGCATTGGCCCTGACTGGGAATCCAACTGGCTACCTTTCGTTTTGAAGGTTGACACTCAGCCAACGGAGCCAGACCAGTCAGGGCTCACTACTGCCAATTTCTATGACTATGGCGTATATTACTTCACCTTTGTGAATCTTGGTTTCCTCATCTACGTCAGTTAGGGCCCAGGGTTCTGTCTAAAGACCTTTTGACTCTAATATTTTGTGGTTCTGAGCTCAAGAGCTACAGACAAGGATAAGACACTGAGAAAATGCAGAGATTTACAAACACTAACACAAAGCAAGAGATACATCTTAGTTCATGTAGAAGTACTTCAGGCATAAACAGGAAGTTAGCTTGGCAGTAGAAGAGCAAAGGGTTTTTACTACATCTCGAGAAGTGATTAGAAGCTCAGACAGCTTGAGTGTATATGTGTTTGTGTGTGTCTGGGAAAGAATTAGCAAGATTCAAAATTAACCATCACAAACTTTATTGTTATAATCTCCATAGATATTTTATAACACATGTATAGCTTTGTTAATCTCTTAATTTTCCTATTATAGGGACTTGTTCTTGTTAAAGTTGACAGAATTACTGACAAAGCTTAAATGATAATTTGTGTCTATGTTTTTCCATTCCTTCTACAAATACTTGGAGACACTGATACAGAGTAGGAGAGAAATACAAAATTTAAGTAACCTAAGGTTTTACCTTCAGGAAGCTGCACTTAATAAAGACAAGACTTGTAAATAAGACATGACAATGAAAGGCTAAGAACTAAAAATGCCAAGTAAATTGCTATAGAAATTTAGTAAAAAAGAGACTAACTCCAACTATGATGATATGATGTATTTAAAATGCCTTATTTCTTTTTTCTGTCTTTTTTTATTATTGACACTATTACAGATGTCCCCATTTTCACCCACTTTGCCCCCTCCACCCAGGCCCCTGCTTCCCAGGCCATCACTGCACTGTCGTCTGTCCATGGGTTATGCACACATGTTCTTTGGCTAATCCCTTCTTTAGATTTCCTTTGTGGTATACATTCTAGTCATAGCACAGGAATTCTATTTACATAAGAAAAAGATGTTAAATCCATGACTATTGGATACATTTGGCATTCCAGAAAGATGTGCTATGTATTCAGGGTCCTCAGCACTTATCCTTGTAACCCAGTTCAGTAAGCATGGTCCTAAAGCAGTAAGTGATATTTGCCCAATGTGGTTGTATGGCTCATCTTAGGGAAATTGCTTAGAAGGTTTCATACACAAGTGGCATCATCAAAATCAAGGCCACCTGGATTAACTGTATAAAATATATGGTATGTTGGAGGGGAGTGAAGAAAAAGGAAAGGCACTCATAATTCTCAGTTTCCAAGTATTCGCTCAAACTAAGATCCTGCCCAACAAGTTACTTGATCATTGGTCTTAATGATTGTATTCATCACTTCTATATTAATGTACAGAAGCAATTTGACAAATTGTGCATTGTTTTTCAAAGAGCTTATCTAGTTAAGTTTATAAACCAATAAGTAAGTCAAACTCATAGGGTAAGAAAGTAACTTATGAGGCAGGACTGCTGTCCTGCCTTTAAAAATGTCCAGTGAAAGAGAATATCTCATTGCACAAAAAAGTTAAATTACTGTTTTTTTTTAAAAAATGGAGTGTATAAATTGTAGTTATAGTTACTTACAATAACTAAAACTGATATTGGCTTGTAAAAGAATTATTAAAAGCTGTGGGCATGTAGACAATATATGAGCATATAGAAACAAAAAGCAAAAGTCTCTCCCCTCGGCTCTCCACAGCATGAACCATTATCCAGTGTGCACGTTTTCTAGGTATTTTTCTTGCAGTGTAATCATAGATATGCATATGTTAAATGTTACTTGTTTCTTTATATCTGTGTTATGAATTGGTAATACATATAGTTCAACAACTGGCTTTTTTTCACTTAACAGTACATGGGGACACCTATTCATGAGCACCTCGTATTTTATTTCATTGTGATCCAGTTGAGAGAACTTAGGGTGTTTCTAACTTTTTATCCTTCCAAATACTACCTTTTAAATTTTATTTTGTACTTCTAATTCATGAAATGATTAAAGGTATAACTTGAAGTAATTTAAAATGTCAGTGTAAGTCTTTCAACAGAGAGTAAAGTTTATGATAAATCAGTTCCACTTTGGACATCTTTGGAGAGGAGTGAATCACAAAAGAAGATTATTATTAGTGGTTTCACCCACCAACTGTTGTACTGATGCTTTCTAAGGATATCATAGATCTAATTCTATGCACTTGATACACCAAGTTAATCCCAAAATTGGGTGGGGTGGGGGTAAAGAAGAAGGCCTGAGGTCATTTTAATAGAAGTAACATTGTTGATAATGTTATATAAGTTTCAGGTGTACAACATTATAATTTCATATCTGTACATAGTATAGCATGCTCACCAGCAAAAGTCTAGTTTCCATCTATCACCATATATTTTATCCCCTTACCCATTTTGCCCTCCTCCCACCCAAGGTCAGCATCTTACATAAAAATAATACCTACTTTCAGATGAGTCTTTGAAAAGGCAATTAAAAATATTTTCTATCTGTACTGAGTCATGTCGCATCAACTTTTTCAACAGTTGTCAGTTATTCAAAGTAAGAGGATCTTTGTGAATCACTTTTTCTATTCAACGGTGCCTTAGAGTTATGTAGGGATATGAAAAGCGACCTGTACTGGTTCTTTCTTGATGAAGGAAATCATCATCATCACTATTATGTTACACTGTATGTTCTTACGAGTAAGTTGAGCCACCTCTGGGCCACTGGACCAGAGTGGGTTGGCCCCCAACAGTGACTAGACTAAACTATAGCTTTAGTCCAAGAATATGGAAACTGACAACAAATTATTGCTTGTGGTCTACTTCCAGTTTTCAAGTGCAAACATACCAAAGTTTATTTTAAATTTGAGCCAGTCAGACACTGAGTAATATACATCAAAGGAAAAGTGGAGGCTTCCCATGTTTATTATTTCAATATGATGTCTGCTCTAATAAAGTGGAAAAATGCACATGATAGACCATGCAGTAGAAATTCTCTAGTCCCACAGCTTGGCCTTAAAAATATACATATATTTGTAAATTAATCCAAAACATTGCCATGGTTCCAGCTCCTCTGAAAGCTGATTGTTTTCCATCCCTTTTTTAATTTTAGAAATAGAGTGGCTGTCTGCCAGAGCGCTTTCTGATAAACAGTCCACTTCATGTATAAAAGGGGCATAGCCATCATGAATGTTCAAAATCCACAGACTGTTATTTAAATAAGGTAAAGTTATTATGGTCTTCCCTATTAATTAAAAAAAAGCCATCTGTGCAAGGTGAATTTTGGTAAGGTCCCAATTTTTTTAATGATTGTGGGTAAAATTCGCAACTGCTTTCATAGTAAAAGTGCAGCTCAGGGATTCCCGAGATAAAATGCAGTGTACATGTAATTTTGTTGTCATTTGACTACATTTCTAATAAAATACTGGAAAGAATTTTTGTTATTCAGTCAGAATTTATAGTCATACTCAAATGAATTAGCTCTCCAGTAACATCTCCTTTCTACTCTTCTACTTCCTTAACATCCTAAACCTTTATTTCTTCTAAATGCTCTCTGTATGTGTGTGTGTCTGCTTCTCTCTCTCTTACACACACACACACAGACACCCACCCCACAACCCACATTTCGTCAGAACTGTCTTGCGCAAATGCGTCACAACAGTGAGAAAGACCAAACGCACAAGACGTAAACAGCACATGAAATGACGTTAGCAAGGCAGAGCTCTACACTCCTGTGATGAGCCCTGATTTTCATTTTTGTTATTTGCAGAAGTTACTTCCGTTGGGCAAATAACCTATAAATCTAGGCTTTCGAAATCTTTGAAGGACAAAAAGTCAAAAGGTCCTCCTCCCTTGAGTGTGGCCAGAAAAACCAGGACAAGAAGGATCTGGGGACTTTTATGGGCTGTGGAGGTGTCATTTTCGCCCATCGTGTGTTTTCAGTCAATTAGAATTTGTCCTCTCAGCCTTTTTCAGTTTGAAGCCACCCCAGTGTCTGCGATGAGCAATCCTACTTGTTTGTGCAGTCATTCATTATCTCCATTACGAAAAGGAGACTAGAGGACAATTACATTGTTTGGACGAATCAGAGTGTTAGGAGGAGTATTTGTCATAGTGGCGGAGTACAGCACCTGACAGGCCACGATTGATGGCCAGGCGTGAGTGTGAGTGGCCAGAGCAGCCTCATAGGATGCAAATTACTGACTGTGGATTCCAATTTATCCTGTTCATTTTTCTTGCCCGCGCTGAAGACCATTAGTGGTTTTTGAAGCAGTGAAGGGGTCATTACTAATGTGGGTAGGCTCGAAGCAGGAGGGGGAAGGAGGGGAAAAGCCTTCTGTAATTACACAGCTTTTAGGAACGGGTTGGAGGCCCTAGCCAAAAAAGTGTCAACACCTCACAATCAGAAAAATTTATTTTCATTTTATGCTTAACCCATATTAACTCAACATTATCATCTTTCTTTGTTAACATTTGCAGAATATTAAAAGCCTGGCTTCTATATTAATACAAATCTAGTTAACCCCTTTTGCTATAGAGGGGATTTTGTTTAACTTAATGGCATTTGGCCTTGCTAACAAGTAACTGTGCACATTTTGGATAAGGTACGCTATTACAGAAGATGAAATACCTGAAGACTAAAATCTCAGATGATTGAAAAACATTCTTTCTCAAACACTGGCATGATTAGAATGCTCTGAATGGAACACTTCGTTGTCCCTAATGCTGTGCTCTCACAGTATTGATGGGGAATATTTATTACTAAAGGCTTTCTCATTTATGAATGACTTTGACATGCTGGGGAAAAGTTTACTTTTCTGTTTAAGAAAACCAGTGATTATAGAGCAGGGACCTATTTAACAGGCATGTTTTATAATTATGTACACGCCAATACCATATCTCCAAGCACATACATGACTAAAAAATAACAGACCTGGTTTCAGAATGGAGAAGAAAGTGGTTTGGTGATGCAAGGATGGTTCATCTGCAAATGTTGGTGAATTGTGATGAAAAGTAAAGACTTAAGAAATACTAAAACCTATGGCTTTATTTTCTTATTGCCATTCTTTAAGGCAAAATGTAAAATTTCTACATGAAGCATTGCACATAATTGATGTGTGGTCATTGTGTGTGACCCTGTAAACTCAGCGCAGTAACCAGTGAAAATGAAAGAATCTTCCACCGTCCCTCACAGGACTGAACATAATACACTGTCAGTACACTCTGTTGTAATTGCATCAGTTGCCGCGGCTTCCAAGAATTGTTGTGATTACACACTATCTCACTTTTCAAACTTTTACTGTCAATAGCCCCAGATTAACTAGGAAATAAGGATTGTATTGAGCCACCTCACAAAGATAATATAGGTTTTCTAGGAAGCAAAGTAAAATGGGCCCAAAACTAGTTCCCTTCATGTAACTGAAGTGATTGTCCATAATCAAAATTCTGACATTGTCACAAAAGTGCTTTACATCCCGACTGATTAAAGAAATTGAATAACTGAATCACCTTGTTTTTACTGCTGGCCCTGCAAGTGTGGCAGGAACTGGCGGCGGGTGTTGGAGGGGTTGCCGATTCAGGTTTCTGGATTCCTGTCCCACATTCTCCACACATGATTTTTTTTAAAAAGCTGCAATTAGGAAAATCAAGCCATAGACTAAAGAAATCACAAACAGTTTCATTCTTAGAAGTAAGTGACTCTTTCTTAACTTCTGATACATCTTTTAAAACATTTGTTTTTTCATTAGCATCCGTACCCTTCCGAAGAGCAGAAGAAACAGTTAGCTCAAGACACAGGACTTACAATTCTCCAAGTAAACAACTGGTGAGTGACCCCCCAAATCAATGTTTTTCTCCCATGGCTAAAATGAGATTTCTAAAAAATTGTTTTCTTTTTTGTTTCTGAAACAAATGGAATCGACGAGGTTAACTTTTTTGTGTTCCTAAACTGAGGTGTGAAAGTAGTGCGTAGGGAGAGGAAAAGGTAACTAGGTAGATGGTTTTTGTAAGATTTATTCCTCTTCTTTTTTTCCCTCCCTCTTTCTTTTTTCTCCTCTCTTGCTCTTCCTCCCCACTTCACTTTTCCAATCTCTAATGCTTTGCATTTCTCCAGTTAAACCACAAATTCTCTTCAGGTCATTCTTGTTGAAAATAGGTGTGTGTGCGTATGTGTGTTGGGGCTTTCCTTTGTAATCCTCATACGGAGTTCTAAATTCTGGGAAGGTTTCTTTTGTCTAGGGTTTGAGGAGTAATGTAGATGCCCGCTTCTTAGCATTTCCTAATAGAAATTTATTTACCCTAATTTGTTTTTAACACAGGAAAAAAATTTTTCCCATTTTGAGCTTTGTGGCTTGGCAGATCGCTCCTGTGGGGGTGCGTGGACCATCACCCTTTGTATGTGGCTTAGAGGGCAACTGAGGGAAAGGAGAGGCAGAGGATTAAATAAAATGATCACAGTGGCCAAGAAATGATATAGGAATTACTTATCAAAATACTGGCCCAGGTTTTATCAGCAGCTTAATTTTGTTCAGTACATTCTTGGGGTGATGTTCAGATTAATTGAACTGACAGTTCTCTTTCAAAATTCAGGGAAAGTATTTGCACGGATTTCAGGCCTTATACAAACTTAATTACATGGAACTCCATTTTATCATTCTAATTCCATGTAGCAGAGGTTGTATTTACAAATGAGAAGTCTCTGCCTTTATTCACAGCTTTCCTTAATATATTTATCAAAGCAGGTTCATTTACAAAGTGCTCTATCTGTGGGATACAGGCAGGCAGACATTAACAAAGCTTTTAGGTTTATCAGGCTCGCTGCCTGATGAGCTACCCGAGGGTCAATTGATTTTGTGGTTCTGTGATTCATTTTTTTCTCATTTTTCTAGGATCACAATGAGAGACATGCTTGGAGAATTAGCCAGTTTGTCTGCCTTATCTGTCAGGCAATTTTTTTTTTTCCCAGGGAAGTCAAGCTACTTAAATTGGCCACAGGAACTGCCGTTATCTGACTTTAATGCACCCTATAGTGTGGATAGCATTTCAATTACACCAGTAACCAAAGCTTAGCCGCAGCCCTTTTCATGCCTTGTGCTGTACAGAAAGTGATGTGCCTACCTACAGAAGCAGAAAATTGAGTTGCCTTGCTTCTGTCAGGGTGATTAATGCAGAAATAAACTGCTAACCTGAAAGAAAGGCAGAAAGAAAGGATAGACAATACAGACTTGAATTCACTTTAATTTTCTTCTAAAGATTGGAACTATGTACACTTAAAGATACCCTTTGGACCAAAAACTTGGAATAAAGGCTGTAATCTCCATACATGAATGTATATATGATTATATGTTGATAGGAGCCTCATAGTATAGACACTATGTATTTTCTCATTTATATTCTTAGCACAAGCTACCAGTGGTCTAAAACAATAAAATAAATGCATCCTGTATTAACTATGGGAAACTTACCTTCCCTGCACCTTTTTGATAACATACCGATTACTAAGCTGGGCCACTCTATATCCATTGGTCCTTGACGAAGTTAATGTTGCTTGAGAATCATAATTTTTGTAAATTTAGGGCAAGTTGAGGGAGGTTGTAGGGGGGATTTGGGAGAGAAATAAAATATTTTTACATTGATATTTGACCTTGACATTTGATCTTGCTCTTTTTGAAAGTGCTATTCTATATCATTCATTTCCTGTACTTTTTGATATAGTCTTTACACTAGAAAAGTGAGGAGGCTAAAATCCTGTGTCTAAAGATGAGCATTTCTCACAATTAGACACCTGGCTGAAACCTGGAAAGAGCACCTGTATTTTCTGAATTCCACTGAGCCCCTAGGTGTGTACAAGGAGTTCTGTCAGTGTGATACTTTAGATTTCTTGTTTCACTATTATTTGAGCCATATTTGCCACGGAGTGCCAAGGGTTAGGATGTGACAGTCTATTGCCTGGGATACTTGCCATAATACGGCATAAACGTTGACACCTACATCTCTGCTAAATAATTCCCCTTCCTGATTTTCACACTTCCTTCTGAAAAACCTTCTAATCCTGCCCTGAGGTCCAATTCTTAGTTAATGGCTACCCCATAACTTTAATAATAAGGTGTGACTCATGAGGACAGTACAGTAAATAGCCCTAAAAGACTACCAGGAATTCCACATAGGTGCTGAATTTCTGGGGGTTTCAAAAAGAAATTTAAGAGAGAATACGAGCTACTTTAGCACATTTTGAAACTGTCCAAAGCCTTGATGAAGTCAACTTTGAAACAGAGAAAGCTATCCAACCTAATTTCCAAAGGCTTCATAACCACTGTACTTAAGTGCCAAGTGATGACTAAGAGACATGAGGAAAGTGGACTATAACCTATTTCTCCAGACCCTGAGAGCTCTCAGCAAAAACACACAGGGATCAGACAGCTGTTCCTCACTCTCATGCAGTCACCTCTGCTAGGAAATAATACCCACTTGTCTGATGGAGGCCAAGACTTAGGCTTGGGTGCTGTGAGGCATGTACCCAAAGAATTAGAACAGTACAGAGGCATACAGATTGGAAAATTATGTCAGACCTACTGTTCTGCTTCTCACTTTCCTCTTAAAACAGAAAGGCCAAGCAAGGTCAGGGTAGGTGAGTAGCCCTGTAAAATACCTCCTTTGGCAATAAGCGACAGAGCATGGCTCCATGCACTTGACTCGAGCAATAAGCAATAAAACTAGAGCTGTTAAGGTCCATCAGTAATTTCAGAACAAATAAGCAAAAAGGAAGTTTAGGAGATAATTAAGTGAATTGAAGACTGTTTTATCTTAGCAGCCAATGTTAGAAATAAGCTTAATGGGCTTTTCCCATGTATTTACAGTAAGGAGTATGCATAAAAGTGATCATACACCAAATCAAAGTGTGATTTCAAGAAAAGAACAGAGTTTATGGAACTAAGGCATTTTTTCGTACAGGTAGCTCTCAGAAGTCCATAAACAATCAATCATCTAATTAAGACTAAAAATAAATGATATCCAGATCTGCAATGTGTGCATTTAACTGCTAAATCTAATCACACGTGTTGGAACTGGCTTCCTATGCTGGCTAGTTCGTGGAAGGTCAAACCAACTGTGACACAATCAAAGTGTGTGCACTACAAGAAAAGAAAAGCAGAGAAGTGAATATGCATCTTCAGTCTGAGTAACCTCTTCACAACAGAGAAGTGAACCCGGTGTAATGGGGTTGAAGCTTGATTAAAGCTTGGAGGGTAATATGGCACTGTAGGCAAGCACTTAGACTCTTGAACCAGATCCTGTGGTGCTAAAATCCTGGTTCCACCATTTGTCAGATGTTTGACCTCCAGCAAATCGATAACCCCTTTGAGCCTTAGTTTTCTCATCTGTAAAATAGGAATAGTAGTCATATGTATCTTATATATCTGTAAGACTGCAAGGAATGCTCTATGCTAAGTGTTCAGCGTAGTACTGGCATATGCAATAGATGCTATTATTGTGAAAATAGTTACAAATAAATAATTGTAAAAATGGGAGAAATAAGATGATTTCATACAATGATATTAATTAAGAATTCATTAAGTAGCTTAAAAACTAGAATGCAGATTTTTTCCAGGGGCAACTAGACATTCAAGGGGAATAAAATTTTACAGACAACTTACTGTGCATACTTTCTGTGTTAAACAAAGATAGACTTTTGTAGTTTCTCTGATGGCCTTTTTCTTTTGTAGTTCTTTGATGCCAGGGTGGTAAGATTAGGGTTTCTAATATTTGTGAAGGATAGATGTTCCGAAGGAAAGTTTTAGGTGTAAATGCTCTGGTGTTTTCCTCAGGAGGCATGCTTACAAGCATTCACTGACAAAAGATTTAAAAAAAATTTTTAATGAGGAAGTTCTTCTTTGAATAATTTGTTGGGATGCATTTATACATCTTTGACAATAATCATTAAAATATAGCAAAGTCTTAACTTTAACAATTGGAATCCCTTAAACTAAAAGCACTTTGAGGATATATTTATATTTAGTTTCTAGATCCTATTATACAAGCTCCTTGAGGGTAGAGTTTGTGTTTGTTTTATCATAGAATTTTTTACATTACCTGGTATGGTGCTTTACCATAAACAGACATAAAATAAATATGTATTAATGAAATGGATTAAAATATGAAAGTACTATGAGAAAAATCATGACACGTCCATGTTCTCATGTAACTTTTCTCAATGCTATATCAGAATTACAATTTAATTTTTTAAGTTTCTATTTCCAGGTTAATTTTATAAAGAAGAAATGCTGTACTTTCCAAAACTCAGGTTACTGCAGTAATTATATCCTATCTCTATGCCAACAGGCAAAATCCTCAGGGTGACTCACTGACAGAATACAGGTCTATTTGGAATAAAGGACTTACTTTCTTGATAAAAGGCTGTCTCCAAGGCACCAAATAAAAATGCAAGGGACTTAAATTTCAAAGAACTTTCCAGTTGAAGGTAGTTCAGAGGCTTCCTTGGGGTAATAGGTTAAATGTCCCTGTATGGCCTCTCAAACTGAAGACATTAAATGTCCGCGTCCTCTTTGCCCCGTGTTTTCATCAGTGGTCTTACAACAATCTTTCTAGGTCGAATAGCTTTCTGTAATCGGACCTCCACTTTGTAGAACTTCCTCCTGGAAAGGGTCGGTTTTGTTTTCCCTACCTCAGTTTGGCCACATTGAGGAATTTTCCTAGAATGTATAGGGACTTACTCAGTTAGGACTAAGGAACTGTTCCAGGAGAGTTATCTGGGGGATCAGCTCTCTCTCTGGCCCTTTTCCCTCTCCCTTTAGGAAGGCTCATTAACTACCCAGGTGACTGCTTTTCTTATTTGGGAAACGGAACAATGGGGAGAGGAAAGAATTTGGGTGTGAAAACATGTTGTAGGGTTAAAAGTGCTCTGAAAAGCAAAGGTTGTTAGAAGCACTTCCCAGTCCTGATTCAGATATGGGCAGGAGCAGAGGTTCTCCTCAGAGTCCGTCAGTGCAGATAGATGTGCGCTGCTCACACTTGAGGGGCAATGATCCTGTTCTAGGGTGGGATTGGGGGTGAGGTCAACATCAGGCCCCATGTCCCCGAGCCCAATCAGAAGTCTAATTAGTGGGAAGCTGGGTAAACACGAAAAGAGGTGGCACTTCCTAACAGCACAGAAAACCCATTTTTAAAGGTGTGTGTATTGTCATTCCACAGCATGGAGAGCAGGCACCAGGAAATACGTTGTAATATGAAGACATTGAAAGTAAGCTGGGAATTGAGTAAAATAATTTTGTAGTAAACATATGGAATAATTGGCCTATGGTGCAAAAGATCTAAATGAGGTACAGAGACAGCTGGACACTTTATCTCAAGAGAGAAAGGATTGAGGGAGAGAGTGATAAACCAGGGAGGTGGGGTTGAGATAAACCTGAAAGGAACAAGCCTGCTGGACCAAATACCCTCTCTGCTCAGCGATTTCCACCGTGGCCATTTATTAAACACAGAGCTGCCGTCTTTGGTGATTATTTCCAAGTAACATCTATGTTTCTGAATAAAAATCCATTTGAATCTCAAGTCACATGTGCCAGGTGCTGCATTCATTGTCAGCCTTGAATGTGCTGAAGCTATCGATTCTGAGGAAATGAATACAAAAATGCATGCCTTTGAACTGCAGTTTGGTGAACTTAGGGTGAAATGCTTCTCTTTCCAATGGTTTTCAGTGCCAGAAAAATCAGTGACCATGGAAGGAGGCAGATGCCAAGGGGTACGGTGCCAACGATCCCCATGAAGTCTTTTACCGGAGCAGAGCATTTTCTTCCCGACAGTCAGGACAGTCAGTCATTCACAGGGTGAAAGGACTGAGTTTGTCACCAGTAGGGTCTCCAGTCTCTTAACATTTCTACGCAGGCTCCAATCACTCTGTCTCCATAGTCACATGGTCATTTCTTGGGGAAATGCAATTATTTCCCAGAGGAAAACCAGAAGGAGGTGGGAAGATAACTGAAAGACGTGAAAAGAAAAAGACATACACGTGACTAATGTTTAACCAGAGGGATTGCCCTGAAATTTAAATGGGTTTCATTTTGCTCTGTCTACAGCACAGGTAATTCAGGGTGACCAGGGCACTGACGTATGACATACCAATTTTGAAAAAGAGGGACTGTTACCATATTCTCCCATGTCAATTTCTGTAGCAGATTAGTGAACTTCCCACACTGGTCTGCTAATTGGAGATATTTGTTGTACCTGGGCAGCTGTGCCTCCAATCCATGGCCACATCACATCAGCATTTCTAGACACCTTCTATCTTACAGAGATGGGAGTACCATTTCCAGAAATTGAGATTCAGTCCAAATTTGGGCAAACAGCTGTGCCAAACAAAAGCAGTAGAGGGGGAAACCAAGTAAGGGGATGCCAGCGAGGGAACTCAAAGGGGAGGTTCGCTGCAATCCTTTACATTGAATTATGCCAGCTCCTTTGTGCTTTTCCCTTTAGCTCTGCAGAGAAAGAATGAAATATGGTTTTCATAGCAAGCTGGCAGCATTATCTCAGGATGCATATTTCTTTGCTGGGTTGGAATGCCAATAAGGGGAGGGAAAAAAAGTTCCTCATTTAGAGGAAAGTCCAGTGCTACAGAGAAAACACCAAACAACAAAAAAAAGGAATGCAAGAAGTTCCTGAAACAGTTCCAAAAAATGCCCCTTAAAGAAAATATTTAAATAAGAGTTTTTTGAAGGTAACATTTCTCTTGCTAAAGTTAGCAGTTCTCAAAAGTCTCTTAAGTATGGAGAAAAATTTGGCCCACAGTGTAGACTGTTTTTGATATTTGAAGAGTTTTAGAATGAGCCCGTCTTTGATTGAGAAAGACAATGAGCTGCACAGACGCGCCCTGCGTCAGGCACCAGCCTGTACCTACCCTGCACTTCATTAGACCAGCATTTGGAAGAGAGACAAGGTTCACTCAAATAAGTCCTTTATCCATCTCAATTGGCATGATCTACATGGTGTCTCAAAGTAACACAGAAATAAAAGTCTATGTTGCAGATGGGTCCCATGATTTTGAGGGAGGTTGTTATTGACTTGCTATTCATTTATTTTTAAATAGGAAAAAACTAAGAGTAGTCATTAAAAACATTACAGAACTATCCTATAGCAACAGATTCAGTCACAGATAAGCCAAGCTGCATTTTTAAAAAACATTTTTTGAAAGGGAATTTTCAAGTTACCCTTTAACTTATTTCTAGAATGCAGAAAATGTAAAGGGGTTTATAAATATAAAGTTAAAACAGAGCCCTTAAGTTAAAAGCTATTAAAAGGCAGCTAAAATGGTCGGAATATACCAATACTGTGTTTACTTTCTCTACATTTCTTACTATTATCAGTAAGAGTCTTGGTAGTTACAACTTGGTTCTTAATTCTCAGTCCTTGTGGCCACATAAGTGCCTTTTCCAGCAAATTATGTTTCTTCACACCTTCCTTTACCCACAGTGGAGAGTGTTCGTAAATTTATTCCAAAAATGTACTCTCAGAGAAATAAATACTTTATGAATAGTCTTTAGAGCAGATCCTCATTCGCTTCAGTCATTCATTCACGCAGCCATTCACCGGAGAGCCGCTTTCCAAAATTACCTAATTGAGAATCTGCTCTGGTAATGAGTAAATGTAGGCCCTATTAACCTCTTGATCTTAAGGACGTGTTTTGTTGTCATTGCTGTTGTTTTCATTGTGTTGGGTTTTTTGAGAATTAGAGAGCCAGCGTGGGCTAGGTGGAGCTTATCTCAGAAATTCTATCCAATTCATGACACTCAGAACCCTTCCCTCTATTCTAGAAACAAGGGAAAGCATTTTTCTATCTACAAAATTATTAGAAACTTGAGTAGAAAAATACATAGAGACTTATTTGGTGTTTTTACATTTTTTCTTTCTTTACATCTTTTTCCTGCTTCATTGTTTTATTATAATCACAATAGAAAAACTTAGTTTTTTGAGCACGAGTCAGAATCATTGTTGCTGGCTGAGCATTTAATACAGATTTGCAACTAACTGCCTGCCCTCATCCCAAATAGTTAATTCTGCACCCAGGTTGCAACACATGCAAAGTTCTTTCTCTTTTTCCCTTGCAAAGTAAACATTGAAAGATTTGAGATTTCTCGTCTGTCTTTAGATACAGCTTATCTTTTAGATAAGCACCTGCAAGCTGAGGTTTCAGGCTGTTTACTGTCCACCTCTCCAGTTCCAAACTTCCTTAAGGCCTTTAGATAAGCAAAAACTGTAGCAGTAATTACTAAAGGAGCGGTAGGGACAGTGGATTAATCCCCAAAGATGGGAATCAAATCTACCTCAAAGCCCACAAGTGAAAAGCGTCTTTAATGGTCTTGACTTAAAGGTTGCAGGTCAATTCTTGAGGAAGGGCCAGGCTGTTCTCTCCTAAGCGCATATGATAAAATGAGTGCCGGGCAAGTCTTCCTTCTTTATTGATTGATAGGTCTCCCCAGAGATGGTCACAGATATTTGCATACTTTCACCTGTCTGACAGTGACATTTGGTTACTTTCAAGATTAACTGTCATTTATTTTAAACTTAGATTTTGGGTATCATTTCACTTGAAAATGATGAAACACATAGCAGCTTTTTCTGTCTCCACACATGGTTCTCTAAAAGTCAAAAAACCATCCTCTTCAAAAGAGGGGACTCTGATTCCATAGTGTGATGATGAGAATATTGCATTGAATGTAAGTATTTTACACAGTGAAAGGAAAAAAAGGTTTCATTGGGCAAAGTGGGTTTTTTATTTGTTTGTTTGCTTGTTTGTTGTGGATCTGATACTTACTGCTTCTTTGTAAGCACAGTTGAAAGGTTGCCTCGGTACTTTTGAATGCCCACGAGCAAAATTTCCTCTTTATAAAAGAGTGCGGAAAGTGGCACAATGGAATTTGGTCCGGGCAAGTTTTGTTTCCTGTGTTACCTTATGGTTTAAGCCAAGAGTTCGATAGGGAAAATTTCGAATACCTTCTTAGCTGTGAGTTACTAAGTCCTGGTAGTCTTAGATCTGTGCAACTCACTCCGTGTGGCCCTTTGCTTTGCTGAACATGCAGGTTTCCTGTTATCCTGTGATGTTCCCATGGAGTCAAGGCTTTTGTGTTTGTGTTGGGTGTAAGGGGCTGGTACAGAGGAAGAATGTGAAAGAAAAAAGTAGAAATCCCCTGCAGAATAGAATAGTAAAAGTCGTACGGATTAACTGTCATCGTAATTTTTTCATAATGAAATTACTAAAGCAATGTCAGTCAACAGGAAACAAGTGAAGTGTAAAATAATTAGCACCAAAGGGAACATAATAGGTTACTTATTAAAATCCATAGACAGATTATATGACCCCACCGGGTCCAGGGACCAGAGATCGCATGACTCTCTGTGCCTTTTCTGAGGTGAGCACCCCAGTGCACTTTGTCAGCTTACTGGCTTCTGACACTAAATAAGCTTCAGGTATGATTTATTGAGTAGCCTTTTGACAGGACCTAGAAACTGAAGTCTTCTAGTTCTTGCTGAGCCTCAGCTCTGTTTTCATTACCTTCTCCAAGTATTACATTTAGTCAACCGAGTTATGTGTAGTTCTGAGAGAATCTCTCCTGCTCCCAGAGGTGATTGTTCCACTCATAATAAAATTATGCTATCAATTTGCCACAAGAGAAACACTGAAGTTCACTAAATTATTGCCATGTGTTTTGCACTAAAGACAAAGTGATGCCAATTAAAAAAACAACCACCCTTGGATTCTTTTTTTAATGGTGTGCAGGGAGGAGCGAGATTGACTCACAAGGGAAGTCATGTCTCCCCTTCTACACATTACAAATTTCATTTTCCTTAATTAGAAAATGGTGCTTATGGAGAATGAGCAGGGGGGTTAAGTGGGGAAAGAAGAAGAATGAAACCGGAGCTGAGCCCTAAATAATATGTCAGAAAATGACAACTTGCCTCCCTCAAGATTATTTCATTTGAAAGATTTGCTAGGTTATATTAGACTCAGCTAGATTTTTCTGGAAATGGGGCCATAACCCATGGACTAAAAAAATGCCCCAGTTCCCAAACTCTGCAGGTAAATCAAATCTGTACCTTGGTTCCACTGTTGTAACCAGTACTCTCTGGCTCTCATGTAGGGTAAGATTTCTAGGATGCTGTGTCCCTAGGGATCTGAGCACTAGTTATGATGTAAGAGTTTCATGTTTTCAGAGTACCAGCAGGAACTCATATCTTGTGGTCTCAATTCATCTTCTACTAGATTAATTTACAAATTGCCAATAATTTGGTCTCAGAAGGAAAGCCTGTTTATCTCACATCCTAAATAAATAATGCCCACCAATTCAACATCAGGTGGGTGACGAAGTGAATTCAGAATTTTGGGTATGATGAATAAGTCAAATTCCATTACAACAGAAAATCTTTATACAATAAAAATATTTCCAGCCTGAGGCAGTAGTTCACTAATTTTAAATAGTACTTCTAATGACACAATTTTACTAAGCAGTTGTGGGCATCCCCTTGCAGTGTGTTATATTGAATTATGTCTGTTCTGAAGGGGGAAAAATACAGGTAAAATTTCTTGAGAAAATTGGCAATTCATGGAGGTGACATGATTTTCCCAATAATGCTGGTAAATCATTAACAAAGAAAAAAAAATAATGAGAGCTTCCACTGCTAGAGCTTCCAAGAAATTCTTACATAGCCTGTTAGAAATATGTACAGATAGACCAAAATGGATTCATAGAGAAAATGAGTTTTCTAGGAAACACAGTAGAATAAAATGAGGTTGTGTTTTATGAATGAGAGCCCTTGTTTGGGGCTATATTTCCAAACTAGTTGATGGTGTGAAGTAATTTCTGGATTGTCCTGTTTTGGTTTTTTGTTTTTCCTGCCTTTTCAGAGACACGGGGATTACAGAGAAGCACAGTGCTGAGCTTTAAGTAGGTCCTCGTAACTTCTTGTCAAATGGAATTCAAATAACCTAGAGCAAAGGCTGGGGAAGAAAATGCACATGAAAGCTGAGTATTGAGGTGAGAGGGTGACCACTAACTAGCATGCCAGTTTTTGGAGGAGATTAGATTTGAAGTCCATTTTGAATCAGAGGAAGGAAGTGTTTTAATAGTTAGATAGAAATAGTATGAGAGGCCATGAACATGGGGAAATTGAGCAAAGGAGTCTGGGCAGAAACCAACTCTCCCCGACGAGAGAAAAAAATAAATTTCAAGTGTGTGAGGTATAGTGAGAGAGATAGACCCCTGTCCACAGGGTTGTGGGGGGACTGCTGAGGAGGAAGTTTCAGTCTTCACATGAAGGCTGCAGCATGGTGGTGTTAAAGGGAACTGACCGGGACGTCAGCAGCCTGGGTCTGATTCCAGCTCAGTCTGTATGATCTTGGGCAATTTAGTGTCGATTCCCTCATCCATAAAAGAATGGGGGCTGAGTGATTTTTAAGGTCCTTTCACCTTTAAAATTCTATTATTTTATGATTCTAAACCTGTGCACTGAAAAACAAATCTAGTCAAAGCAAGTGAAATGAAAATGATTTTAGCCATTGTATTTTGAATTAATTAGAAGTGTGGGAAAGAGACCAGTCACAGTAGACTACAGGTAACTGAAACAGAACCTGAATAATGAAGAAAAAGAAACCGATTGTGCCTCTCTTGCTAAAAAAGTGTGGCAGGACCTGGTGACTAATTCAGCATGGGGTGGGAGTAGAAAAAGAAGCTGCAGCAACTCTGGGCTCTGTGCCTTGGAGAGCAAGGGCTTGAGGATTCTTTCCACAATGACAGCAGATTTGAGTGGGGCCGATGGTTTCTCTGGGAAGACGATCTTGTTTTCACAATAGATAGCACAAAATAGAGAT
This sequence comes from Desmodus rotundus, assembly GCF_022682495.2. NCBI lineage: Eukaryota > Metazoa > Chordata > Mammalia > Chiroptera > Phyllostomidae > Desmodus > Desmodus rotundus. The sequence goes on along the minus strand of NC_071393.1, from coordinate 71,044,129 downwards.
GAGCCCTGGAGGGGAAGAGGTCAGAATAACAGGAAACGTTGTGGGGACGCACAAGGGGAAGGAAAGGTAGGTCTGAGGGTACAGATGTTATTCAAGGCCCTGGGAGCAGATGAGCTTGTGCAGAAAGAGAGGAGGTCCTGCTGATTAAGGGCACAGGGAGGAGCTTAGGGACTTAGGGGCAGGTCCACACTGACTACTGTTATGTAGAGGGAACTCTGAAAAGAGCGCCACCATATATGGTCATACAGGAGCGTCCTAAGGCAGAAAGCTGTAGAAAGCAAGATGTCAATCCATAATTTAAAATTTCCAATTGGAGTGAAAAAAAAAGTGTTACATTTATTTAAGGCACAAAGTTCTTCATAAAAAATGGAATAGTAGGCAAAGTAAGAAAAGAACATCTGTCTTCTTCCAAGTTGAGATAGGATGATAAAAAGTGGTAAACTTTTTATGCCATAAAAGTCTGGACTTCAGTAGACATCCCACAATTTTCCATAGTTAGGAAGGTTAAACATCTTGTAGGAGATTGGAGTTACACCATGACTTTTTCCTCTGTGAAATTCCTTGGCATCCTGCTCCCTGACAGGTCACCAACCAAACAAAAACAACCTTCCTAATGTCCTGTTGTTCACCTGGCTGGGAAGAGCAGGGACCTTTTGCTGCAGGGTGAGCACTGCTCCAAAGTAATTTACTTCCACAGGGACCCTTCATACACTTTTGGCTTGTCACTTTCATAGTGATTTATACATTTTTAAAGGCAGCAGTAGAGAAAAATGAAATGCCATCTTTTGAAAAGTATATCTTATTTAGATTTTATATAGAGGCTATGCACAGTGCCTTATCTTGATCATTTGGATAAGCTCTTTCCTGAATCTCTTTTGCCAGGTAGGCCCCCATACTGAGGAGAACAAAAGAACTCAAACCCCAGGCCGAAGGTACATGCACGATTTCACAAAAGGCCCTTGAATTTACAGTTATTGAGATGGTAATATCAGATAATTTCTCTGCCCAAATAACCCCCCTCATTTGTCAAGGTTGTCTAAACTGACTCTAGACATTGAGATTTTTGGAGCTAATTATTTTTTTCAATTCCTGACTACACAGTAAGGGAAGAATAAAGTTGGAATTTATGGGTAGCTGTAACTATGCTATTTAAATATTTCTATCAGTGGGACATTTGTGTGGTAGCTGTACCATCACATCTGACCTCAACACATAATTTAATCAGCAAGTTCCCACCCTTACTCTCCCCTTCTCCATCTCTTTCCCCATCACATTCCCTTCAAAAGTTGTACTTGGCTTTCAAAGCTCTCTAATCTCTAAAGTCAGTTTCACACTGGAAAACCTTCCTATTTCTTAATGGTCTCTTTCCTGCATTCATAGTTTGCATTGAGATGTTGCTATTTTAGAGTTTGTGTCTATGAAGAATTCTTTCCAAAATAGGCATATTCCTTCTCCAGTCTTCTCATTGGGTACCACTGATACGGATGAGCCTTAGAATCCCAAACAAATCTCCTTTTCGGTGAGTTTGAAAATTGTCCAAAAACAATGATCTTTTCCCCTTGAATGCAGTGAATGAGTCATCCTTGTTATCCATCCAGTCCTGACTATATATCTGGAGTAACACATGAAAATTTTACAATTTCTTCAGAAAACTGGGCATTCATAATAAAATGGAATGATATGACAGGCTGAGTTGTTTATGAGAAGATGTTATTTTGTGACTCTTTAATCTTTATTTAAAGGGGAGCATTAAAATCAGTATCAAACACAGTCAATGAAATTATAATTATGGTGGAGCTAATTTTATACTAAACCTCTCGCGTGCCCCCCAGGAACACACACCGACCAGAATTCAGTTGTTTTCACTCTTTGATAAGCCTGTGCCCAGGAAAGGGGAGTTGTTCACCATCAACTTTATAGAAACTGTAAAACCAGCTGAAGAAACGTTTACTCTATTACAAGAATGTACTTCCTACCCTTTGAGAGTGGAAACTGTGGTCTATTTGCTCTCTAAGATCTAGATGCCGGCTTCAGTGTGGGGCCACAGAGATACCGGCACCTCGTAGTTGCTGGAAAAAGGCATATAGGATGAAAGACTATTCAGTGTCTACGTCCAGAGGCGCTGCTGAACGGTCTCATCTGAGTAGTACAAACTGTTTAGCAGTGTGGACAGTTCATTTAGAGGTAATGAGGAATTTAAAATGTATAATTACATTCTTGTCAATTCTGGACAGCTGACAATGAAGTGTTTAATTGATCATTTGAATAATGGAAATAGGATAATTTAAATGAAATAAGCTATAAATGGGAACCTACACAATCTAACCTGAAACTCTCATTTTACAAGAAAAACATGGAGGTGTAGAGAGGGGAAATGAGTCGCACAGGGCCATGCAACATGCGAAGGGTAAAGTCCAAAGGTGACAAACCGAGTCCCCTGGTCCAGAACTATTTCCAGCATACCACCCTACCTCCCAGATCCTTTTATTCCAATGATTTCATTATCACAAAGGAAAAAACACCATAAAAGGATGGAGCTTGATCATATAGTTAGTTTCCTTTCTTTTCTATGTAATTTCATAATAGCACTATGACCTTTGTTTTAAAAAAAGGTAAAATTCTCTCCTTGATTATTAATATGTTGTGTTCATGAGTATTGTGAAAAATGAGTAAGAATTGAGATTCTTGTATCAGGTTTTAAATAAATTTCTTAAATAAAATATTTATAATCCACCCAAATGAGTGTATATAATTTTTAAAAACATGAAAAATTTAAGGAATCTTGAGACATCTTCAAAAAATTCACATTGGACTTGGCTTTGGGCTGAATTTGTAAGTGGGTGGCTTTTGGACTGAAAACTACTGTGTGATGCAGTGTTCAAACCTGTCTGAGTTCATCAACCACTGTCACCCCAGTAAATCTAATAAATAACTTAATTAATCAATCATTTTTTTTGAAAAAGAACAAGAAAACTACTATGTAGGGTGGTGGAGGGGTGAGGTTGAACGAAAACATCACAGACCACTTACCTGAATTATTTAATGAAAAGAAGAGTTTCTGGATCTGAAAATGGTGACACTAAAACAAAACTACTAGTAAAGACTAAACAACCAACTAAGAGTGGGAGCCACTACCATATTGAATTTGTGACCTTGGACTCTAACCAATTACGAAGACCCAGGGCAGCCAGTGAACAAAGAAATTACAAAGGGAGTCAAACTATTAAGAAGCCAAGAGTTCAGTAGCTTTATGTCGCTGCCAAGGTATCCCTAGAACACTATGTAATAGGAATTGAATAACATTCACATTCCTACATGGTGGTGTAAAGCAACTTACAGTACATTCTAATCCAGCCAAGCAGATTTTTCATGTTGTAGACTGTGGGAGTGGTTATTTTATTTTTATATGTACTTTTACAAACATTTAAATTGAAATAACCAGTAGCATAAAATTGCCAGTGATTTAGCTGGCAATGAACTTGTAACCAAATATACTTGGAAGATTTTTTTTCTCTTTAGCTCTCAGGTCAATTTCATTGCATGACAGCCTTCCATGCAAGGCAAAGCTCATACAGGAGATGAAAAAGCAGCAAGCATAACAAACATCACAAAGCCAGTACAATTTCTTGTTTATAAAGAAAAACAAGGAAGGTAAGCTAAGTGGAAAGGTGCTGGTTGAAAGATATTTTAAATGCCTCCGAGTTAAAACCATCAGGGACCAGAAAGCAGACAGCAAATTCTAGAGGCTAGTACACCAAGGGGAAGAGGCTGATAAATTGCCTTGTGCACGTTTTAATTAAACTATCATCTTGAGATTTTTTTGTGTATTGATTTGCACAGTACTTAAAAAAGCTCCTTTCCCCCTTACCTCTCTCCTTTGAATGTTAAAGCTTTGTGCCTTCAGCCTGACTCCATGAAATTACTCATCTTTGAGATTGTTATGGAAGGAGGAAAAAACAAAACAAATGGGTGGACATGTTCTCGTCTCCTTTTCAATATGTTTAAATTTCAAGTGTTCATATAATTATGCTGGCATGTATTTCTTCCTGGCTCTAGTCATGCAGAAAAGTTTTAAACATGAGAAATTGGACAGCTCTAATATGGTGTAAAATCTACTTACACATTGTATTTCTTTCAATATCCTTTACCAATAGTATGTACGTTGTTAAAATTAAAAGAAAATGTTAGTTTTATGCCAAAATAAATGTATGTGATATATATAGCTGCCAAACATTTTATTAATATTGAAAAGAGGAAGTTTGAAAAATAAAAGAAATGTTAGAAACAGGGCTGGCTATCGGCAGAAGTGACAGTTACGATCATTTAATAGTAATCACCACTATTTTGGCACCAGTTACGAGAGTATGTACCAACAATAGTTTCCTGACACCCTTGGGAGTCAGTCATTCTTACAGAGTAGTAAACTGAGGAATAAGTTGAGGTGATTTTTCCAGAAGGCTTTGGAAAGTCACGTAAGCAGAATCAGACATTAGGATACTCAATTGCCGTGTCGAAATGTGAAACTTCACATTCATAGGTTGTAGAATTTCTCTGTTGATCTCTTATGAATAAATTGAAGATCAGTGTCTTCAAATTTCTTCACTCCTCCCTACCTCCAACCACTGTCACCTGCTCCCCACACACAAATGCTAAAGGACAAGGACACTGGCAGTCTGAAGTTCATTAAAAGGATAATCTCTTTCTGAGATATCAATTGCTAAAACTGATCTCTCAACCAGGCAAGTCCTGTACGAATGAATAGCCAGATGGCTGGGGGAGGAATAAAGGAGAATCACGTGTTAGATGTAGACGTCCTTCTTCCTCGGTGACTGCTTACATTCTCACTCCACCTGACACATGTAAGGGGCCTGTTCTTATCAGTAGTGATCCGGGGGTGTCCACCTAATTTTTAAAGGTGTTTTCTAGACCACAAGACCCTAGGGAAAATGGAATTGCTCTGATGCTGAAACAGTGTTCCTATCTGTTCACGAGTGAGCTCAAGCTAACCACCTAATTTTCACAAGTGGCCTAGACTGGGAAGGCTGCCAAGCAAGATCACAACTCCAAGACTCGCTCTGGAATAAAACAGACTGTCTTGCCTCTCAGGTCAACATCTTTAAGTCTTTTCTTAGAATAGCTTATTGTTGGTAATGATGGAGAAAGGAATCCAAAAATAAATAGTTTGTGGTTATATGTCAAAATAATGGCCTGCATGGGAGATGTTAGAGTTCTAATGTATTTCAATAACTTTGTTCCTTGGTCAAGGTTTAATCTTTGGAAGAGTACGTTTTTTGAAATTTCAAATATTCTCTCCCTAGTAAGAGACTGAATCTCTTTCTCTATCAGTGTGAGGTACTAAGCCACCTGTACCACTCAAGGTTTTTCCGTCTCAGCAATGGACTGTAACATGCTAGTTCTAAGCCTCTGCTGGGTCATGGACCTCAGTGAGAATGTAATGAAACCCATGAACTGCCAGAAGAATGTGTACACATGTATTATTTTACCTACAATCTTTAAAAAAATGATTTTATTTATTTATTTTTAGAGAAAGAGGAAGGTAGGGAAAAACGGAGGGAGAGAAACATCAACCTGTGAGAAAATCATCTATCTGTTGCCTCTTGCCTGCCCCCAACCAGGGACCTGGCCCACAACCCAGGCATGTCCCCTGTACGGGAATCGAACAGGAGACCTTTTGGTTTGCGGGTTGATGTTCAACCCACTGAGCCACGCCAGTCAGGGCTACCCATGATCTTAAGTCCCCTCCATGGACCCACTAACCATTAAATCCAAAAACAAATGAACAAAAGCAAACAACAACAACAAAGAAACTTCCTACTCTAATAAGTTTGCAGAAAGTACGTTTAACTAATCTAAGAAAAAAAACATAATCCCTATCCCTCCTTTTGTCGGAGGCTGGATTTTACATGAATTGAGTTTTTAAAATGGTAACAGATGGTTCTCATTTTACTAGATGTTAAATTCATAAAAATTACGAGCCATACCTTTTGGGTTGTTCTGTGCAGTGCCTCCGGGGCCACCACAGAGAGCCGGACATCCTGTGCGCTGCGCAGCGATGGGCCGTCCTGCTCACCTTGCAGTCAGGCTGTGAAAGACATGCTCAGAGTGAGGCAGTGTGGCCGCCTTCGTCAATGCCTAGCAGGTTCTGGATACTGAATGGGTTAATAAACCCAAATGGCACTGCCCAACAGCAGCACATCAAATTTAGCACAGTGCCATTTCAGTCATTAGCCATTAAGTCTGCTTTAGCTATAATTATTCTTTTTTCGTAATGGTTATCTTGGTATGTTAAAAATATATACGTATAATACATGCCTGAATCACCATTAGAACTTAAGGAATATCACTATTCCACATAAACTTTTCTTCTTTGGTGAGCTTTATGCTAATAAGGGTCTTGTACACTGCCTTTCAGTGATTAGTGACCGCGTTAGAGCCCCGAGTGGTGAGATGTCTGATTATCTGCATATCTGTCTACTAATTTGTTTATCTGTCCACCTATCTATAGAAATTTTAAACGGTGTAATAACTCTAAGAACAGTGACACTAATGTAGTATTAGATTAAAAGAATGTTACTTTATATGGGCGTAAATGTAATTTAGAGGCACTTAAAGGAAGCTCTATACTTCGCATGATTCTTGGCCAGTGAAGACAGGTTGATCCCACTCATTTTGGGATTGCTAATTTGCCGTTAATTAGAAAGATTGATTCTGTTCTGTGATGCGTAGGCCCAACCCCAAATGCATTTTCCTGGTTTCTGGAGCACTTTCCTAGTTGTCATTGTCATTGCAAATGTGTAACTGAATGTCACGGGGCCTCATGAAATGGAAGTGCTTTGTGGCTTCCAGAAAACAAGTATCAACATTTTTTTCATTTTGTTTTGTATTATAACCACATATTGGCATTATTTTTAGTGAACTGCTTTATTCCATTTGATATTTTAAAACTTACAACATGGAAGCTGTGCTCCGATTTGAATTTCTAGTGAAAGAAATGCCTTTGTCTCCTTTTTAAAATTTTTCTTGAAGTAAGTGCCAGTCTCAGATACAATGCCCACTTCAAGGCTGTGCTGTTCTGTACAAAACAGCATTTACTTTTCAATATGTTAACTGTTTGTTTCTCTTCCCTGTGATATATTGAGTTTGCTGCTATAAAGTTTTCTTTTTTTCCTACTCTCTTCTCTTGGCTGATGACAAATTTTAACCATTTGACCGTCCTTCATGACAATTATTTTAACTAAGATGAGTTATATTCCCTTTATTGGAATAGAGTCAGGGAATCTATCAAAACTAGTGAAAGGAAAATTCCTAGAAATGTTTTTAAACATAGTCATTAAGAATTGGCTGAACCAATACAGAAAAAAATGTGGGTACTTGGGAGTGTGAAGGAAAACCACTCACTGCAATTTTGATGCCCGCGATTGCCAGTAGGGTAACAGGCAACTTTGAACCACACAATTTAGTTCATAGTGGTAGAAACTGGACAATAAAAACAATGTCCAACCTACAAAGAAGGATCTAATTTCACATACATACTTCACATGCTCTGTAATGTTACAAATAAACATACCCATGTTTGTACTAATAGAAAGATGTACATATATATGATAAACATATGTGAACAGTATGTAAATATTTACATTTAAAGTCAGTGACCAGCCCTGGCCAGGTGGCTCAGCTGGTTGGAGCATTGTCCCATACACCAAAAGGCTGTGGGTTTGATTCCTAGTAAGGGCACATGCCTAGGTTGCAGGTTCGATCCCCGGTTGGGGTGCCCACAGAAGGCAATCTCTCTCACATCCATGTTTCTCTCTCTCTCCACCCCCTGCCTCTCTTTCTGAAATCAATAAACATGGCCTCAGGTGAAGATTAAAAATAAGTAAATACCCAAAGAAATAAATAAATAAAAGATAAAGTCTGTGACCTAATCCATGGTTACTCTTAATTTTTCCTCTTCCTTAACAACCTCAACATTTTAGCTAACTTTTTTATAACTTCTTTTTATGACTCCAGAAACACGTTGAAATTTATTTTGCTAGCCTACTTTTAAATGTACTACATGTAACTTCAAAAATAAAACAGAATACAATATATAAAAAATCTGGACACTTGGGGGCATGAGAATGGGAAATGAGTGATAACACATAAAACAAGGGTCTTATGTTTGCATCTCCATCTGCATCTTGTTAGCCTGGCTCTCGCCCTCAGGTGTTTCATGAGTCAGTGACCCCTGAAGGCATCAGGTGGCAGTGCCCTGTGTCATGGGGAGGTTGTGACTATTTTGGTAGTTCCTTTTTTATTATTTCTGGATATCTCTAAATGTTTCATGTAATGATTCATTGTGTAATCAACTCTGCTTATTTCTGTGGTTTGTTGTCTGCAGATGAAGTTGAACCCCCAAATGGCTTCTTCCTCCCAGCCAGTAACCTGGTGAGGTGTCACCTCTATCATTAGTTAGTGTATGTTTAATAAATTCAAACTTATTTTAATACTAGCCAGCATAAAATATAATCGGTGGATTAGATTTGCTATTTCCTTCAAAACCATGCATTCAATTTGTTGACAAACATTTGTTGAGCACCTACTATTGTCCAAGTACCTATCATGGTGCTAGAACTGTGTTGGACGTGATGTGTTCAGAGTGGGACAGAATAGGCCCTCTGCCCTCATGGAGCTTCCAGTTCAGAATCAAATGTAAGGGACAAGTGTACAAAATCATTACATACATTCTCAGAAGGTGGAGTATATTCTCCCTAAAGTTCAATGTTATAATTATGCATAGAGCCCTAGCCATACCCACAAAAACCTACGAAATAGCCTCTTCTGAATTTCTTCAGAAACATATCCCCCCTCTCCCCATGCAGTTGGGAGAGAAAATAAAATGAAAAATGGAAAGGAACTTGCATGAACTCAGAAGCTCATACTCCTTCCCCCACAGGTCAGAGCAAACTGCCACAGCCGGAGCTTGTACTTCTTGCCTTCTGGAAGAGGACTCTCTCTTCCTCTATCCATTCCTGGTTCCTCCATTCCCTCTCCCATCCCACTGGCTCACTACAGTGAAATTCAGCTGTTGAAAAGAATCAGACATGTGTAAGGAAAATGTCTTCGAGAGGTTTCTCTACCTGTTTTCTTACACTTGGATGAATATTTGGGCAGTTGGTCAGATAACATATTTCTAGTGCTCAGTGTGAGAGAGAGATTGGCAAACCAAAGTGTCATAATCCCTACCCTCCTGGAATTTCCAGTATACTGAGGAAGACAGACAGGCAGAATTAAATTAATTATTATTTGTTTTTATTTTTAATGTTTGTCATGGAATAATCTATGATTATTTGGACGTGAGCTATGAATCCCTTTCTTTTTGATCTCCCTCTGTAAGCAGTGCCACTCACTTTCTGAGGGTTCTCCAAGGTTAATGGTGCAGATCTCAGCCACAGAAAATGGATTTGGCCCAGTGGAAAGACAGAATTGCTGTTTTGGGTTAGTTCTAACTAAGCTAAGCACAATATTGACTACATTGAAATCACAGCTTTCTTTATGAAGTATCTGATTCATGTATATTATCTAACTGCTTCTCAGAAGAGTCTTCTCAGATAAGGGTCATATCTTTTTGAACACCCATATATATGAGAGGTTAAGTAGAGGAAGGTATTGTCTAGAAGAGTCCGGGATATGATGTTGGGTTGTGGTACTTCAGTAGTTCATAGGTGGTACTTTTATACGTAATCACTTCTTATGGAGGGGAAGCAAGATACAGCAAAAAAGACAGATTCGGAACAAGAAGGATCTGAGTTTGCCTCTGGTCTCACTATTAACCATCTGCTTGAACCTGAATTTGAAGTCTTAGTTTCCCATCTGTCAAATTGCAATAATGCCCTTGACTGAGAAGATTGCGGTGAGAACCATAACACTTGGTAGGAATTCCAAAAAGTCATTGTCATTGCTATTGTTGTTGTTGTCATTCTGTTACATCACTTGGTTGTTCTTCCTTCCATTCCTGGAAAATACTTGCACATTTTTTCTGCGTATGATGAGAGGTTTGTAAATATAATTAATTAACAGGTAACATAGAGACTCAGTGTGAAGAATTTCCAACATCTTTTCTGCAGATAATTCTTCATATTGTTATGTATGAGTTTTATTTTTCATAAGGTTTTTAATGCTTTTGATGATGGGATATTTTACAGAGGCACTCAACACACACACAAACACACTCAAAAGGCAAAGAAGTATCTCCAATAATTTGAGGACTTAATGTCTTCTGAATTTCCATGTTGGAGGGTTGTTCATGTCATGGCAAAATGGTCATGAAAACCAAAAATTCTGAAAGATATTTTTCCAGAAGTATTTTTTTTGATTTCTCTGAGCCTCTATTTGTCCATGTTATTTATCAAATGTTTGAAATTAAATACCTGAATTTTATAATGTATAGGGTTGAGGTACAAACAGCTGACAGGATCTATTGCAGGCTTTTAAATATGATTTAAAAATGATTTAATAAAGACATCTTAACACATTTAAAGAGGAGAACAGGCATTATTTTCAGAAATTAAGTTCACATTACATTCCTGAGAAAGTCTCCTGGTCCCTTCCTCTGCCACTCATTGTTTCTTATATTAAAATATGTTGGGCATGACCTTTATCCCTCTCACTGTCAGATTTTTTTTAAAAATTGTGTATGTATGTGTATACACACACACACATACAGAGAGAGAGGAAGAAGGTGATGTTAACTTCCAGAAACTGTGGGAGAATCAACACATCTAATGAACTCATTCCAGGCTCTTGAAATGGTAGATGACATTTTCCTTCCAGGATTAATAAGGTCTGAAGATTAGAATAAATGATGTAGAGATATCATTTTATGATCGCCTCATTTGTGTATAGTTTCTTCCTTCCTTTAACCTTATTTTCCAATCAGAGTATTTAATTTCCTTATTTCCTTCTGCCTGTTCTGGCCTTTTTTCCAGATTCTCCACTGGCTGCCCATGACCCTCTCTGTTGAACCAGTTACCTTGCTCCCTCAGGCCGCTTATTTCTGTTCCCTGGTTTATATCCGTCCCCACATCACAGCCCCTCGTACCACATCAGGCCCACTCTCATCTTCGGGGGGTCAGCCCCTTGGCAGGATTGACAGGCCTTGCAAATCTTTCGGCTGCTGTAATAAAATCTCCACTTTCTGAGATTTATGAGGTCAGATGCATGTAGAAGAGGAAACACCTACAGTTCATGAAATTGTAAAGAATGCCAGGCACACAGAGAGGAGGAAAAAATGCCCAAATTCTTGACAGTTCAGTTTTTTGCCAATGTGGTTTGTGTTTAATTCGTCACCCAGATACTGCAGGTATTCAAATGGCCAATTCAGATGCTTTTTGGAGCCTTTGAAATATTAGTTTACATAATTAATAGAAATATACCAGCAGGTGACTGTAATGTGATTATAAAGTACAGTTCTGGCTGTTGGGTGTATTGAATACTTTTAAATGAAATATGTGGAGTGTGTGTATGCATGCAATGTGTTTAAATGAATGCAGCCTTTCCAATCAGCCAGAAAGAGAAAAAGGATGTAAATTGCTAGCATGTGTTATTCAAAATGCAAAAGTAGGAAAGCAATATTGATCTGTGCTGTGGATGTTTATTTACATCAGATGCACAGTGTTAAGATGTCTGGCCATAATTATCAAGACCTGCCCACCTGTCAAATCGCAATTGGGTTATTTCCCCATTGTCTTGCTGCAGTAAATCTTGAGGTCTGGATGGGCATTAGACAAATGGAAAAAGGCTACTTTCCCAGAACATGTAATTCATTATGGAAAACAGGTGCCTGCTGAAGATTTTTGCTTTAATGCAGACATATTTTATTATTCATAAAATATTAATGTGAGTAGTCACTACCAGAGTTGTATGGGTTGTTTTCATGTAAAATTTTCAGTTTTAATATGAGGAGAGAAATTATAAGGACTCTCCAAACCTTGCTCTTTGAAAAGGTAAAACCATTCCATAAATAGTTTCATTCCCTTGCCCTCCCAAAATAGGTTCAAGTGACCCCGGCTCCCACTTACGTCATGTACGAAAATAGGTCCACTTTAATGTTGTATGCAGTGGGTGTTCTGTCCAGAGACAACCTTGCAGTAGGGACAGAGTGACCTTTCCAGAAAAAAAAAAGAAATATAATTTCATTTTCCAGAAATATGTATGCAAGTAAAAATTTGACAGCCTGGGAGAACATAAGCAAATATATCTTTTTATTTGAAGATAAAAAGAAGCAGGGCTGGATAGGAAAGAGAAAAAACCTGTGAAAAAACGGATGATGCAGTTTTTACGAATAAGCAGCTTAATGTATCTTGGCACCCACAGTAAGCCTTGTAGGAGCTCAAAGTGCCTCAGGCAATCTGTGAGCAGAATAGCAATTTTATTACTTTGTCATTAAACCAATTTCACAGCAGTATTGTTTGTTAATGAGTAGCGGCAAACGAGCGAAGATGTCACACACTGGAATAGCAGAGAGATTTGTGACCCAAGCTCACAGCACTAAGATGGAAAGACCACGGCTATAAAAAAGGAAATACTTTGGGATGAAATGCAAAGTCTATACAGCAGAGCTTGTGTTTATGAGCTACCATTTTGCTAAGAGCTGTGAGAGAAATAAAGGTCTGGAAATATGCAGTTAAAACAGGGCCTATAAAATTAAAACCAAATTAAAGTAGAGCAGAGGATTACTGCACAGACTGTACTCGACAAAATATATTTTAAGTGATGAGGTAAAATTTAAATCAGTTTTGTTTGAATTTGGTTGGTATTTATGAAATTCAATAAAAAATGAAAAAATATCCAAACAAAGCAGCTGCCTCACCCTTCTGTGGTCTCTGAGCCATAAACATGCATCACTTTGAGGAAATTCAACTTGCCAATCCTTAAATAATTAGCAACTTCTTGATTCACACGGTGCACCCCTCTATCTCCATGAAAGCCTTCTCTGTTACTTTATCTGTTCTAAGGATATTGCACATGTATAAGAAACACTCGGGCGGAGCCTGTTCTGCCTGAAGCCCATGAATCAAGTGTACCTCGCAGGGGCTGGAATTGAGCTCATCATTCGATGAGATTTTTTCTTTTTTTCCCTCCTGTTTTCGTTCCTTTTTATTTTGTCTTTTGTCTCTCTTTTCTTCTTTTTTTTTTTTTTACTTTTCCTATGTTTCTTCCTTTTCTTTTCTTTTTTCTACCTCCCTCCATCCCTCCCTTCCTTCCTTCTTCCCTTCCTTGTTTTGAAACCAGAACTGATTGTAGAAAGAACTTGGAGGACAGCCTTTCTCTGTGAGGTGTTCTGAGGTAACTGCGGGAGGGGCTACCTTCTTGTGTCCACACAGGACAAGTGGTTCATGCCACCAGTCCTGGGATCGGCCTCACCTCCTCCAGAAAGAGGGGAGGGTTAAGGCAGGTGTCTGGTAGGGAGATGATCAACCCACAACTGTATCTCTATTTGCAAAGGAGAGTTTTTAAAAAAATACTCTGCTTGTCAGACTTGCTTCTAAGCTACCCCACTTCTTTATCAGGAAACTGATCCGTTTGGGGGTCGGCTGATTCAATTCTTTGAGCTTTGTTGCTTCAATGTCCAGAATTATGCAGGTGCCTCTTCTATAAGAAGATTCCGACAGCTCTGCACCCCTAGGTCCACAGCTAATCATGGTCAAGTTTGATACACCAGCTGGATTAAGTTTTGTGGCAAATCTATGTCGTTAACTACAGTAACCTCTGGGACTACATCCCAGTTCTCACTGACCCCCTTTATAATTCAGGTTGGCTTGAGATGTTTATTTTTATGTCTTTTTCTCATGATTCCCAGCTTTGATTATTAAGGTGCTTACTAATTTCTTTTATTTGGTTTCATTCTGTTGTTTTCTTTGCTTTCTTTTCCTCCAAATTTTTAAGGTAATTTTTGGACTAATTCGGTGAAAGGGGACGCTGCGGGAAATGCTCACAGCCATGATCTAGGCAGTGTGCACAGTGGTGGGAGTTCAGCTTTAAGACTGTTTTCTGCCTGACAGGGCAGGACCCCCAGACAAATCACTGGCTGGCTCCGTGGTAGTTGGCAGCCATTCAAGACTGGTCTTGTGCCAGGAGTATTACTAGATAGCCAGACAGATCAATTCACTTTTACATTCCCGCCATTATTTATAACCCCACCAGTATATCTACTCTCGCTTATGAAGTAATGATTAGCAAATACAGTACACATAAAGCATGGGCGTTTGTTCTGGAAAGGGCTTTCTCCTGCTGATATTACAGATAGTTTCACAGGTCACAGAACCTTCAAAAGGATTTAAAGGGCATGTCTTGTGTGGCATTTGCCCTTCGGAAAAAGGTGCTCCTTTCCAATTTTGAGTAATTGAAGAGGAGAGAAAGGTTTTCTCATTGCTTATGTTTCGCTGAATTTTCTGCAGCCCCTTTTCCCACAGATGTTTCCGCCAAACCTGTACAGAGGGAGGCTGCATGGCATGGGCCTGCCATTTTCCTGTTTAAACTGACTGTTTTGTGCCTCCCTTTTGAGTGTGTCGAGGTGAACAAAACCAGTGCTGCTAGTATGGCAGGGAATTTGGGTCAGACTTTTCACGTGCTGGAGTACACTGACGGCGCTCAGCCAGGAAAGGCTTTGCCGCCCAGTTTGTTTGTGTTTTCTTCTCCTTGCTCTTTACATTCTTGTTCTCTGCCCTCCGTCCCCCACTCTCTCACTCCCTCTCTGTCTCCAGAGCACACAATCTGTATCAAGATGTTTCTTGGTCACACCAAAGAAACTCAGCTAGTGGTGATCTACCAGTTTCTGTGAGGGTTAGTACCGTGTAAGTGCCTTTTAAGAGCTGTTAATGCAGTTCCGAGTTAGTGCTTTGGAGAATATCACACAGCTTGAATTATGGGGAGTGGGGGACAGAGCCTGGCTTTCCCTGAGGGAGGTATGGTGGCCATAAACTAGCCAGGTGGAAGCCTGCATTCCGTAAGCCTGGTATCAAATCCATGCATTGATGGAGTCATGTTTTCCTGGCAGGTGGAGCATATATGGCAAAAGAAGCTAAGAACAAGGTGATGCATACCATCGTAAAAAATAAGGGAAAATGGGTCAGAACCTGAAAACATCAAGCTTGTTGGCAAATTGCTCTACTTTTGTTGCTTCAGTCTTGGTTTATTGTATAATGGCCTTAATCCAGGTGCCAAGTTGCTTTTGTGCCCTCCAGCAAGGGAATGTGTTTTGTGTCGTTGGCGCAGCTGTTTGCCATCTATTGCCGCAGACAGAACTGTGACGTACTATTTATTGGTAAGGAGACTTCCAGCTCATGAGAATAAATATTGTTTAGGGCTAAGATATTTTGTTCACTTCCAGAGAACTTTCATATTTTCAGATTTGATTATGTGTTTGTATTTCAGGAGACTTTCTTCTAAATAATTTAAACACTGCATAGAAACTTGCACTGTGTCCATTGCAAAGATGAGAAAAACCGAGGTTTCTAAAGCGACTTACACAATTTTATACAAAATATTAATGAGAGAAAGGAAACAAAATGAGACTATATTCTGATAGGATTTTTTGTTTGTTTCTGCCCTTTTAAATGAACTCCCAAAACTTGACATTCGGAAAAAATAACAAAGGAATCTCATGAGTTATAATGTAGAATGAGGTTAAAAAAACCCTTTTGGTTCCTTAATGCAATACCTCTTTATCACCTTGCCTTGTACTTTATAGCCTTTGGGGGCACTTTTATATATGCTGCCTCATATGACTCTCACATCAGCTCTGTGAAGTAAACAAGATTTAAGTTATTATCCACTTTTACAAATTAGGAAGTGCAGGACCTTCAAGGTTTGGTGACTTGTTCACAGTTGCAAAGCTCTGAAGCATCGGACCAGGGCTGGACCTTTAGTGTCTGATTCTGAACTCAAGGCTTTTTTTATACCATTTTTACCTTCTACTGCCTCAATTTTTTTTCCCCCCATAGGCTCCAGTGCCTTGGGGGAAGAGCTCAGTTTAATTCTTTAAGATAATGGAGGTGAGTTTGCCCAATGAAAATGATACTCCTCAGCAGGAATGTTTTTAAGCATATTCACTTCCGTATCAGTCCACATCAGTGACCCTGGGACTGTTTGAATAGTCTGAGAATGTCTCTCCATTCCTGACTATTGAGGGTGAGAATTCCCACAACTAAGCCCTCACTCTTAAGGGCAAAGTCAGTCAATTTTTAGGACTCATTTTGCTTTTTTTGGTTTCTCTGTGCAAGCTGCTTTTGCGTCCCCTTTCCAATCAGCACTGGAGTCTTTTTCTTATTGTTTTAGTGCTGATTATCTAAATGTACTCTTCTTGGCAGGACCACTCAAATTTTTTTTTATTTTCAGTGATTGCTGGGAGGTCACTGGTATATCAGTCTCTACACTGTTTTAAGTATGAAGTTATTGCTAATTGGTGCTGAAATATGAGCTATGGGAACAACCCAAAAGGTGGGGGCATGCTTTGGGTGAACCACATTTTTTTCCTACTTTGGAGCTAGAGTAGAAAGACAAAGGCAATAAGGCAAAAAAGCAACCTTGAACTAGATAAACTGAAGTAAGAGACTAAGAGGCTTATTTGTGTTTTTCTTTGAAAATGGAATGAAGATCAATTCCTGAAGTGATTCCAAACCACATAAAATAGCAAACGGTATCAGGAAAACTCAGTCTGGGGGAGTTAATGACTTATAGAACAAGCCGAGTGACCGTCTCTTGAACAGAATGTATGTTTACACTTCTTGTTCTATTGGAACTGATCGTTTCCCCTTTTATTTTTCATACTTCTTCTTTTGATCCTGTGATTGATGTGATCCATGGGGTGACATGGAGTTTTTTGAGTAAATCCTACATATTTCACAGGCACTGCAGGACATCTTTGCTTGGTGATACCTATCACCAGGGCAAACATCTCATTAAAAATTTATCGAAGGTGGGTTGTCAGCTTTATTCTACAAGGGCTACATCCTAGAGAACTTTATATACCATTTTTGCTTAACGAATAGAAAATTGACGAGATTTGTTTGGCTCTTCAGGGTTGAAACTGAATAGCAGAGTTTTATTTTTCTTTTCCGATCCTTCCAAAGCATGTGAGCTGCGCTTTACCAACAGAAGATGGGGTCTTCTGTGGCATTCCAGTCCTGAGCATCGGTTAATTTTGAACCTGCACATGTATGTCCAATTGATCAGTTTCATTCTAAAGGATGGAGAACAACATGATTCCACATGACGTCTGCAGAATTTTCCCTTTTTTAAAATTAAGATATTCATGTAATTTTAAAAATCATTTTACTCTCAGAACACAGGTGTTTCTGAAAATTAATTAGGTTGAGATTGTGTTTCTACTTGATTTGCTTGGCAAAAATGAAGAATAAGAGATTGTCATCTGCCAAAAGTCAGTATGGAGGTCTTTCTCCTACATTTGGGGTCCATATTTAGAACCACTGTCACACGTGCTCACATTAAAGGGGCTTCAGCAGCCCAATTGTTTTTAGTCAGCAAAACAGGTTCTGCATCATTCTCACCCTCACCCTTGTAAGATTTCTGAGAATCAAAAAAATGTGGTCATGGAAGAGAACTGTTGGTTGCCAAGTGTTTTTGGGAACTTAATTTCAGGCCCTATTTCTTTTTCCTTTTCTTATTCCAGCATGAATACCCATGCTCCAAACATGAGACATTTTAGCTCCCCTAGTCCTTGACTTTAAAGAACAATGACTAGAATGAGTATGTTATTCTTATATGCCTAAATATCTAGGTGAATAATCTGTGAGCTCTGAACAAAGGCCCACCTATGGTGTTTGTGCCTACCCACGCCTATAACACCCTGAAAGAGAAATCCTAAATGGCTGAAACGGCTGAAAATTCAAGTTGTCTCAGTTATTACTCACTTTTTCCCACTGACAGTCCAACAGAGGTGCATTGTAAATAAAATAATGGCTCAATGTAAATTAACAACAGAAATGAACTTTGAAGCTCATCCTCTACTGTTTAACTTTTATTAGAAATAAGTGCTATGATTGGGCCACTAGACACACAACCTAGACACTAATTAGAATTCCTTTGGTAATATTGGAAATGTTTCTAATCACCCTTTCTAAATATATTTTATTTCAAATAGGCTAGCTATTTGGCTAAGTACTTAATCTTTGCCAATAACTTTCTGAGGCATATCATCTCCATTCTACAGATGAGAAATGGTGAATCAGAGAGGTCAAATAGTGGCCAAGAAATTTCAAATCAGGATTCACATTTGTCTCCCAATGTCAATCCAGGACCTCATCTACTAAGCATATTAACCAGAAGTACTTGCTCTCTCTGTGCATTTGCTTAAGTAGTTTCCTCTACCTTGTATGTTCCACATTTTTCTATCCTTCCCATTTCCACCCATCAGAATCCTTCAAGGAGGAGCCCAAAGGCTCTCTTCCTCTTCTCCCTCTCACCTGCGTTATGCCCACCCTTTCTGTCCACCCTGGCCACTCCTGCCAAAGAGCCTCTTTCATCTTGTCATTCGGTCATCTCTTTACTGCCAAACTTCAAGCTTTCTGAGAGCAAGACTGAATCTCCTTCATCTGCGTATACCTTGCAGTATTTGGAGGATTGTAAATGTTAGAAATTTATTTTTGAATGATTTAAATATCTCTCCTTGTAATTCTCAGATGACATTCTGATGCTTTTACAGTACAATTGGCCATCACATTTCATCTTTAGGACAACTCTTTGAAGTAAATCATATAATTGATTCTCATTTTACAGTTGAGGATATGAAAACACAAGGGTTAAAGAACTTGTCCAAAACCACACAGTAGTTGATATAGCCAAGGCTTCAGCCCAGGCCTCTCAAACCTATGCTCTTTCCATTAGGTTGTGCTGTTTCTCTCATTAAATAAAACTAAAAAGCCCTGGTCGGTGTGGCTCAGTTGGTTGGGCATAATCCTGCAAAGCAAAAGGTCACCAATTTGATTCCCCTTCTTGACACATGCCTGGGTTGAGGGTGTGGTCCCCGGAAGGGGCCTGTATGAGAGGCAACTGATTAATGTCTCTCTTTCACATCAATGTGTCTCTCTCTGTCTCCCTCCCTTTTCCTCTGTCTAAAAAGAAATAAACAAAATCTTAAAAAAAATTTTTAAACACTTAACAGATTGATGGATAGGCGTATGTTTTGTTTCACCAATTAAATCAGGAGATCCTTAGACCATGAAATGAATCCCAAATTGAGTACTTTTTTTCACTTGGCAAATGTGGCCTCTCATACAAGGTCTTTTGTGTTCCGCCCCGTCAGGCCCTCTGTGCATTGCCAAGTAGGCAGCGGACACTGAAGGTGTATTTGTTCAAGGGATCAAGAATTGTGTATTCTATAATTTCTCTAAGGCATCAAAAACTGTTAGTAACACAAAGGAGGTGAAGCGGGAAGATCAACAGGCTGAAGGGAGAATGTACCAGGTAGACAATGGGAATGGGGGCATTGTAGGTGGTACAGAGATGAGACAGGCCAAAAGAGACTTCCATTCTGAATCTCACCCTTGTACGTAAAGAAATCCTAGCCATGTCTATGGCATGGGCTTTTCACCACTGAGTTAATTTTCAAATGTTTTCTTGCTCCTTTATTCTATTGACCCAAAATTCTCTTAGGTTATGTTCAGGGTGATGATGGGTTGGTAGTCCCAGGTAACATTTTACCCAGGTGTTTCCCTAGAGTATAGATGAAGATAAAAATCTGTTGAGGACTTCCTTTATGGAAAAATTTAAGAAGTCTGAAAGTTTAAGATAGAATTATGATCTGAATTTGGGGATCCTGATAGTCTAAATAAACAAACATAACTCAAATTTTGGAAACACAACTCTCATATAACCCTGAAGAATTGAAAAATGAGAAAATTAGCTTGGACCTGTTGATTCACGTTCAGAGTAGGGCTTATTTTAATTCATGTTTTCTTTACCAATCAGACCACATTCTCATACCCACATCCCTTGATTTTGAAGATTTTGAAAACACTAACCACTATCTATTGCATGCACTTCTGTATTCTTTCTTTATTCTTCCTTAAAACTACTAGCTTATGAATCTAGATAAGTGAAAAGTTCTGGTCTAGAAATCAAGCCATTTCCAAAGCTCTGCTTTATATGCTTAGTCTAAAAAGTGGCTCCATTTTCCTGCCTGACTGGGAAATATCAGATAAAGGGGTCTCCTAGAACTAAGCAAGCTTGTGACCAGAGTCTTATCAAGATGTTTTCTGGTTCCCAGGAGATGTTTCAGCTACAGACCTCCCCTAAGACTGAAAGAACAACCCTAAATATTCCTAACTTCCTAGCCCCCAACTGTGTGTGTGTATGTGTATGTGGCTTAGGTTCAGGCAGATCCTCCAAATACTGAAAAACTATCTGCACCTGTTTTCTCAGCCCTCTTCTTTTCCCTTCTCTGAGTTACATGGCCTTTCTCACACGCAGAATGGCTTCTTTCATCTAACTCTATCCCTGTTGCCTTAGCAATCCTATTTGCCATTCTACACCTTCCATTCACTTGCTTTTTTGGAAAATAAAGGTTAGACATAGTGTGTGTGCAAAGTTGACAGGAACCGATGTCACCAAGGACAGGGTGTTTCCAGAGGTCATGGAGGGGGGAGGTAACCATCTTTTCAGATTTAAAGTTTGGCTTCTGCTTTTCCTCTAGCTCCTGTTTCTATGTTACCTTCTGCATTAGTTTGCTAGGGCTGCTGTAACAGAATACCACACACTGGGTGGCTTAAACAATAGGAATTTATTTTTTAACAGTCCAGAAGTACAAGATCAAAGTGTCAGCAGGTTTGGTTTCTTCAGAGGCCTCCCCTGGGATTGCCCACGGCTGCCTTCTCTGTGGACCTTCACGGGCCTTCTCCATTGTGTGCCTGTAGCCCCAGGACTCTCCTTCTCATAAGGACACCACTCATATTGGATTAGGGTCCCATTTTAATGGCTCCATTTTAACTTACCTCTTTAAGGACCTTATCTCCAGATGCCGTTACACTCTGAGGTACTGGGGCTTGGGAGTTCAACACACAAATCTAGGAGAACACAAGTCAGCCTATAATGCCTTCTTTTCACTATCAGTAGATATACCCAGGAAAGGCTGTATTCATTCTACATATTCACATAGAACACATTCATTAAAGTCAGGAAGACCTGGATCTCAGTCCCATCTTTGCTACTTGCTAACAGTATCACCTAAGGCATATTACTGGATTTGCTAAGTCTCAGTTTCCGCAGCCATAAAATGGGAATGCTAATAATAATTCTTGCATTGTAAGTTTTTTGTGAGAAATAAGAGGAGATAGGCATATACTCAGTTTATTGCCTAGCTCAATAAATATTAATGATAATAATATAAATGAAGTTGAATTATGAAACCCTCTAGAAAAGGAGATTTTGATTATAATCAAATAATGTACATTAACTGACACCTGAAATATTTCACCTAAAATATAAATTTTCTATAAGTCTTCTAGAGTTTTCGCTAAATGTATTACTTTGTCCCCATGTCAGAATTTGCTGGACTGTGTGATTTTGAAGAATGGTAATTGAGTAGAATCATAATGACCAAACCAAATGTCCTGTAGACTGATTTCAAGTACATTTTTATTGACCCCATAAATGTACCCATATTTAGAGAATTTGCCCTGATTTTTAGTTCAGCTATGATCATCATCATAAGTACAGCACAGTCTACCACTTAAGTCAATGAGCTCCATTTAGTCAAGAGATTAAATCCCATCCAAAGATTCATGGACTGTTTGCTTCACTTAAATGAATCGGTGATTCACAGTTACCGATCAACCTACTAATACCACCATTCATAAATGGGAATGGGCCAACCCCTGCTGGCATAATTATCAGAGGGAGGAGGAGTAGGGTGGGCCTTGAACAGCTGATGGGTCTTCTCACTTCTGGAGGGAGCCCTGGAGATGACAGCGTGTAGGTGGGCTAGGCAATGATGACACCTCCCTGGGGTCCCTTCAATGCCAGGAATTTACTGAGCCTCAGCTGTCAAAGAACAATAAATTTTCCTTCAAAATATAAAACATAAATCAGTGTTTCCAAACACTGAGAAGCAAGAAGAAACTAAATCCCCATAATAATGAAAAGAATCCTGTTAATTAAATCAGCAAGGTAGAGAGCTTCCCTCCCAGCAAACGGCCTGGCTGAACAGTAGAATACCTTGGAGACTGAAGCTGAAATCCAAGCTTTTTCTAGGTTGCAAGCCAGCATCCTGAGGGAACATTTAGAAGAAAAAAAAATCCTTAAGCGCAGGACAAGTAAACACAACTTTTTCTTTTTCTTTTTTTTTAAGAAGTTGTACTTGGATTATGTTTATCTGGGAAGGGAAGTTGCCAAACAAATTGTAAACCAGACTCAGCATATTTGTGCCAACCCTTTATCAGATTTGCCACCAGTCAAGGGTAAACCGAAGGCCGGGTCCCTGTGAACTAAAACATAAAAAAATATACAAAGGTGCTTAGAAGAAAGAAGACAGATGTGTCATTTCTTCTGATTTTTTAAAAATTACTTTTATCAACCATAGCCCTTTTCAACTTATTTTACAACTTACTATAACAATGATTAAGTGTTTACTTCACACATCTTTCTCTTCATCCTGCGAAGCTATTGATATAGATTTGTGGGTTTTTTTAATGCTTGGTTAATTGGCTGGTCTGCTAAGAATGAGTCTGTTGCTGTGGTTGAGGAAAGCTGGAAAAAATAGAGGTTAAGGTTTCTTGCAAATCTGTCCCATTGGGAATTGAGAGCCGTGTAATATTACTGCCCTCAAGCCACGGATAGCAACTTCTATTCCCATCAGCGGGAGCCCTTCCAGGGACGAAAGCCACACCCTCTCAACCCCGTCCATTTTTTTGGTTTTACTCTCCAAACCAATTCACTTCCACCCATAATCCACTGACCTTTAAATCGGTTTTGACTGCCAAAGGGAGCGCTTTTCAAGTCCTAGAGTGTGTTCACAGAATCTGAGATTTCCCTTCAGAACTGGCCCATATTTGAAAATACAGAAACTTCCCAACTCTCTTCCAGACATTAACATTTAACGAATCTTTCACATAATGGTTAATCGTGTGCTGGCTATTGCCTCAGTGTCTTTGAAAAATATGCTATGCATGTCAGATGAAGGACATATTTGCAATACACCATTCATTCAGATTTCTACTTGCCAACAGCAAGGATATGTTCTTAGTCATTTGGCACAACACTCTTCTTACCATCATCTGCGTTCTCCTGTACCTTTGTCCAGCCTGTGACCACATGTCCACATGTGCACACACATGGAAAGACCATTGTTTGTATTGAAGGTGTCAAGGGCTGCCAGGAGGGCAAATAGTAGGGTGTAGTTTTATACTGATAAGTAAAATTGAGTCCACAATCCCTCAGCTCCCATCACACTACCGAGTGCTTTGATCTCAGAGGTGAGACTGGCAGGAAGAAAAAAGTAGCCAACAAAACGCAGTTTATTTTTAGCGTTAGATGGCTAAGAAGAGCTCTACGAATCAGCAAGTGGCCATGATATGATGTCCACTTTGTTCAGTTCCTCAGAGCGAAGTAAAACAAGATGACGGGTCCCGTCTAAGTCCCAACTTCTTCAGTCCAATGACCCCATCTCGGTGGGTTAGGGACCGTGGTCTGATTTCTTTTCAGTATGGTATGTTGTTTCCTTCTGACCTTTCACAGTAGTTCCTCTGTGCTTGGGGGAAAATCTCCTTAAGTTTTTTTTTTTTTTTTTCTTTTAACCAAGTGTCAAGATGTGTCAAGTCACAAGGTACATTTATGAAAACAAGTGTGTGTGTGCATGTGTGTAAATTTAATGTGGGTGCACGTAGGCACATTGCAAGAGACAATTTGTTATTTTTTACTGTGTCTTTTATAATATCCCCCTGCTGGAATTTAAAGAAGTAGTTACTTAATGTTTGTTATTTGGAAATGGCTAATAGGTGACATAAGAACTGTGTTTCACTGGCTTTGTTAATGAATATCTTGAGTCCCAGATATGTGAGTGGCAGATATAAGACATATGTAATGAAGAGTAATTCTATAAGTAAAGATAGTAACTACCTCCTAAAGGCTGGAACTTGTGCTTTTTAATTGAGAATCTGAAACAAAATATAGATTTCATGCAGGTCCAAATGTGCGCCTGGGCCAAAGTTCACTTTTAATTTCTTAAAATTAAGCTCTTTAGCTACACCTGTGGATTAACTTGGAAAACCACCTCATTAGCATTTATTGAGCATCGACTCTGAACAGGCTACCAAGGTAGGTGCTAGGAACAAATCAGTTGGAGCTTGATGGTAGCAGAAACACTTCATTTAGTCAGATTCCAAAATTAAATATTAGAAATGGCATTGTAATTCTGTCTTAATGTTTAAATATACCTGTTGTTTTATTTGTATACCTGTTAGAGTACACCTACAAAGCACCTTTTTCCCTTTTGTATATAAGGTTTTAAGTGATGAAGCAGAAGCAGGTGTGGACAGTAGAAACAAGTTCCACAGAAACTGGCAGGCCTCTCCACAGCCTGGGGGACAACTGCAGCTCACATGGCCATTTTCTGTTTACATTGACATCATTTTGACAGCTTAACACCTTTTTTTTTTTTTTTTGGAGTAGAATGGGGGTCAAGACTTCTGGTTAGGAATTGTCAAGGGCAGACTTTAAAGGGAAAAAATAAAGTTTGCATTCCTTTATATATTTGGGTATGACAGATTAAAAGCAAGGCAGGTAGGGAGCTTGTGTAATCCCTCACCAACGTGGCAATCACAAATGCTTTGATGTCATCTGGTCGCAAGGCCCCTGAGACTTTTCGAGGAACCAAATTCACTTGACGCTCCATGGCCTCCCTATCCCTCGTGGTGTTCAAAAAAAGAGAAGAAAAGGTCCCTGCACCTTCTTGTTTTCTTCCTTTATTGTACGGTTTGCTTTGTTTGTTTGATTTTAAAACTGCCATTATGTGTAAGTGTTTCGAGTATAAATAATTGAGAAGATAACTCTGTGGGGAAACCACTTTTGCTGCCTTTGTGCGAAGGCAGCTCATTACGGCCCGGAGCCGAGGCATTCCGTACGAGCGATTATGCAACACCAGTGTGTCATGGATGTTAACCAAGAGGAGCAGATAAGAGATGGGAAAATAATTTTGTAACTTATTTAATT
The DNA here is from genome assembly GCF_022682495.2 of Desmodus rotundus. Lineage (NCBI taxonomy): Eukaryota > Metazoa > Chordata > Mammalia > Chiroptera > Phyllostomidae > Desmodus > Desmodus rotundus. The sequence goes on along the minus strand of NC_071393.1, from coordinate 71,018,905 downwards.
AGATTCATTTGGTTTTTCAAACAGTTCCTCTAGAGTGTGACTCCCCCAACCACCTCCTGGTTGCGGTGGTCTTTGCCGGACCATTGTTTGGCACTCCTCCTCGGTTCTGCAAGGACCTAAAATGTGTTTGTATTGGGGTTTAATTTCCACCCAAGGAGAGGTTACCCACAAAAACAGAACTGTAATTTGGTCATGAGGTGCTTAGCCCCCCTAGGGCTTATCCAGCCAGTTAATATATGTTAATAGAGCAAAGTGAACAAACGGTTAAATAAGGGGGTCAGGCTCCGAACGAGGCCTGGACTGCTTCCTTCTGCTCAAACGGAAGGAAAAGCCCATAATGGTGCTTGCCTGACTTTCACCCCCATCATTTTAAGAATTGCCTTTCCAATCCTTCACAGCAAATAATAATTTTAAGTGGACCAACACAGAGCTCAGGGTGTTTGCGCTCCACGGTAATGGCAGAGTCGCTGTGCTCCCTGGAGTCAATAAGCCCAACAATTGAGTCATGTTTGCCTCCTGCAAGTGAATCATCACTGTTAGCTTGAATGACAGGATTGCTCATAGAACTGGGGCCCTCCCCGGGCTGACCTCATCCTGGGACAGCAAGGTCCAGAGGGCAGGCAGGTGGTGTTTAACACAGTTGTAAGTAAAAGCTGATTTTGGACTTGTACACTCTGTAAACAAGAAAGTAGAATTGGGGGTGGGGTAGAGGGGGGAGGAGTGTTTGATGTACATGGATGCACTTTATTCAAAGGAGCACTTTCTCGTTTCCTGCCTCTTTCCCTTCTTATTTCTTCGGCTCCTTAACACCCTTCCCCCCCCTCCACCTCCCCCTGGCCTCTCTCCTCCATACACGTAAGCTGTTAGGCAACACCTGTAATAAACACACTTGACTTAGATGGCCACAGCGCAATCACAGTTCTGATTAATAAAACATTCAGAGGGTCTTGCAAAAAAAAAAGATCTTACATTTAAGATTAGTCTTCAGTTTCTAAGCAGCCATTCTGAAGCAGAAATTTTAAGCACACACAGCAAGATACCTAATGATTGTTTTTAAAAATATTTTTATTGAGTGGGACAACATGAGGAAAGCGGGGAAAAGGAAAGGTGAAACATCCCAGGCTGAAATCCTCCTCTGATGATCAAATTACCTTTGAGACAGAAAAGTTGCAAAGGACATTTTCAGCCAGCAAATGTTGGGGGTCAAAGGTCTAAGGAGTAGTCAGGTTTTCCAGTAGCCGTGGGAGGTGGGGTTACGAACAGGTAGAATATAAAACAAGAGCCCGACACATGCCTCTTCGTATCTGAGGCTGGCTTGGGCAAATATGAAGATGGAAATCTTAGTTCAAGTTGATACATGGTCTGAAAATACAATTTGGATTAAAAATCATCATGCTGCTTCTTGTTGTAAACCCTTGGAACCCTAGTGCCCCCCCCAAATCTTAAAAACTAGAGTTGGGAACTGGTTCATACCATCCTTCCTTCTTAGAGGTTCATAATACATTTTAGCCTATTAAAGGCGGTGACAGGACTTGCAGCAAAGGACGCATCTTCTTGGTTTCACTTCATGTTATTTCCACTACATTTTGACTTACCACCCCTATTTTGGAAAACACCCAGTGACACCAGTGTTTCTCAGGACACAATTTGAGAAAAACTTTTTAAGGAAGATTGGAGAAAAATATTTAAAGAAAGTTTTCTATTCTCCTTTTCTTTCTCCATCTCACAAATTTTCCTTCTTTATTTCCTACTCACTATTTCTCTGTCCCAAAACAAACACACACACACCGTAATGCTTCATTGTATTAATGAGCTGTACACTGGGTTCCCATTACTCTCAACTTACTCTCCCCTCTCAAGTCAATCAGATTTATCATGCCCCAATATAACTGTAGCACGTGTTCCCCAGCCTAGAAAAGCCTGATGCCCACTCTTTCTCTTTGCCTGGTGTCTCTCATGCCCAGATGGATTCAGACCTTGAAACTAATGCCTTGGTTTGTATCTTTAGTTGTTTCTGACTGCAAAGATAACTAGACCTGAGCCAGGAAGCCAGAGCTGTTTTCCGTCTTGGCTGTGCCCCACTCTAGGGAAAATCATTTCATCAGTGATTCCGCTATGCCCCTTGCAAAATGAGGAAAAGAAAATCTCTATGAGCTCTTATGTTCCAATTTGACATTAATTCCAAGATAGAGGAACCCTGTTTTCATTTACTCATTCAGTTATTTGTTCACCAAACATTTTATTGAGGGTGTTACTATGTGCTGGACACAATCTCAGTAACATCGACTTAAGATACAGTCCCTGCCCTCTAAGGCTCTCTGTTAGGAAGCTAGACAAGTAAACTGTGACCAAGGTAATGAATAAATGCTGTGGGAGCATTAGCAATAAATGCTAATAAATACGTATTAGCCTGGTGCTACTGAGTCTTCCTCAGACTCTGGAACCAAGGAAGTTCCCTCAGAGAGGTGCTCTCCAGTGAGAATTTTGAGGGGTGTGGTGACCAGGTGACCATGGGAGAAAGGCCATCCAGACAGAAGGGATGGTGTGTTCCTAGGAAGTTAGCACGTTAACTTTATTCTTATTCATCACCTCTGTGTTTATTTGTACATTACCTGACTCCAAAGCAAGAATCTGGGGCAGTTAAACCAATTGCTAAATTAAATTATTTTGGGGGAGATGATGACGTTACTTTATCTGTACTGTGAAAACGAAGATAATTCAAATGTGCCATCATTTCTATTCTAATAATCAAGTTAAACCACTTTAGGGAATTCTGATAGATGTGAAGTAGAAATCTGCTCTAAACATTCTTTTAGATTGCGATACAATGTGTTTGCTTCTTTGTCTATTGGAGAGTATAGCTTTGTGTGGAATGTCAGAATCGAAAGTTGATGTCTATTTCTCTGAAAATCAGGGGGAAAATGCACTAACTAACCCTCTAAAGCAGATGTGGCATAAATGCTGGTTTGCTAAGTCTCTTGTGGTTTATAAAGATATATCTTATGTCTTTTATGATTACAGGATGGTGCTAAAAATTTTGTAGGTAATAATACCGTCACATTGGAAAGATTGCATATAACATCTCTGGAGAAGATACAGAATGCTACCCAGCTGTCAACTCAATATAAAAGATGTTTAATTTGATATTAAGAAAAGGCAGTCCAGAAATTCTATTGGGAATTTGGTATTTGATGTTTCAACATCATAAACGTGAGGACATTGAGTCACTCATTGATGAATAGATTTTTTTTTTATTTTTGGCATAACGGAATATGTTTTAATAATATTTAAATGATTATTGTTAGATATATAGCTGCTACAACTATAGTTTATTCAAAGTGACTTTAAATTTTTTTAAATCTTTGATTTTTTTCCCTTTGACACCTGTACTAGATGCCAATATAAACTGGTTAAATACAACAGCATTTGGTTTAAACAGAAAGACTATAACATAAATGCGTATTTATGATATTTTGTTTGTTGGATCTTTTTCTTAATATTACTTGACTTTCTGTGTTTTAATCTCATTTTCTTGTATTTTGGGTTGAAGCCACTCTAAAGCTTAACACCTAGGAGATTTCTCACTTATGGTTGCCTTTAAAAGTGCTAAAATCTCAGCCTCTCAAACAGGAGACCCAGCCACAATTCAGAGAAAGCAGTGGTATTGACGAGGGGCCTGAGAATGCTGCCACTGTCTGCATGTGTGTTCCGCCACGTCCTTTCTCTTAACCAGCAGGAGAATGGAGACAAGGGTGAGAGCCTGGCCCATCCAAACACTTCCGGCACGCCAAGCTGGCCTTCTGAAGCCTCCCCTGCTGCTTCAGAAAAAGGAGCCCCACAGACAAATGAAAGGGCCACCGGGCATTCACATGCTTGCACCTTCCTTCCAAACACCAAGTGGCTTCTGATCACTGGTGTTGGGGTGGTTTGGCCTGAGTTGAAGAATAGGGACTTAAGAACCATTTGTTTCCACACCATTTTGAGTGAAGTGCTATATTTTTCACCTTAAAAGCCCATTTAAAAAGAAAAATATGGTTTGAAAGGAGAACACAATTTGGAAGCCATCACACTTAATGGAGTCCCTTTTAAATGTAACACTTTGCCCTATCAGTTCTCTTCTAAATTAGTTGTCACTACCTAGAGAAAACCCACCTTTGATTGCCTTGCCTGATGCTGTTGCTTAAAACATATATATATATATATATATTCCTATAGTCAATTTTGGAAACTCTCTAATAAGTTTCATTGTTAAGTGTAGGAACCAACTTCTGTGGCAATCCACAGTGTAACAGGTATGCTACTGTCATCGGCCTCTGAATCTGGTCATGTAAATTATTTCAGAGTTAAAAGAAAAGGCAAACTGGACCTAAGAGAAATAAGACCATGACTACAGAAGTTTGTTCTGACAACGGACTTGGCCAGCTATTGTGAGACAGAGGACTTCCTAAAATCTAGAGGCTATATGAAGAGGAAGTGATGTTTTTGGAAATAGCCAAGTAGTTTATCGTAGTTGTTGCCACAACTCTGGAATATTCATATGGTTTTGGAATTTTGATGAGATTAGAGGGTCTTGAAGTTAAAGTCACTTCTTTCTACTTTTTGCTTTTTTTGTCCTTTATCCTGAATAACCTGTATAGCTTCTCAGCCCGAAAGTCCAACTGTCAACTCACAGCGAACATTTGAACAACCGAGTTTCCCTGTCCTCACCACCCCAAACAGAAACTCCTTCTCAATTCAGTCTTCATCACTGTGCACTATGGCATACCAAACAGAGATGAGCGGGTTTACCCTCATAATACTTTTTATATTTGTATTTCTTCTTTGTGATTTAGGCACAATTCATCAGCACTTGTCTAGGCCATATTCTCACTTTTTCATTTCTACCACCATAATATTGGTTCATTTTATTTCCCTCTTCTGCTTGGATTGAATAATAGCTTTCTACCTTTTCAGCTTCTAGCTTCTCATCAGTTCATCTTGTACATGCTCCTGGACTAGCTCTTCCTCAAGCACCATGCTTTATTTTATCATGCACCAGTCAGAAATGTTAGGGGTTCAGTTTGTCACTTAAGAACCACCCCCAGAGTGGCAGGAATGGGGACATGTTGGTCAAAGGGCACAAACTTCCAGCTAGAAGATGAGTAAGTCTTAAAAGTCTGATGCACACCACAGTGACTATAGTTCATAATATTATATCATACACTTGAGAGTTGCCGAGAGTGTAAATCTTGAATGTTTTCACCACACACAAAAAATGGCAATTCCATGACATGATGAAGATCTTAGCTAATGCTACAGTGATAATCATTTTTTGCAAAATAAGTATCAAATCAACATGCTGAATACATTGACTTTACATCATGTCATATATCAATTATATCTCAGTAAAGCTGAGGGGGCTGGTAAAAGCCCTTCCACCAACTTGTCTGTTAACTGTAGTCATGTTTTCCAGACCAAAACCAGGAGCCAGTCTACACTCAGTTTCTTCACCCTCCCTTGCGCAAAATGGGCCCTGGCCTGCCTTGCTGTCCTCACACACGCCGTTCCCCTATGTCCGTCCTTTCCAATAATCTATGCTCTTTTAATCTGCTTCAGTATTCCTCCACCAAGCATGTGATGATTGACCTCCACCTGACTCCTTTAATTGACCCTGTCGCACTTATTTACTGAGTGTGGACTGTGTTGATTCTTAATTACTATGTATTCTCAAATGGGGATTTTTAATTTGTCTCTGTGGCTGTGAAGAATAAAAACCTTTAAAGGCAAGGACTGCCTTTTCAAAATTTTAAATATATATGGAGTCATATAATTACATATTCATGTATTTAATATTATGTGTAATTCCTTATTATTTATGCCATTGTCAAATTTTTGTCATTAAACTTGTCTTTTGTTAAGTATAGAATGTGGAAGACCTAACCAGTGTGTGATACATGTACAAGGTTACTATGGACCTTAAAAATCATTCTAATTTTGGAGGGTTAAAAAGGGATGAAAATAGGCCTTATATAGTCACTGCTTCTCTACACTTTTCTCTCCCTGCCCACCACTTGCTCTATCTCAGTCCCTCACTGGGATACACATGCCCCCAGAGAAAGTATCTGCTAGTACAATTCTCTGAATGCAGAGGAGGTGGGTGCTTAGTCACTTTTGACTGAATAAAGGGGACATGGGATAATTTCTTATCAAGAAATGAAGCTGAGAAAACTCTTTATTCCTCCAGGACAGTAAGAAAGGGAAGAAGAGAGCAAACACTAGAACAAGGCATGATGGAGTAGAAGCAAGGATTTTTAGCAACTGTTCTTTTCTCTCTTGCTTTTAGCATTCCCACCACCCATGAAACTCCTGTCTTTGACCTATATGGTAGTATGTCTTGAAAACTTTATCTTACTCTTTTTTTCAGCAGCTGCACAGAAAACTTAGCCAGGTGTTAAATTCTGGCAAAGTTGATTGCCTGGTGTGTGTGTATACACACACACGTACACATATCTGTATGCATATGTATACATGCATATACACATACACACATACACATATGGCTGATGACTTCTCACAGTATGTCTTAAGGCCACATTGTTTCCTGTTCCACTTGGTTGACAGGGCATCTCTGACATGACAGATTCATTCGTTGAGAGCAGGATCATGAGGTTGAAACCATCTTAGTTCTTAGCAAGACAGTGCACCTGGCTTATGTAGATTTTGTTGTCGATTTCTTTCCTCTTATATATTAGGGAAACCCGTGTTGGTATAAATCAGTGGTAATCAAATCAACATTCTGGCATCTTTGATACTGCATTTGCTAAAGCCTCTCTGGATGTTTAATTCAGCACTTAATGACTGATATTATAGACAGTGGATAAACATTTCTGATGGATCTGTTTGCTCACAGATGAAAAGAATCTAATCCTTTTGTCTCCTTGATTTAAAGAGTGTGATGCCTTTGGAGAGGAAACAGTTCAAATGTGGTCATCATAGGTTGATGGTACTAAAAATAGAAACCCACTTAGGATAAAATTTGCTGTCAAGAAGAGTGGAGTATTCTTTCTGAACTCAGGAACGTGTGGTTCATTCGAGCTTGCTTGTAGATGGTTGCTACAATGAGGCTTCTTTCATACAGGTGTGTTTATGCCCCAGGCTTGCTGGCCACAGTCCATTCCATTTACAGAAGCTGAATTAAACAATAACTACCGCATTGCAGAAAATGGTGTGTGTCGGGGGGAGGCAAGGGGGAAAGGTGAGCGTCAAAGGAGATGCCTGAGAGCTTTGTTAGGGCCAAGAAAAACCCTGTTGCAGTTGTCAGAGCTTGTTGATGTTGCTGGGAACGGCACTTTTTTTTTCTCCTGGATTTTGTGGTTCTGCCTTAGGAAAGAAAGTAAAATAGAACGGAAGAACAAAGTCCTACTCTATAAATCAGCAGCTGCTCCTTGCCAGATCAAAGGAGTGACATTTTTGCTCCTGGACTACTTGTCCACTTGAGGGCTTGACAGGCAGCTAACAGCTGGCCTGCTAGACTGTATGGGAGAATCAGCCTACATCTTCTTCCGAGCAGATGACAAGCTAATCAGAGAGAGATCCATAGCACGGGGCATGTGAGTGCACCTTGATCTCCTCAAACATATCTAATACGTAATTGCTAAACAGCTTGGTGCATTTTTGGCAGGTTAATGCTTAGGTGGTTTCCACTGCGAAGCAGGATAGAGAATTAATATTTCAATCAAAGGTGATCATGAAAGCTAAAAAGATGCTAGATTTGTCCGATCTTCTCCTCTTAGTGTGAATTAGTAAATGGCTAGGAACATAATGAGAATTGGCTAAATGTATGTCACTGATGATCAAGTGGCTGCTCGATTTCCCCAAGCCCAGTCAGGAGATAGAGTTCAGGTAGATGAACAGGCAAGGGGCACTGGTAATTTTGAAAATGATTACTCCTGCTTTTTAGGCTGAGAGAGCTGAACGAAGTGGGAGACGTATCTCCCGTGCCTGTAAAGTGTTGTTTTCAGAAGCACTATTAAGGTGTGTAGGTATATAGATCTGGAACTTTAATGTCAGTAGTAAAACTTTCAAAGTAATTCATTTTCTAGTTGATTTCCATCTGCAATAAATCATGTACAGGATGAGGTAATATACTGCAACTTATGTCTATTGACTTAGTATTTTATCTCTGAGAGGGTATGAATAGCTAAGGAAGTTTGCATGTTTTCTCCTTCCCCACTTTCAAGTAACTTTGAAAGATCACGTCTATAGTGCATGATAAAGAGCCACATTTGAATAATCTGATGGCATTCTGTAAGACGAACAGTGCTTCAAAATCATAACCTGCTGGGATATTTTGTTATATGGCATCAGGGATGATTATACTTAGAGAATAGTGTTTATTATTGCTCAGTATTATAATGGAGATGAAAGGTAGTTTTCTATCTTAGAGGGAATTTCTCAAGTACTTTTATTAAAAACTTTACTATTGGCCATATAAACCTTAGTCAAATAACATGCCAAATTTTCCAGTTCACCTTTCAAAATTTTTTGATTATAAAAATAATCACACTTATTATTAAAAACTCAAACAGCACAAAATTACATGAAGTAAAAAGAAAACTCTACCATCTTCCTCTTATCCGTTCCTGAGAGATAGCCATTTCCACAAAAACACTTTCCTGGCCCAACTTCCATTTTACAGATGGAATAAAATGAATTAAATTATTATAAATTGTTTGTCGCTCAAGGCAAGTGATTAAAAGACTGTTTAGATCCAAGATAACTAAAGAGAATAATACGCACATTTTCACAGCTAAGGTTCACGGTTAAAACTTGATCTTTGCACGTTTCTTTTCCTAGGCACAGTACTAGATCGTCTGTTTGGTGTGCAGTCTGGAGAAGAACCTCTGAAACATAAATGTGCACAGGTCACCTGGAGATCTTTTCAAATATTGATTCAGATTCAGTAGCACCAGAGTAGGGACTATAGTATTTCTGCATTTCTAACAAGCTCAGGGTGACATCGATGTGGCTGGTCTATGGAACACAGAGTTGCAAGGACCTGGAGAACCATTAAGAGAGTGTGATTCCCAAATAGCTGGCCCTACTACCCAGCCCCCTAGCAGGTGCCTGCTCCAATGTCTGAGGTCCCCACCATGCCATCATGCATTTGGATTAGCTGTGATCTCTGGTGGAACCCTGCTGCTTGGACACGTGCTACCTGTGGGGGTACATGTGGATAGGTTTAATAGTCAACCCACCTAGTCTTAACTATTACCTATAAAAGAACAGAGCTCTTTAAGAGGGGACATTACCTGGGTACATTTAGAGTGTAAGTTAAAATTTAACTCAGCCCTTTCTATGTGCCAGGCACTGTGCCAAGGATTTTACGTATAATGCCTCTCTTAATCTCCAAAACAATCTGAGCCCAACTATTGCCCCAGTTTATAGACAGGAAACAAAATGAGGCTTGGGAGGTTAAGTAGACTTGCCCAAGGTCACACAGCCAGAAGAGGGCAGGGAATATGAGTCCATGGTCTTTATCACTTTGCTATTGGAGAAGTCTGGAACAGGAAATAGTAATGAAGAGGGTTTATCCAAAGTGGGGTAAAGAGGTTCTTAGTAAAGAACCTCTGTGAGCCCTCGGGACTTTAAGGAAGAATTAGATAGAAGAAAGGATATCGAAGGAACATAGCAGAAGGTCGCCAAAGGTAGGCATCACCTACTTGATGATTTTGCCCAGGGCCTTTGGTGTCAACGTGAGCACTCCATACTCAAGGCATGTTCGTAAAACCATAAAGGGTTCGTGATTCCAGATTAGTATCACATTTTCATATTGTAAATTTATGAATGCTAGTTCATTTGTCTTTAGAGTTGTAGACAAATCTGGTATCTATCAAATTATAAATTAAGCTGCAGTTCATGGAAATTAATTATGAACCGTGACTGTGTGCTTAAGTAGCTCACGAATTTCATTTACCTTACTTTGCTCACCGTCGTCTGTGAGAAAAGACCCATTGTCTGGCCATCGGTGAAAAATTTATGTTTGCCACATGACTCAATCATTTCTGTGTCCAAGTACATGGTCAAAGGTATTAAACCTGCGTAATACATTGATTTACTCATTTTAATGTGTCTAAGAAAACCCCACTCTGGACCATAAGCACAGTATAGAAAAAGACTAGCTTTGTGTGTATGTGTATGTGTGTGTGTACTAGAAAAAGGAAAGAAACTTGATCATTGACTCGACAAGGTTGAGGCTTCATTGTTTCAAACAGCAAGTAGCAAGCTTGTGAATAAGCACCTTTAACAGGTCCCCGGTCACCAGGCTGCCTACAACACCTCCTCCAAGTTGACCTGAGCCTTCCTCAACAGTTCACCCCGCTTCCTACACCAGACCAATTCCCGCAAAAGCCTCAATTCCGGGGAGTCTTGCTTCCTCCCAGTGTTCAGGGCTGGCGGTCTTCCAGGTGACTCCACAGAGGCTGCACTTTCTAACAAAAGGAATGCTGCCTGAAGGAGTTGGTTACCAGGTGTGGCATGAAGTTACTGAACCAGAAAGAAGGGATTTCTCAGCCATTTAAAAAAGAAGGGGGGAAAAGAAAAAAAGAAAGAAAAATAAATCAACCAGCAATCAGGAATTACACCTAAGCCTACTTCTATCCGTCTGAAATATGCTTCGGAGTGAAAAGCCTTTAAAAGAAAAGTCAGGGCAGTGAGATTTCAGTTGCAGGAAAGTATGCAAAGCTGCAGTTTGGCTCTTCTGTGGGGGGTTAAGGTGGGGATGGGCGTGGGGAGGCCTCCAGGAGACAATCCTCCAGCAAGACAACAAAATGAAATTTTAGTGATATTTTTCTATCTTGGCTTTACTCTTTTTAATGTATTCTTTTTTTCATCTCCAAATTGACCCAAAAAGTCCTCATGATTCTTGGAAAGTCATTGAATTTATTTCTATAATTAAGTTATTTTAAATTAATAGTCTTAGTATATACTTTTTAAGGACCCCACATAACTAGTGCATTTTCTGTTTTAGTAAAATTTAGTGAGAAATTAGATAGTATTAGTAGATACTCTCCAGAGCCTTTGTGTGAGCCTGGATACTAACTTTGTGTTCAATACAAATCAATAGAACTAGTGCACTTTAGGGCACTCGTCCCCCAAGGAGTCACTAATGGAATTGTCTCTAGCCCTTAAAAAAGTCACAATGAGCCTAATGAATTCTTTTTCTAAGTGAAATCTGGACAAGGCACTAGACTTCCTAGCACATTTTATTTATGACATTTATCATACGTGGCACATTTTACATGCAAGTTCTACAAACCTCAGAATGTTTTTAAGAGCTGTTTAATATCTGAGAAGACTTTGTAATTTTAAGTTAAATTGTTTGTACCAATAGAGAAGCATATTATATGTCCTCTACTTCAAAATCATTCTGGGATGACATTAAGACTTAGAGAATTTTTTTTTTTATATATCAGATACAGATGAAAAACTTAACAGTCTTTGGATTGGAAATAACTTTGGGGGTTTTCATTAAAGTTGGTTGCAGCTTGCTGCATTTTGGTTAGTTGGATGTCTTCAGCAATTTTTCAAATGTTTTGGGTTTGGCAAAGTCCAAAATGTTTTTGCCAAGACCCTCTTTTCCCCTTATTTTTTAAACCCGTGTGAAATTCAAGGATAACTTAATCCATATGTGTCTGATTCATTTACACTTAACTCATCAAAATGTTATTTTGTAAGACCCATTTAATATTCAAGAAACCTTTTGAGCCTTTTTAAGACGTCTTGCTTTCTGTCTTCGAACCAGTTGTATTTTTCCATATGAATGGAGCTTAGACCTTGAAAGCTTGATGATGAGTTGATTTTCAACTTAGACTCTTTAAAATCAGAATCAAATCAAAACTCGATATTCTGTGTACTTCATGAGCACTGAATACAGTCATTTTAAAATACAGGCCAAGAGGAAGTAGAAAAAAATTTCATGTCATTAAAGGTGGGGGAAAGACCATATTTGGAAATTTTATCACACTGATATTTGAGAAAAATTACTCCTAACTTTCTTCTTCTAATCTATAATTAAAGCGCTCCATTTTATATGTACGTTGGTGTGTTTTTTTAAGAGTGGCTTGTGGATCATTGCTGCAGCGGGTTAATTTCATTTTTTAGTGTTAAAGTGTTCTTACAGACAACTCATTAATTGTTAATTTTAATAATAACATCTATGACGTTTACAATTAATCCCAAGATCAGGGGAGTTAACAACTGGCAGGAGTTATCTGTTAAGAGATTTCTGAAAAATTGGGGCCCATATGTTTTTAAAATTCTGTGTGATTTAAAAGAATGTGGTACAGTTATGAATCTGGCAAGAGATAGCACTGTGGATTAAAAACATTGTTGGAGAACAAAAATTCAGAGAGGCTCAATGGGGCCCAAGTGAAAAAAGCAAAATTTCTACGACCCTTTGTATAAAGGATCCAGTGAAAACCTTCAGAGGCTTCTATGCATATTTGTTTAGGAGACCTGGACAAAGAAAGGCCATCGCCATAACTGCTAGTGAACTTCCAGTCCATGCCATGGTAACTAGCCAAAAATTTAATACTGGAGTGGCATTTCCAAGTTCAACGCTTCTATAAAGACCTGCTAGCGCACAGAATGCTTTTTTAATGTTCTGTATTGTTGTGTATCCCCCATTGAACAACCTTTTGAGAGGACCCCGTTTTTACTAATGTAAACATTCTGACTAGTATCCAAAGAAATGACCTTTGAGTGAACCTCTAACCTTCCCTGTAATTATTTGTTTGAAGACAGTGTGGAGTTCTCCTGCTGAGAACTAAGAACCATGATGCCTTGCAGCTCTGTGAGTAAGGGAGTGTTTGGGGGAACTGGAGAGAAAGACATAAATAAGGGAACAACCTCCAGATGTAAATAATAAAAGAGCAAAAGGGTGAAATTAAAAAGGGAAAAAATAGCAATTCGTTTTACCTAAAGAGCTGGCCTATAGGAAAAAAACAAAGCCAGGATTAGTAGCCCAGAAAAAGGGGGAAGGCCCTGCCACTTGTGTCTCCGTCATAAACCTCAAGGACAGAAAAGGTTTCTCCCTCTCTCCGAGCACCGAGCACCGTTGTCGGTCCGTCCTAACCTCAGCTGGTAAAAAGAGTTCCTGGGACTGGCGATCTCAGGTCGGACCCCCTTGGTCCCAGTAAAAACAGAGGGGAGAGAGTAGACAGTTAACTTCCTTTTCTGACTTGAGGGAGAATTCTGGAAGGCTCTGGGATCTATCTGAGCAACACTTCTGGTGCCAGGTGAGAATAAATACGCAGTTACAACTTCCCTTTTGTTTACACCTCTCCTAGCCTGTCACTTTCTTCCCCAAACCTGAGGGGGTGGAACATTTTTGACAACTGAGCTATATACTTTCTTAAGTAATAAAGAAGTTCATTGTTTTGCAACCACACACCATATGCAAAAGACTCCTTTGGTTTCCTTGCAGCTATTATTCCCTAGCCTAATTGTATTCCCACTGCAGTGCTCACAGGAGGCCTGAGCAAGTGTGGCCTGCTGTCCTTGGGAAGGGGCTTCAACTGGGGACCTCATTTCTGTGAGGAACGCAAAGCTGCCAATACACGGTAGAATTTTTTTTCGGCTAATTTCAAAGAACGAGTTTTCAGTTCCTGCCTGTGGCCCCATGCAGACTCATTAATCATTAAGTACCCGTGCACTTAAGATTTGACACTGGAAATATTGGGAAATGTTATAAACGGGGATATATTTTTAGGGATACCCAGCTATATGCTAGGCATCCCCCCTCCCAGCGTGCCCCCCCATGCACAGCCGATGAATCCTGTGCATCAGCTCAGATGTGGGGGGAGTGCACATCATTAAATGCACAGGGACAAGGGTAACTCACAAATGGTGGAAATTGTTTTGTTTTTATTAAATTTAGAGAAATAAAGGAGATTTCTTATCATCTTACTCTGTTTGTACATGAATATTTGATGGGCATTATTAAACATTAAAGTAACATGAAGTAGGCACTTATTTTTGGATTTCCAACAAAATTAGATCCAGGCTTCCAGACGAAATAACTGCTTCTCCACATTCCTGTGATTCAGCCACCGCCACCTGATTTGAAAACGTTTCTTGGGCTCTAATATCAACCATGTGTACCTGAGGCTCTGTCTTTCTAGTGGGTTGAAAGGTGGCTGGGTTTATGGTTGGCAGTTACCTTATCCCTGCCCTGGGTGTCCCAGCTTAGGCTGGAAAGGCTGCCCCCAGCTGGCACTGACCTCTAAATGACCCCTAACTTTACAGGCTTAAACTGCAGGAGTTGCCGAAGAGCAGAAGTCTTTCTGGCCAGCACTTATTACTGCTGTGTTGGTGATAAAACTTCAGACAGCCTAATTGATGGCTTTGCTGACCTAACAATACCTTGTGAAAGCAGAGTTCCAGAGCCTGGTCTCCATTTATGACCAGCTGCAAGGGGGAAGCTGGGTATCCCTCTGATGCGGAGTTTAGGAAAGGGGAAAAATCTCCCAGCCTGCGAACTTTAACCAGATTCTGACTTGTTCAAGAAGCAGAAGCACAATTGCAAGTTAATAGAAGCTTTCTCAGGGAAATCTTTTTTCCCTCCCTGGGCCTTTTGAACAAGTCAGCCTTGCATCGGTTGCGAGATGATCGAAGAGTGAATCCAGTCAACTGTTTTTGAACAGTGACAGAGAAAATTGCCTTTAAATTAAAGAGATAATTTTCAGTAGATGTTTGACTGTATTGTATTCTCTGCAGCATTTGCACCAAGGTGTTCACAAAACACAGACACTGCATTTGACGACTGGACTTCTCTGCTTCATTTCAGGTTTATTAATGCCAGAAGAAGAATAGTACAGCCAATGATTGACCAGTCAAATCGAGCAGGCAAGTTCCAGCTAGTATCTGTATTCATATTCCACAGGCACAAATCCTCATCAAGTTATACTCCAGGAGTTTCATCACCTGGCAATAAATGCTTCCCTCAGGAATTCTGGGAGATTTTGCTTTTAATGTCCCCAGAATTCCATTCTAGGAAGCAACTTCACTAATTGGTGCTAATTGGAGATTTCCCACCCTGACTCTACTGAAACTGCTTTTCTATTTTCTTTCTGAATTGGTAATTGGGCATAAGCATTAATGCCACAAGCAGTTTGTTTGACTGTGAGCTCTGGAATGACTCATTGCTTGTCTGCATCCAATCATTAGCCCACTCTCATTTTCTCGTTACCCACAATTCCTTGGTGTACATGTCGCTTTCACTCCTGGAGCATCCCCTGGTACACGCATTGTATCTATTCATTTGCTTTGACTATTCAAAATATTCTATCAAAGCCTGAAGTGCTGCATTGACAGCATTACTTTTTATTAAAAGATTATTACCTTTGTTTAAAATGCTTCACATCCATTCCATTAAAATACATGTGAGTTTTTCCCACAGTATCTCTCAGATTCTCTAGGGCAGTTATTATAAGGTGCTCTGAGAGCCATGCCTGTAAACTCCTAATCCTTTGAAATAGTTTACTGAGTTGTAGCCTGTAAGAAGGTAGAAAAAAACCTATTTTCCATGTGACGATGACTGTTGTCACTAACAAGAAAGAGTGTCAAACTGGATGGAGATTTACACTGTGGCTTCAGTTTAAACAATTTAAGAAAATCCATTTCCTTTGGCATCTTCTCCCCAATAACATTGAACTATCTATCCTTCCACTGATGGAGGCCAGGGGGCTGTTGGAGAATAATATAAAACAATTGAAATATTATATTTATCATGTTTACATTTTCTTTGGTACGGGTAAAAAGGCAAATGTTCAACTCAGTCTGTTCAACCTTGTAAAACTGTGCTCAAATTTCAGATTGTGGGTGACGCGAGAAACTTATGTTAGCCATCAGAGATGGCAGGATCACAAAAGTCTTAACTAAATAGCACGTTGAGATACTTGTTTAATGGAGACCCCAAACTTCCCTATCCTATGACCCCCTAAGCAAGATATAGATAAAGCAGAGGACCCACCTGTTAAACTGGCTGGGGAAGTCCTTCCTCCCGAAGGTTTATTAAAGCTACTCACTCACCCCAGCTCGATCACAGAAATGTACGTGTAGACCACACCCCCTTTTTAAAGCGCCAACTACATTGTTGCTGTAACGTTTCAGTGCTGCAGCGGGAACAATTGCTGATTGTTTGGTATATCTTTTCTTCTTTCTCCTCTGTGTCCTCGAATGACTACAATCAGGTTTTCTTCTTGATCCTTCAGTGAGCCAAGGAGCAGCATATAGTCCAGAAGGTCAGCCCATGGGGAGCTTTGTGCTGGATGGTCAGCAACACATGGGAATCCGGCCTGCAGGTAGGTTTGTGTGTCCTTCCTCTGGGCTTCCCTGGGAAGTGTCGCCTCCTCCACCAGCCTTCTTCATCCACTCCGCTTTCCCACTCTCGTGGTGGGTTTGACATTTGCCTCCTGCCTGCTCTGCCTGCTTTCTTTACCTTGGGTGGGGGAAAAAAATCCTCTTTTAAAAAGTAAAGAGTTTACAACAGTACCATTGTCTTTGCCCCCACACATCCTTTTTCTTTTTTTTCCTTTTTAAACCAAGGCAATGAGTGAGAAGGAATCTGAGTTTCCTCCTAGTTTTGCACCATCAATTATTGCTGATTTTCCGGCCTCTTCTTGGATTTTATCTCCCTTCTAGGACCTATGAGTGGAATGGGCATGAATATGGGCATGGATGGGCAATGGCACTACATGTAACCTTCACCATGTAAAGCGATCGCAAAGCCAGGGGGAAGTAAGTACAGTCGGGTGCGATCTGTCTTCACTCTCACTGCAAGGACTTCATTTTATTTTTTATAATTTGCCCCTGTTTTATTTTTCCTTGCCCATAACTGCATGCCTTTCCAAACTAAGGACCTGTTTTTAAATATACATCACCGTCTCCGAAGGCACAGATGACACCGTTACACACTTTTGATAAGGCCAACTGGCAAGCCGGTGTGTGTTTTGAGCAGGGGGACCGCCTCTTAGCCCATTTACTGAGGCCCCTTAGTGCACAAACACAGACATCAGGCAGATATTGGACATTTAAGAATAAAAATAACGTCTTGGGGGCACCAGTTGACTGAGAGAAATTAAGCAGGCTTCAATGAAGCGATAAAAAAAAAGGAAAAGTAGAACTGTCCTTTGAGTGACATAAATCTGTCAGGACACGATTGATGTCCAAATTACCTTATATGCAAAGATGAAATGCTGCAGTTCATTATGCCTCGTCTGGATATATGACAGCGGTGACACCACTGATTCTCCACTAGGGAGTCGCTGTGTTTTGATTATTTTTTACATGTGCCTACTGACTTTCGACATGAGACAGAGAGACAGGAAAGTCAGTCAATAAATTTAAAGGGAAAGACATTTAGGAGCAACTGAATATGAAGGAATGGATTTTTCACTGGGGCTGAATGGCTGCCGTTGGATTAAGAAACCCATTAGACTTTAAAGCTTCAAGTGTTTTTGACATCTGAAAAAAATTCAGAGTCTGCCAACAAGATATATCCTTTGCTGAAGACACCAGAGCATAAAAAAATTCATATAACATCGAAACTTCCTTGCTTAATGAGGCTGAATATAACAACACGTACCTTGATTAAATCATTCTCTATATGTAAATAGGGGCCAACATTTTATATGAGATCTCAGGGGGTCACCATGGCACACCATGGATGAAGCCAATTTCCTCTTTTCTTCCTTTACTAATGCAGTCAAAAAAATGTAGAAAGCAATGTTCCCTAAAACAGCTATAGAGAAAACATTTGCTCAGCTTGGATAATTCTTAATATAGGCCATATAACTTCTAGCCTATTTAATTACATAACATATTTTATGCTTCATGACCAATTACATTAATAGCTTAATACAGAAGAATATTATCCTCTCTTGATTTGATTATGCAGCCACACAATATGGTATATTTGGTACTTAATTATCATCATCCATTGAGCAGGCTGCTGTGGTAGAATAAACAGAGAGCTGGGACTCTGCAGGCTGTGTTATTGTCGTTAGATGGTTTCGCCACTTCTGTTAATAAAGGACTGCGAATCTACTTAACAAAATGACTGCCACGCATAAGCCTTCAGATTACCAGCTTACAGTGTCAAAAACATCTGTTCAGCTTTTCAACTGTATGGACTGGAGGTTAAATAGAGGTGAATAAAGCTGTCCTTCTAGCTCTGGGGATGGGCAACAATAAATATGTTAGAACCTTAATCCAATGAAGGCAACTTGCAAGAGAAATCAGAATCCTTCAACTCCTGACTTCCCCACATTTTAACTCACAATTTCAAACCTTGTATACCTTGCTTAAGAATGTCTAGATGTGTTCTATTTAATGCCTAATATCAAGGTATTATTATTTTTTTTTTTTTGGAATTTCAAGACATAAACTACTGGGCATGTCATATGACCTTACATTGACTTCTTACCTTTGACCTTTACAATCTCCTGGGTATACTGCTCCAAGAATGCTTCTAATTCAAAAGAGGGCCTTCATTTTAAATATACATAAAAGCCCATCCCTTCAAAATGAATATGCCATCATGTTTTGTGTAATAAATTTTTCATGAAGAAATATAGGCATGATGAGATGTCTATTTTACTTTAC
The DNA here is from genome assembly GCF_022682495.2 of Desmodus rotundus. Lineage (NCBI taxonomy): Eukaryota > Metazoa > Chordata > Mammalia > Chiroptera > Phyllostomidae > Desmodus > Desmodus rotundus. Next base: position 71,000,260 of record NC_071393.1, on the reverse strand, counting down.
TCTCTATAATTTTTGTCCATATCTATGAATGCAACAAAGGAAAATAAATGATATATCAACAGTTAACTGATAAAACTCAACTTAGAATTTATATTCTTATTGCATTTATCAAAGAAATGTACTGAATACCATTTTGAAAAACAGTTCCACTTTATGACATTTAGTTGCATTAAATATTTAGTTCTGTTGTGTTGCATTATACTGCTGTGCGATGAAATTAAATGCAAACTACAATTTGAATGTCTGCAAACATTGGCAAGAATCTGCAGCTAAATTTAGATATAAGATTTGCAGTGTCTGTTGTTTTTTTTTCTTTTCATCTTTGATGGGTAGAGCATAAAAATGTTTAGGAATTTGACCTGCTTTCTTTTCCCTCTGTCTTTTCAGGTTTGCAGAGCATGCCAGGGGACTACGTTTCTCAGGGTGGTCCTATGGGAATGAGTATGGCACAGCCAAGTTACACTCCTCCCCAAATGACCCCACACCCTACTCAGTTAAGACATGGACCCCCAATGCATTCATACTTGCCAAGTCATCCCCACCACCCAGCCATGATGATGCACGGAGGACCCCCTACCCACCCTGGAATGACTATGTCAGCACAGAGTCCCACAATGTTAAATTCTGTAGATCCCAACGTTGGCGGACAGGTTATGGACATTCATGCCCAATAGTATAGGCGAACTCAAGGAAAAAGGAAACACACGCAAAAACTATTTTAAGACTTTCTGAACTTTGACCAGATCTTGACACTTAATATGAAATTCCAGACAGCTGTGATTATTTTTTACTTTTGTCATTTTTCATCAAGCAACAGAGGACCAATGAGACAAGAACACAAATGTGAAATCATGGGCTCACTGAGACAATTCTGTCCATGTAAAGATCCTCTGGAAAAAAGACTCCGAGAGTTACAACTACTGTAGTATAAACATAGGAACTAAGTTAAACTTGTACATTTCTGTTGATCACTCCGTTATGTTGCCTCAAATAGTTTTAGAAGAGAAAAATAAATATATCCTTGTTTTCCACACTATGTGTGTTGTTCCCAAAAGAATGACTGTTTTGGTTCATCAGTGAATTCACTATCCAAGAGAGACTGTGGTATATTTTAAACCTGTTGGGCCAATGAGAAAAGAACCACGCTGGAGACCATGGTGAACGTGTGGCTGAACCTCATCCCTCAGACTCCAGCTTCAAGAATGTGTTTTCATGCCCGGCCTTCATCCCTCCATAAATGTGTCCTTTAGTTTCAAACAGATCTCTATAGTTTGTGCTTCATAAGCCAATTCTTCTTATTATTTTTGGGGGACTCTTCTTCAAAGAGCTTGCCAATGAAGATTTAAAGACAAAGCAGGAGCTTCTTCCAGGAGTTCTAAGCCTTGGCTGTGGACAAAACAATCTTAAGTTGGGCAGCTTTCCTCAACACAAAAAAGTTAATGGTCGTAGCACCACAACTAGGACTTTATCAGAAACTCAAAGCTTGGGGGATAAAAACGGAGCAAGAGAATACTGTAACAAACTTCGTACAGAGTTCGGTCTATTAATTGTTTCATGTTAGATATTCTATGTGTTTACCTCAATTGAAAAAAGAAAAGAATGTTTTGCTAGTATCAGATCTGCTGTGGAATTGGTATTGTATGTCCATGAATTCTTCTTTTCTCAGCACGTGTTCCTCACTAGAAGAAAATGCTGTTACCTTTAAGCTTTGTCAAATTTACATTAAAATACTTGTATGAGGACTGTGACGTTATGTTAAAAAAAAAGGTGTTAAGTCACAAAATGCGGTAATAAATATTTCATTTTTGATTTTTTGTTAGGCTTTTGTGTTTTTCATAGTTTTAAGGTGAAGTGGTAGAATGCCTACTACATATGGTGTTCAACGTGGATGATGGTTTTATCCTCGGAAGTTAAGTATATTTGAAACTTAACTTACCAACAGTATTTAAGGTAACGATCGGTAACCTTTGTGTTTATATTTGGCCTGTAAATTCTCTCAGCAGAAAACTACTAAAGGTATGAAATTCTGTGTGTGTCTATGAGCCAGCTTGAAGGATCACCTTCAACGTGTCCAACCGCCTTTTTAAATGCATGATGTTAAAAAAATAGTTTCGGATAAAGCTTTTTATGTTCCTCTTCTGCCAGAAGAAAGGGCTTTTTCAGGGTTAATTTTACATAATAAGAAGTAACTAGCGTCTGTGCTCGAATATAATTCATCTGCCTGTGTTTTTTCTCTGTCTTACTAAAATACTGTTGAATATGTAAATTAAAATTTACATATAGATGTTCATAGCTGAGTAAACAACTTCTATAGAGTTTGAAATCCTGAGTTGAGAAGATTACGTAATCATTGATCTTTAATATATATTACATTATGATATCTTTTTATTTCAGACACCTCCATGTGCAGGCATGCCAGTGTGATTTGGTGACTTAAATTTTTTTCTAAAACAACAAAACAGGCAACACAATGTTTTTTTTTCAAAATCTCATGCAACATTCCTGGAAATCTGTGTCATTAGCTGGCCGATACCTCACAGACGATGCCTGCCAAAGTGTACATGAAAAAAAGTGTGAGGTATTCGCATGCCCCCTCAATTTTTCAAATGAATACACTATCCTGGAATTTTGTAACACCCAAATTTAAATCATATGTTTCGAAGAGATAATATAGACTCTAGGTAGTTGTGTGATGTCACCTCGATAGGGAAATACTTCACTATCTCAGCGGTCCAAGTTTGAATCTTATTTAGGGTTCTTCCTTCTTCCCATTGCAGAAACATTAATAGAAGCTGTATACAAAGGAACAAGGAAATAAACTTCCATTGTTTTGTGTTGTTTTTAGACAGTTAGAATTTTGATAAGTATGTACTGCTGTTTAAACATAGACATAACATTTTTGATGTAAACTAACTGATAATGGAGAAATTCAGTGCCACTTTGAAAAGAGATAGCTTCCCTCTCATTTTTGTTATTCCACTTCACGTGGAGTCTTTTTGAAAAATTTAAATATTTGTATACTTCTACTTTAAATGCTTTTAGGTAAATTTTGACACCTTCTCCATTATAAATGAACTCTCACATCAGCTGAATTTTTTTTTCTTTGGCAAAGTTTTTCTTCCTTCCTTTTCAGTAAAGTAAATGCTGAAGGATTTACTTGCTAATTGACTCATGTTTAGGAAGCATTTCATGCAATTATTAATAAGCTATTTCATTGAAGTTTAGATCTCAGAGTTCTGGACCCTTTTTTAATGAATAAAATGATCTCAGGTCTAGTTTCTTCAACACAACCACATCCTATCATGTTAGCCCTTTTAAATATTTGGAGATGAATAATAATTTTAATAATATTTGTTTGCATTTTCTCGCCCCTCCCCACATATGTCAAGGCTGAGAGGTGGTAGAGTTACCGGATTTGTATAACGCTTTTTTTATACTACCTCCGAAAGCACTTGCTCCTATCTCGGGTTTACTATTTAGTATAAAGAGTTCCGATTTGGGTATATTTAAGAAAGACTCAGCTGTCAAAAGCAAAGAAACTGGGAATGGTGTTTTGACAACCATATAGTGTTAAAGGCAATACTGTAGTCTGAATAAAATTGCTTATGTTCTCCAAAACAAGAGTAATATAAAAACACTTTTTATTTATATGGAAAAGCAAAGCAGAAATAAATTCCAAAGGTTTCCCTTTCTTTAAGAAATTCTGAGAGAACTACAGTTGCCATCTGTTAAGGGTTTGGAATTGAGCAAGAAGCCACATTTTAAGGGAAAAGGAGACCAGGAAAGCCTGTGTCTTCCATCCACCCTATCCGCCCGCCCCCCCCCCCCGCCCCCATTCTCCCCAGCTCACCCTGGTTAGACTCACCCAGAAGAGTCAATCAGTGTCCTCCCGGCCTCCTAGCCCCCTCCCGCCCTGGTGGGCCTGTTAACCCGGAGCAGATTTGGGAAGGGAAATGTGGCTAATATCTCTAGCAGCTGTCAGAGGAGGGACCTTCGTTCAAAGGAAAGAGACAGGGATCCTGCACAAGTTCCCCATTAGTCTTGCAGGCCAGCAATGCGATAAGGAGCCTGGACCCCCGCTGCAAGTTGCCACTGTGTTAGAAAGGCCAGTGTCTGGGTGTCTGGATGTGTCCAGGGGCCCTTGTTTTGCAGCCACCGGCCCCCGACGCCCACCGGGCAGCGTCGGTGAGGACGCGCGTCCCGGAGCCAGGGGAGGCTGGGGCGGGGGCGAGGGCAGAGGCCCGCAGACTCTCCGCCTCCGGGCCGGGCGCCCCGCCCTCACCTGGCCGCCTTTTAGAGTGTGTGTGTTAGACAGAGGTGGACGGACGTGCGTCGGACTGATGGGGGTGGGAGAGCGGGGCACCTAACAATTGCAGTCGCCAAGTCGGGGCGTCGCGCGCGGCCGTCGGGGCCGGCGGGGAGGAAGCGGCGGCGCAGGGGACGCGCGGATCTGACGGGAGAGGCCGGCCAGACTGTGATGAGAACGGAGACCGTCGGGGCCGTGTTTGAAGGAGGTTTTAATATTAATAGTTTCGGCGTAGAGACAGAAGGGAGATCGCGTCTACGGCTCCGCGGGGCAGACTCTGGGTGACAGCGATGATGGATGATCCAGCAGAGCCCAGCGGCTCCTCCCCTCCAGCCCCAACAGTGTCAAAGCTACTTTAGTTGAAGCTTGAGAAATAAAATAAACAAACAGCATCACCCCCCTTACTCTCCATACACCTCCACCCGCACCCCCCGCTTTCCGACATCGATTTATGGATCATTATGAATCAATTACTGTTCTCAATACTTCCCCATTGGCTTAAATAAAACAGTCAAAAGATGAAAACGTGGGGTTCTGGGGGGAGTTTTTTCCCCCCGACAGGAACAATCGCAAAATCCATTATCTCATAATCAGAGGCCTGGGTGAGGGGGTGAAGAGAAAGGAAGGGGTCACCCAGTAAACAACTGGGGGGGGCGGGGGACGCTGGGAAGAGGCCGTCGCCCAGCTGCTGTCTTTGTTCAGTTGGGTTTGGTTTGCTTGTTGTTTATTTGGGTTTTATTTTTGCGTTTTGGGTTTTTGTTTTTTTGAACGGGGGACGCGCGTGAGAATGAGATGCCCACATGTTTTGTGACCTAGTTGTGGGACTCCTTAGGGGAAACCTATTTGAACGCGTGTCCCCGCAACAATCAGACGTGGTTGGTGGTGAGGTCGCACGTGGGAGAAGGTGTGGAGGACTGGGTCCCGTCCAGAGCGCGGATTTGCACTTTGATGTGAGCAACTGTGCGAGGGTCTGCTGCTGGGAAGGGGGACCCTGCCTCCCGCAAAGCCCTCCTCGGTCCCCGTCCGTGGCTGTTTTTGTGGTTGGAACTGGTCTGGGTCTGGGACCGGCCGCCCCCACTCGTCCCCACCCCCACCTTGGCCGCCCCAGGCTTTGCTTCCCTCTCGGGCCCCTCCCGCGGCGGTGCTCGGGGTTCTCTAGGTGTTTCTATGACTACATTGTGTGTGTGGGAGGGTCAGATGTGGGGGTTGCCCGCGAGAGGGCCGTTCCTGGGCGATCATTTATCAATGTCACCCACATAATGATTCTCTCTGCAGCCTCCTATTGATGAGGATAATTACATTAGCTCAGAGTGACTGATCAATGAAAAACCACCACACAAAAACTTCTTTACTCCTCTATAATACCAAAAACCGATACAGAAATAACAGAAAGCCTGATTTTTCTTTCCCCTCCCTATCCAATGGATTCTACCCCCACAACCCCAAAGGACGTGGGAGTAAAGTAAGAAAATAGACTCAGGTTTGTTTCCTTTCAAGGAGGATGCAATTTTGCCCGTGAATGCATTTTCTTAAATGTGTTGGCTTCATTCCTTTGGTAAAGAATATCAGCGGATTGACTAATGTGAGTTGCTTTTACACTGGTCTGGTTTTCCGTTCTTTCTATTTCTTTCTTCCTCTTTGGGCATTTTTTTTTCTCCTGGAAATAAAAAAAGGCAATTCTTTTATAAATAATTCGAAAGGGAAATTAATCTAGTTTTCCCTTCTCTTTTCTTTCCTTTCTTTTTCTTTATTTTTATCTTCTTTTCTTTTTTCTTTGCTTTCTTCTTTTTTCTTTTTTCTTTCTTTTTTTTTTTTGGTAAAGTGTTTGTCTAAGTTGGGTTATCTTTTGTCTTTACCACTTCATAAAGTAGCACAATTAAAGATATGATGTTGCATGGGTGTAAAGGGTGGATCCATAATATGGAGACATAATATGCTATATTCTCGCCTGCAAGTTCGCACCTAAATTACGATTTCGCTTTTTCTAGACCTCAAAAATCAATATTTTCTCAATTAAAGAGAATTTTAATGCTTTACTTGTGAGTTGTTAAAGGCACTGTAAATTTTATTGTACTGCTCCTTGGCTTCGGAGTAGATGCAGGGGACCGGTTGGTTCTTGTGGTCTTTTCCTCTCCCGGGAACATCAGTGTGTCAGATCAAATGCAAGCAACAAAGGTAAGGAGGGTTCCCAGAGGGCTGGAGCCAAGGGTGGGGAGCCGATCAGGCAGCCCTCCAGTGCCAGAGGCCATTGTCTTAAATATTTCCCCTCTCTGGGTCCCACCTCCTGAAAGTGACAGAAGTGTTCGTTTCACTCTAATATTTCTCCAAGAGGAGCAGTTCCACTCCCATGTACTTTGCGATGGTCAGAGAAGAAGCTGCATTTGGGGAGCCTTCTAAACTCTTCCCAATGCCCCCCTTTCTCTTTCCTTCTGTTATTTTGCCAAAATGTAATTCTTAACTGGTTCTTTCACAAATTCTGCCATATTTTATGTGTTCTGGCCTCTATGTCGGAATTCATTCTCCACCCTTAAGAGCACTCACTGTTTACAGATGTTTTCTCCTTCCACACATTCCACCTAGTAAAAGTTCCTGCAGAGAATTAGCTGTGGTGTGTTAATAGCCCAGATCTGCTACTGCTCTCTCCTGCAAATTTGAAGTCTGGTAAGGTGGAGAATGGCACTGAACCAATATTGGAGAGCTGCTCCAGGCCCCAAGAAACCCAAAGACTTGAGAATTCCAGGCCCAGGGGCTTGGTGGGAAGCAAGGTATTGAAACTTTCAGAATGTAAGGCAGAGAAGATAATTAAGAAAATGAGGCTAGAGTAAAACCTAGTAAGAGAAGAATAGGGCTAGGCAGAAAAAAAAAAAGAGCTTTGGGGACCTCTTTGTAATTTTTTAAAAATAATAATAATGAAGGGGAACTGAATATCTAAGACTTGCTGTTAATTTCTTTTCTTTTCTTTTCTTTTTTATACCCAATGTCTGTTTAAGAACAAGTCCTCAGAGATGCCAGGAAGGGCCGGAGATTCCAAATGGAATTACACACTCACAAAGTTCCTTTGCAGTTCCCTCTTCAGTTAATTTGCTGGGAATGAGAAGACCAGGGAAAGGGCTATGTGTGTGGTGTACCCAGGGCTTATGTAAGAGTCTGATGGGAAGGGGCACCTATATATAATGAGGCTGCTGTAATAAGCTGAATAAGAGGAGGCACAGAGGAAAAGCCACACAACGCCACAATGCGTTTTAAAGTAATTCTCACCTATCTGCCTTTCTCTTTCACTTCAGCCATACACTCTATCAAATATTGTACATAGGTGGGGGAAATTTCTAGTTCATCGTCTTTTGTCTGTAGACCCACCGGATTGATCTCCCTTTCCTTAGAGTTCTGACATGTAAGCCTAGACCATGGCCTTTTTATCAAGTGAGTGGGGCTTTGTTAATGTATTTGTACTTTTCTGCTTTCAGTCTAACTAAGTTTCTCGCTTTGGAGGAAGGAGGGGTGCAAGAAAGGAGGGGGAGGGGAGCTTAACACAAAGACTTTAGTTCTCACTAAGCAGGTTTCAAAATAGGAACTTAATGGGAAGAAAAAGGAAAGACTGCAAAAAATAAAGAGGGGGGTGAGAATTGTTTATCACAACAGGTTTTCTTGACTGGAAGAGAGGTGATTCTGTGAATATTTTTTCCTTTGGGGATTCTGTTTTCTTCATATTGAAACATTTTCAAATTTTAATCTTTTAGCAGACAAAACCTCAATATAAATATGACATGGGCCACTGGCAAGAAAACACCAACTTAAACTCTGCTAAGAGAGGAGGGGGTGTGGGGAGGAGAGAGAGCCCTTTCTGATTAATAACTAGCAGGGTAATGTTGAGGGCTTTTTCTGCCCGATTGCCTTTTTGAATTAGAGCCGATTTCTTCACACTTCAATAGTGCCTGTCTCCTTTAAAATGACTGGCAGATTTGTTTCTCTTTTTTCTCTCCCTGAGACTTAATGATGTAAATTTTCTAATTAGTTAAATCATATTGCTTAAAGGCCTAATATTTGTCATGTAAGAAATGATCATCCTGATTTGGACCTCTTGAAATATTCTGAGAAATAACACTTGGCTTTTAGGTTGAGGGATGAGAGAGGATGAAGCTCTATTACGGGAAGCCGTTTGGAGGAGAGAAGGCGTGGACTCCGGCAACATGTTAAATTAATAGTTGAAGTTGAGCCGGGCTCACACCCCAAGTCCGCTTTTATTTTTCAATCAGAGAAGATTTAATTGGCAGCCCTCAGGCCTGGAGATCTGATATTTTCTCATTAGTTTCTCTTCACTAATCTTGAGTGTTAGATTGGCTTAAAGGTTGTCAACATTTGACCAATTTTATTTAAGGAAAAAAAAATCACTATGTTATGGCTCCGGGATGTGAGATCTGCAAATAAATCCTTCTTGGATCAGCGGAACTAACAGGCGAAAAAAATGTTGACTATTCATCGTCGCATTTAATAAGTTGCATTAATGTATATTTCAAGGCTCGGAAGAGAGATTATACATGTGCTGCATACATGCAGATGAAATGAGGTTGATGGGAAGGCCGAGGCGGGTGTACTGTAAGCATGATGGTTCGGTAAAGTGAGATGTAGGTGTATTTCGAACGGAGGGTAAATAACCCAAGAGGAACGGCTGTCAGGATTTAGGTCTTTTAGGAGCTACAATTCCCCCTCCTTTTGCAGCTGCGTGAAACTGCAAGCCTGTCTTGCATCTCTGAGCGACTTGGCTGTCTTGTCCAGAGATAACATCAGAGCGCCCCCTGCTGGCCAGTGGAGCAGAATGCTGCGGGTCAGCACCACCCCCCAACCACGAAGCAAAGCGTGCTTTTCTGTGCTCCCCACCCCCCACCCACAGACTCCTTCCTCTGCCCCCACCTCTGTTCCGCAGCAAAACCGCGCGGCAGGGGAATAGCACGTCAAGGCTGAACATTTAAATGAGTAAATGATAAAAATAATAATAAAATACGAAGGAACCCCCTACTTTCACTTGGCCTCCGGGGAATAAACTATCAAATGATTACGAAAGGGACACATTTTCTTTTTTCTAAACCTCTTTATTCTTCTGAGTTTTTGCTGTGGGTTGTTTGCTTTTGCCGAACTGTAGATTCGGAGTCCAAAGAAATGTTTTTAATAGATGCTGTAGAAGATTTTTTTTTACAAAACGGGTATCTCCTGGGGAAGGAGGCCAATACAAAACAATGTATTGCAGCCTCACAAAATTAAACCTCCAGGGAACTGGCACTATTTCAGTGAAGTCCCCAGAAGTCACTTTAGGAATTCAGACAGTTCCTTGTCTTGAATGACCCTTTCTCGAAAGGCAAAGAAATACCGGCTCCTGTACGATTTTGTTTATTTCCAAATAGAGGACGTGTTTAAAAGTTGTCACAGTCCTGTCTACCTACCTACCTACCTACACACACACACACACACACACACACACACACCACGTCTTTCCCCGTGCGCGTCCTGTTCCTTCCCCAGTGCTTCTCGATTTTGCTGGAGACGGAGAGGCTAGCTGCAGTGCCCCCAAATCACCCTCCAGTGTCTTTGACACTTGATCTTACCCTGATGCTTCACGTCAAATGTAAGGTGTGAGACTGGTCCTGCTTTAGAGTGTGCGGATAGTTTTCCAACCGTCTTGGTGCACAGAGGCGTTTTCTCGGCTCTCCCGGGACCCTGCCCGGGATTTCTGACCACCCCGACAGCAGGCGCCCAGGGGGCCATCCCCGGCCGGGCGCCAGCCGCATGCACCGCCAGCCTCTGCTCCTGGGAAAGGCGCTGCCAGAGCAGCCCTGACTCGGGAAAGTCTTCTGACCGCAGCTAGACCCCCTGCAAAACCGGCAAATCTGCGGTGCGTAACTTTACTTTGTAGGGAGTTTGGGGGCTTTGCTTTTTAAGGTGCCGGATTGCAGGACTTTATGAAAACAGCTCTGAGAACTGAGGCGCGGGGGAAGAAACGCCGGGCGGGGAGAATGGCAAGGGAAAGGTGAGTCTCTTGACCGTCCCTTTCTTGCCAGAGTACGAGGACGTGCTAGTTTAAACATTCGTTCTCCTCCCTCGCTTCTTCCTAGAACACCCCACCCGCACTCGCGTCACGCCTTCTCCAGCTCTCCGCCTTGGGGACTCCAGGTGGACGCGGCCGGGGACTTCGGGGAACAGCGCTGCGGGGGCAAGGCGGAGGCAGTCAGGTCCCCACGCTAGTGGGGTGATGCCTCAGGCAGGATGTGTCTGAAGAATTGCTGGGGAGATTGTGTCAACTGAGGTAAAGTTAAATATTTATACTCCAAGTTGTTGTCATTCTTTTTTGGTCTGTTTTGAAGAAGTTCAGTGCATTCAAACTCAGTTTAAAAGCAAATCCTGGTCTGGGGTGAAGCAGGATCCGCCGCCTGCCACTGGAGTTGACTTTTTGAAGGGTCTTCATTTAGCTCAGCAGCGGAGGGGAAGTTAGTTACGTGCACACAATAGTGGTGCACTTTAACATACGTGTATAATGTGTGTATCCAAAAACACATTACACTTACACATCCGTAATAAAGAAAAGGAAGCAAGTGTCCCAGTTGCAACTGAATCCAAATAAAATTTTCAGTAAGATACTCTCACAGATGAAGAAAATATGAAAATCTCATAGCATTTGTCTCAGTTCGACTTAATGAAATTTGGAGACGTTGACAGTCTGGTCAATGTTCTAAGTAAATTAATGCAAAGGTCCTTAGGAAGAGACTGAAACACCTCTTGCCATTAATCTGCAAGCACTTGAAGAGTATGATTAAAAGAATGGGGTCACTAAGCATTATCATCTCAAATAGCTGTTAACTGTCTCCACCCCTTTACTGTGGCAACAAAATAAACTCTGCAGTAGGAATGATGCTTCTTCCTTTTTATCTTTGTTTTTTGTTTTGCTTTAAGGGCAAAGAAGGGAAAACAGAAGCAAAGAAAACCTCCTCAAAAGTCTGGTGTTTGCTGCTGTTAAAAGGCTGTTTGTTCATTTTTGATTTCCTTATCTTTCACTACAAAGAAAAAACTCAAAAGATGTGTCTATATTGGATGAGAAGAAAACACTAACAATTACAGTGAAGGCGCATTTGTTTTATTTCCCCTTTCCTGAAAAACATATATATTTTTAATATCCACCAATTTAGCAAAGTTGAAAGCTGTGAACAGGTAAAGGATGTTCCCTTGTCCGCGTCTATTTGCTGACTCTCATCACTTGCATTTGGTAGGCTTTTGTGTCAAATAGAAATTATGGAAAAGAGAAATAGATATTTGCCAAGAAACGACATTACATTTTCAAGCAGACTCCACCTGATTCTGTATTTGAGTGCTGGGAAGCGTGCGCGCGCGCTATTTTCCCCTCATAAACCTCAAAGCCTTCATTAGACATGGACAAAGAAGGGTGAGAACCCTATTACCGAGCATTCTGACAAGAGTAGAAGCAGTGCCCCTCTGCTCCTAAAGCCCTAGAAAGGACACCCCGAAAAAGGGCACAAGTCAGTGTATTTTCCTTAAGAGTCCTGAGTTGGGCAGACCTTTCAGAGAAATACACAGTAATTAACATGTGAAAAAGCAAAATGCTGAAACGAAGGACAGTGGCTAACAAAAAAAAAATAAATAAAAGAAGCCATGCTAAAACTTAGTCTTCAAACCCTGCAAATTTCCAGAGGCCACAGAAAATCAATGCAAACGCACACCCTCCTGACAGAGAAGACAGCCCTCCAGTCGGGTGATGTTTCCGGGCGCAAGTGGAGTGGGGGCTTCCACCTCCGCTGGAGCGGCGGGAGTTGGTACCCTAAGGCCACCCGGAGGGGAGGTGGGGGTGTCACCCTCCCCAACCTCCCCAGCCCACGACTCCCACCTGTTCCCTTCTCCCCTAGCGGAGGCACCAGAGAAGCTGGGAGGATCAGCCCGGGGTCGGGGTACTGCGAGCTGAGGCTCCTACAAAACCAAGGAGGGAACCTAAATATGCCCCCGGAGGCCGAAGATCCGGCCAAAGGGATGTAGATTCTGGGTCCGAGTGACACGCCAGAGCCTGCCCAGTCCCGGGGCCAGGCTCCCTTCCCCTGGTGGACAACACGCTCCTAGACCGAGCGGGTCTAGGAACGAGCGTGAAAGGCAGTGGAGGGGGGAGCCCCGCCCCGCGCCCGCGCCCGCGCCCGCGGGGTGTCTGTGTGAGAAACACCTGCACTTGGAGCAGGCCTCTGGCCGCACGCGTCAGCTGGGGGAAGGTCACCCACGCGGCCTGCTGCGTCCTGAACCCACGCTTAGCCCTATCCCCCACCCTCTGCTCAAGACACCCCACCCCCTCCGGAATCCCAGCCACGCCTGCACAGGTGTGGTGCCTTTGACTGGAAGGTGCCGGAGAAAAGAAACCCTGGAGGACAGGCGGGGAGGGGGGGAGGGGCCGAGGGTTGGGAAGAAAGATGGTACTTCCGGAACTCGGACATTCCTGTCTTCTTGTAATTGTCATCGCACTCAATCTTTCCACCAGGACCCACGTTATCCAGACAGCAGAGATTGATTCGCGGGAAAATCGTGCTTACGGAAACGTCTGGGTTTGACGCGGGGGGGGGGGGGGGGGGGCTCTTGAGACCTGCGCAGGCTTTGCTTAGATTCAAAAGTATGATTTTAATTTTCTTAATGAAGGCACTCTCTAGAGCTCAGCTGGTAATGGCTGTGCTGAGTTTAATAGACTTCTGTCGAACAGAAAAAGACGGATAACTATCGGTTTTAAGTAATCTGCTCTAATGCAATTATTTTCCGAGGTTCGAATGTCATTGTGCAGAGAGGGCAGGAGTGAATTAGGGCCCGGGGGACCTGGGCCAGGAGAGGGCCTGAAATACCAGCCGAGCTTGTTTTGTGAGGTGCACTTGGGTTTGAGGGTCGGGGTCGAAGGCTTCAGAGCCCTTTCTTGGTCTGCACTTCTGAGAACTTCTCCCTCTCTCTCCCTGTCTTCCTCTGTCCTCTTCTTTTTCCCTCCTCCTCTCTCCATTTCTTTTCTCTCCCTGCTCTTCCCCTTTCTTCTCATCTCTCCCAGATTTCATGTGAATTTTCTTTCCCTTCCCTATATTTTACTTGTCTTTGTGTATTGCAGGTGAATCCATTTAGTCCAAAGTATTCCTCCAAAACACTCACAAAGAAGTAGGCTCTTGGGATGTGTCAACCCACTCACCTTTTGAAACCAATAAAATTGGGAGGTTTAAGGTAACTGATGACGTTGTGTACACACACATAGCCAATGCACCAGAAGGATTATTTCTATCGAAGTACAGAGCCAATTCAGATCACTCTCCAAAACTAGCCCCAATCTTAGCTCTGACACCAGTTGTCATTACTGATAGTTTTTTATTTGAAATTAGCCGAACCCTTCTTAGCTCTCCACTTCCCTTTGCCTGGTAAACACAATCTCAGGCAAACGTCATTTAAAAAAAATAAAAACACGATTGATAATTTCCCTTCTGTCAGCAAGCAAGCCAAATCCGTGCAAGGAAAGGCTTGTATCTCATCCAGAAGAAGGAATTGAAAACAGGCAGGCAGGCAAGGCAGGGCCTCAGGCCACAGAGCTGAGCACTGAGTGAGAGCCTGTCAACCTGAAGCCCAGCTCCCGGGTCTGAGCCTCTGTTCATGGCCATTCCCAGCCTCACTTTCCCCGCTAGCCTCTCTCTCCGAGTTCTTGGGACCAACGCACAAACAGGGGTTCGGTAAACCTGAGTTACACAGGTTTCCGTTCCAGACACCGGAGGTGAGGAAAGGGTAGCTGGATCTGGTGTGTCTCTGACTTAAGTTCCACAGACCTGCTGGGCCTCCAGTTCTCAGACTTGTACACCCTCTCTCTCCCCATCTCCCTCTCCCCGTCTCCCTCCCTCTCTCCTACTTTCTCTCACACACACCCACGTGCACGGAACGAATCCTCAAAGCTCTGCACTATCTCCTCTTCCCTGGCTCAGTCCTAACCCCCTCCCGTCTCGCTCTGCAGCGACTCTCGTCTTGAGAAAATAAAAAGAAAGGAGAAAATTAAAAACAGAACAAAACAAAAAACCTTTGGCAAAACCCCTCAGGTCCTCCCTGGCTGGGGAAGAGCACAGCTTGGGGTGCAGCCGGGAGCGAGGCCCCTTGCTGCTCTGGGCCCTGCGGACACCCCTCCTGGAGGGTGAGGCTGGCTGAGGGCGGGGGCGCTTTCCACCTTCCGCTCCCCGGGCTGCTGGAAAGGAAGTCGGGAGGAGATCCAGTCCTCGGACCCCAAAGACTCCCAGGACTTGGAGAAGCCCGCGCAGGGCGGGCGCCTCTTGGGCGCCGAGAGGTGACTGCCTGGGGTTCCACTCCTCCAACGAGGAAGTCCACTCGCAGAAGAGCCGCGCTGGGACTTCACACGCTCGGCCACCAGCGCCGTTCAATGGTGAGGAAGGCCACTGCGGAGCGCCCAGGCCCAGCCTGCCCCAGCAGCCCCTGAGAGACTTCGTGACTTGGGGCGCCACCGGGCAGGGAAGAACGGCCCCTGGCTCGAGGAGCAGAGTTGGAATGGGAGGAGGGGTGACTGTCAGAACCTGTCTCCTCATCCCCTCCCTCCCTCTCTCTCGTTCTCTTGGATGAAGTCCCTGTGTCATCCCTTCAGCGGCTCTCTACAGGGAAACTGCTGTGTTGCGTTGTTTTGGTGACTTAGGAGGGCAACAGCAAACACCCAGAAAGCCTCCACGAGGTTTGGAGGGATCAACTTCTGCTTTTGAAGAGTTGATGGGAGAGGAGAGGGAAAAGATTCTATTATTCAACAGTGAGTTTTCCAAGCTTCCCCTCAGCCAAGCAAGGTTAAGAAAGGTTTGGTAAAAATTGGAGGAAAAAAAAAAGCCAATTACCCACCATAGTCCCCAGGAAGGAACCTGGACAGAATAAGAATTACAACTCCTAACCTAGCTGGGAACTCTTGCAAAGATGCTTGGACTCCCAGCCTGTGCCACTCGTCCAGGTGTGCGGCTTGTCCGGTGGGCCACTCTGCAGGCTCTCAGTCCACTGTCGCCCAGATTAGGTCTGAGGACACACAAGGAGGCCAAACAGTTAGGCTTGCTTCGCCCTCACTTACTCTCCTATTTTAAAAGTTAACAGAGGAAACCATAATTTTTTCTCAGTAAATCAAATATATAATTATGTTCCCACAGAATTAAGGCATAAAAATGATCTTTTCTTCAATCGTACTTAGACATTTTTAAAGGTCTGCCCTGAACATGCATACTTTGATAGAACGAGACACTTGAGAATAGGCTTTGAGGTTAAAGGACACTAAGCATGCCTGATGCTCCCCCTTCCACTGCCTTCACATACACAAGGGGGCAGAGGAGGGAGTCTTAAGAATATCTCAGGTGATAAGAGCTCCTAAAACAAACTAGTCAGTGCACAAAAACAACATATTGCGGCACTTTTAAAGTAAGTTTCCCTAAAACAAGTTAGAATCAAATGCCTGACTGCAAAGTTAAGATTTTTCTGCTTACTTATTTATTCAGGTCTCTTAATTTTAATACGGTTTAAGTAATCTTCTCAGAAGGGATGACATTGCCCACCACAACAGAGCAAGGGCAGTTCTTTATGCTTTGAAGCTTATCCACTCGCCTTAGGACTTTTGAGTGCTCAAGTGAAGTGTAAATAGAATAAGGTCACAGATGACTGACAAGTTCAAGTTACTTAGCTCAATTATCAAAATTTTATTTCTAAATTATGTTCAATGTTATTTTCCTGCTTTGCTGTAAATGACCTCAGAAAATCCAATGGGAGTGAAGAATTTCCACCATGTCCTGTGCATCATGATTTGTTTGTACAGTCGTTTGGTGATATATGCCTCCTTTAGTGTTGCTGTGGGGCCCAAGTCTCTACAGTTAGCGTCCAAACATGGCTATCGTGCTAATTCAAAGGCGGTCACTTCAAAGACACCATGATCCCTAAATTTGGACAACATTCTAAAGTATCTCTAATTCTAAACTGCAGACAGAATCTGCAGATTGTTTAGAATCTAATTCCCTGGATATCGGCACACTGTATTCAATGTCCACCTAACCAAACAGTGGATAGAATGCAATTTATAAATATATCCCTTAACAACTCACTTTCTACACAGTGTCGCAGAGGTTCCCCTCTGCATTATTTAATTCATATAACCAAGCTCTTCAGATTGAGGCTCATACTGCCACATCTGGAAATGCTTCCTTTGCTCTTATCCACCCCCCCATCCCCCCCCACACCTCCTCCCTCTACCCAGTCAGCCACCGGTGAGAGAAAGGGCTGGAGCCTCCCCTTCCACCATTATATGATAGCATCAGCTTTTAATCAACAAGAGGCACTCCTATTTAAATTTACAGGATAACTCTGTATTTCATTTATCTTTCTTTTGGAGGAAAGTGAAACAAGAGCACCACCCTTATTAATTATAAGATTGATGGAGTGAAAAAAGCCAAATGAATTTGGCTTGCAAATTATTAGTAGGGGCATGAATATTTATGATGGTGCCAGGAACCACAGGTACCAAGCTCGGGAGACAGTCAGACCAGTGCACTTGGTGAGGGTGCAGCAGTTTCCCCACATTGGACATGATGCAAACAGGAACTTCTAAATTGGACCCGGGGTGGGCCCCCAGCCAGTCAATCCCCTCATTTTGGGGGGGGAGGGTGCTAATCTTGCTGAACATGAACTTACTTTTAATGACCTCTATCATAAACTTTAAAAATCTTTTAAGGTGAAAGGAGATACCTAAATTTTGTGAAGAAAAATCTATGTTTGTGTTTTTCCTACTTGATATTCACTTTTGTTTAAATCGTCACCTGAGGATATGTTTATTAATATTAGAGAGGAAGGGAGGGAGGGAGGGAGGAAGAGGTACGGAGAGAGAGAGAAACATCCATCAGTTGCCTGCCGTAGGTGCCCTAGACCTGGGATGGGACCTGCAGCCTTTTGGCACACAGGACGATGCTACAACCAACTGAGCTACCGGATCAGTAATCATTTATGTTTTAAATCAAGTTTATCTGCAAGATATTTGTGACATACATTTAAAAAATCTAAAGCTATTTTTATTTAATGTAAAAATATCAGAAACCTAAAATATCAAGGGTATAAAGAGGATTAATTAGATACAATCTAAGTTAGATACAGACAGAAAGGAGAGTGGAAAGTAAAATAGCAATGGAAGAGAAATGAGAGGACAAGGTGGTTTTTTTTTTTAATTTATCTCTTTGCATGTTTTCCTTTTTCTGCACCAGACATACTCATGCTTTAGTCCCAAAGAGAAAACTTAAATGGAAACACTCAGGAAGAAAGGGTCAAGGTGGAAAGGGAAAGGGCGAAAATAATTCAGTAAAAGACAAACCCTACCATTTTTTCCTCCTCTTGATTATACCTTTAGGAGTTTTGTAGTGCTTTGGAAAAAGGGCAGAGGATTTGAGACTTTATGAACTGAACTACTGTCTCACCAAAAGGTTTCTTTTCTGTAAAAGAATCATCGAGTGGGGGCTGACCCAATCTTGTGAAATTAGTTCATTCTGACATCAGAGCCAGCTTAGCACATACATTTTGAAAAGGAAGACAAGTTGTTTTCAAAACAGAAATCCTAAGCATTCTGAAAAGCACAAGAAATTTAAAAACTCCCCAAATTTTCTGAAAAAAACATTTATATTTTTTCCACAATTGTAAGAGAATATTTGTGCTAAATTGTTGTGTTATGTATATCCTGCCTCAATTTGTCTATTCTGTGTAAGGACATAATTTTTTATTGCATAAAATTAATTTTAAAAACTGCAACTGGACGTATTGGGGTGACATTGGTCAATAAAACCACACAGGTGTCAAGTGCGCAGCTCTGTGACACAGCATCTGCACACTGCGTGTGCGTCCACCCAAAGTCTCTGACGGTGGCCATTTAGTCCCCTTTGCCTGCTTCTGCCCCCACCCTCCTTTCTGTCTGGCACTCAGTGTACTGTTGTCCGTGTCTGTGTGTATGTTATTTTTCTTAATCCCTTCACCTTTTTATATTTCCAAGAAACAATACCACTGACAACAATTTACTTAAATTCAGAAACCTTGACATTGATGCATCCACTATCAATCACACTTTGTAGATACAGTAAAACACACTCAACATTTGTATATCAATAGTGGCACGTACACAAATCTGTTTTGTTCAGTTTAAATGCTCTTCAACATGTCATTTCACATTTTTCTGGAACATGTTATGGGTTAGTCATCCTGTTTCAGCTGATTGTTAAATCTGTAACCTAATGAAAATTCAAAATAGAGTATTTACTTGTCATGGATTTCAGAGCTAAAAGGTGGGCTTTTGGGATAATTTGGCCACCCTCTGGTTGTTTTTTTTCTGACAAAGAATTGGAGGTCTAAAGGTGGCAATTGACTCATAAAACTAATTAGCTCAAGCTTCTGACTAAGCTCCTGAGTCCAATTTTTCTTTTGATACGATGCTTCCCCATCTCTTGCACTTTATGTTAGAGTAACATTTATAATACTGCATGCCGAATTTTCTACTAATATTTTTCTTTCCAGCACACTGACAATGAAATTCTTATTAAATAATAATAAGATATTGACTGGTCTGTTTGCCAATATGAAGATTTGTTGTTGATCTGTGATGTCTGTATTGATTAGGAAGAATGAGATCTATTTTCTACCCAAAGGATAAATACATCTCAATACTGGCACAAAAACAAACTTTGTATTAATAGAAATCCTAACCTTCTCTATTTATTGTTTATGCATCAGCTCAGTCAATCGAGCTAGAAACAGATATAAATAGGAGTAACTGAGAGTGATACCTCAAAATCTCCAAAAATGTTCACCAGGGATATTTAAACTGATATGAGAATTCCTGACTTCAGCACTAGTAGTGTGCTTCGAGGTAGCCTTCCTGTCTGGCTCTTCTCTTCACCCCAAATTGAATCCTACACGTGCTCCATATATTTTACATTAAGGGAATCCTATTCATGCCTGAGATGATCTCATATTTATGATGTGGCCTCTTCTGTCAAATTGTTATTTCTGTAGCTTGCTGTCAAAAATGTCACTCAAAGTTTTCTTTCCACCTCTCTTTACCTTCTGTCATAGTAACTTAGAAGGCCTAATCTAAGTAGAATCTGCTTCCCCTATAAAATACAGCCAGGAGAACTTTTTTTCCTCCACTTCCTGTCTGCCTCACCCTTCCCCTCTCCACAGCTTTATCTCCCTTCTGTTTAAGGGCTGTGGGCCATTGTTTGTCCTTGTGGTAAAATCATTCACCCAAGCAGTTTCTCTTAGGGTTTAAAAGCCTAACATTTGTGAGAACAGTTTGGGTATAAACATATTTGGCTTACTTTCTGAGTCTATGATACTTAGGTTAATATCTAAGCAAGAAAGAGAAAAAGATCAAAACAAAAATGCCCTCCAATTACAGAAAGTTTTGGAGCATTAATACCACATATTTGATTTTTGAAAATGTGAATAATAAAATAGTGAACTTGTTAGCATTTAAAACTCTTTTTCTTTATCAGTGTGACGTCCTTTTTTTGCTGTTTCTATTTCATTATTTTTGCATGAATATGATAAATGGTTATTAACTCTAACCATTTTTATTTAATGTTCATAAAAAACTGGTAGGTTTTCAAACAGATGTGTCCTGATATGGTTCAGTGAATTTAGTGGACTCCTCATATAAATGGAATAATAAATGGAATATGGAAGATGAATTTTATACCCTTGTTTACCTCCTCCCGAACCCACCCTGATTATAATTACAAATAGTGTTTATTGGTATTATACAATATACACACCATGTTCCAGACACTGCGCAAACCTGAACTTGATCACTGCCATCTAGAGTCTATAATCTGAGATAGCATGGACACCAAAAAATACAGAGAAAGATGGACCGATAGGAGGTAGGGCACAGTTATATATTATATATTCTTGTTTTATAAAAAAGAAAATGTAATGAAGCCAAGCTCATGAATGAACAAATATTTACATTTTTTCCATTTAAATATTTTTCTTTCAGACCCAAATAAGCTGTTGGAAAAAAAAAAGGATAGTTCATTCCATTTATTTTCTATCATTTAGGGGCAAATTTGATTAATAACTCTTCCCCTGTTAACATTTTAAAAAATGATTGGCAAAGAGAAGAAGGTAGCAGTCAGACTGGAGAGGATACACGAGTTTAACTAACAAAGGCAGGAGAGCCCAGTGGGATCTAATGAACAAAACAAACTGATGAACGAAACAGAAACAGAGTCAAGGGCACATGGAACAGACTGACAGCTGTCAGAGGGGAGGGATGAGGAGAGGGTTGAGGGGAAGGACTGGATGAAAGAAGGTGAAGGGATCAGCCAAAGAACTTATATGCATAACCTGTAGACACAGACAACAGTTCGGTGATGGCCAGAGGGGAGGGCAGGGCGAGGTTGGAGGCGGAGAGATGGGGGGAGGTTGGCAAAAGGGGGAAAATGGGGACATCTGCAATGGTGTCAACAATAAAAATAAAGAAAAAAAATAAACCTGTCGGCAGAATGCCTGGACATAAATGCTGACTCAGCCACTAATTATGTGACCGTAGGCAAACTAACTACCACTTCTAAACTTCTCATAGGGTTTGACATGATAATCAAATGAGTTACTGCATGAAGGAATTTACCCTAGTACTTGGTTTGTGGCGTGAGGATTCAAAAGATATTGGTTCCTATATTATTATTATTATTATTATTATTATTATTATTATTATTATTATTATTAATGGCTAACCCCCTACCCTCCCTACCAGTTAGATAGGTCCACATATGAACAATACATGAAATTCAGATATCTTTAGATACCTTATACTTTTACTAGTTGTGTAGAAACTCGATATTAGTATAAATTCACAATTCTATCTATGTTCCTCAGGCCACTTCAGTTGTGTTTGTACCTACATAGTTACGTTTGGGTGTTATGCCTTTAAAGAAGACCTAATGGTACACATTTTGCATGTGAGTCATTGAGTAAATAGTTTAAGGGGTTGTTTGGTAATGAAATAATGCACAGGTGGCAAACACGAGGCCCGCGAGCCAAATCCGGCCCTCCACCTTGTTTTATCTGGCCTGGCCCCTTGTTTCTACCCGGTGGCAGCGCCCAGCTCCTTGCCCCTAGTTAAGGAGCAGTTATATTTATACAGTCTTAATATTACATTCGGTCCTTTGAAGGCAACCACAAGGCTGATGTGACCCCCAGTGAAAATGAGTTTGATACCCCTGAATAATGGAAAGACCACTAGACTGGGAGCTATAGAAAAACTAAATTCTAAATATGATTTTGTCACTAATTTAAATGTGACTGGGCCTCAATTTCCTCATCTGTAAAAGAGGTCAAAATAGAAAATATCCAAAGTCCATTCTGGCTCTAACAGTCAAAGATTGCATAACTCACATAGGAGCCTTTCTCTAGCAGAACTTTTTTTTCCCCAAGTGTAGATTTAGTAACTATTATGTGCCTGGCCCTGTGCTAGGCCCAGAGAGGAATAATTTACAGTCTAGTGGAGGGATAAACATTACATCCCAGTGTGATAAGTGTTCTGTTAGAGGTATGTATAGAGAATTATAAGCCCAGGTATATTATCAGACCATCTAACCAATGGGAGCAAACATGTAACCAACAGGAAGATAAGGGATAGCTTTGTAGAATAGTTGGCATCTGAATTGAATCTTGAAGAAGAAATAAGAGCTAAGGATGAGGTGAGGAAAAAGGTGTTTCAGGTGGGAATAGTATATGCAAAGAAACAAAAAAGAACAGGTTGTGGAGAGAACTGGTAGTTCTGTAGGGCTGAGGGTGTGGGTAAGGAGGGTATGGGGAGTGCTGTAGGGCAGAGGGTGGGGGTAGGTAGGTAGAGATGAGGCTTCCTCTCACTTTTCCTTGTCTCTGTAGTCAATCTCATGTCCTCCTTTGGCTTTAGTACCCTCCCTCCATTTGCTGATGACATCTCAGTCTATATCTTCAGCCCAGACTTGCTCTTGAACTTTGACCTACATCTTCAGCTCTCCATGGACATCTCTGTATGTCTGGAGGTGCCCCAAATTTTCACTCCCAGGGAACACCTTCCCCTGTGCTGACTATTGTAGTAAATGGTATTACCACCCACTCGGTTGCTTGTGCTAGAAATTTAGATTTGAGCCTTGTCACTTCTCTTTTCTTTATCACCAATACCCCCAATCCAATCAATCCCCAGACTTAATAATTTTACCCCACAAATGCATCCTTAACCTGTATGCTTCTCTTTATTTCCACGGTCACCACTCTAGTCCAAGCTGCCAGTATTTGGAGATGATGGTTGGGGCTCTGGAGTTAAATCTGACCCCATCTATGCCTATTTAAAATCACTTGAAACATATATAATTTTATTAATCAATGTCACCCCAATATATTTAATAAAATTAAAAAGTAATATAAAATCCTTTAACAGGAATACACTGTTCTAAGGATAAAGTCTGAATTTCTTAACATGTTCTAAAACTTTGATTGATTGTAGCCCTGTCCCCTTACCCCCAGCCCCATCTGGAATCCCTTTATTCTCTTTGATCTAGTCATAGTGCTCTTCTTGATGTTGCTCAAATGGTATAGCCTTCTGCTCACCTTAGGGCTCTCGCACTTTCTGACTCTTCAGTTTGGAAGTCTCTCTTCTCCTTCATCTCCCATATCTAACTGGGCTAACTGCTAATCATTTTTCAGATCTCCAATTAAATGCCATTTCTATGGGGACATTTTCTTGACCATTTATTTCCTCTCTAGGTTAGGCTAGGTTTTTGATTATCATAATAACATTCAAATTTCTTTGTAGTATTATCATATTTATAGTTAACTAATTTTTAATCATATAATTACTTATTTAATATCTGTTTCTCCTATGCATTTTATAAGGATAAAGTCAGGTATGTTTGATTCATCATAGTTTTCTCAATATCTAATAAATATTTTCTTTGAGGGGAAAACAAGAAGGGAAAGGAGCAGTTAAATTGCTGTCCAGTGGACGCAGGAACTAAGTGTTCACCATGCTGTTGGGGAAGCGGTTTCAGTGGAGTGGTACGGGCAGACGGTAAACTGGTTTGAGGAGTGAAAAGGAGGTGATAAAGTGGAGAGTGGGCATGAACTAATTTTAAGAATCTTACTCATGGGAAAAATAAAAACAATCTGGCAATAAACAAGGGGAAGATGTAGGATCAAGGGATGTTTTACTTTTAAACATAAAAGAAAACCGAGCTTAATTATATAGCTGAAGAGAGAGTAATCAAAGAGAAGATCTACAGACTAACTGAAGGACTGATATATCTGATATAACTGATATAGGAGCCAGATCTAATTTAATGGAGGAAGGTTGCAGTACAAGCTGGGATCCAGAGCAAATGTTTTATGAAACTTAAAAGTCACCTCTTGATGGAGTCAAGAAGAAAGGAAGTGAAGGCAGGTGTGAATATGGATTAAATAGAAGTGTGGGTCCCAGAAGATAATGTGGGTTCTGCTCGAATGCCTAGATTGGACCCCCAGTTGTAGGACTCAGAGAAATGGGGTGGTGGGGAGAAAACATAAAGAGAGAGCAAAAGCTTAGGATCACTGTTGAGGGGAATGAGAGCGGGAGCTGATTGGGATCAGGTCAAAAGATTGCTGAACCTTGACAAGGGAGATTTGTGGGGCCAACCATCCATATCACTGTGTAATTTTCCCCAGAAGTGATCGGCAATTTCAGTGAAGGAGTGAGATGCGTGGATTCTTCCAAGTCTGAGAGATTGCAGGGAAAGAACAGTTAGAAAGTGGAAAAGAGAGGCTGGGCATTAGTATTTGAATTACTGAACCACTGCGTCTGAGTTAGATAGAAGAGAAAGTGAAGACACAAGATGATGACAGACGGGGAGTAAAATTAGTGATACAGGGATTGGATGTTTTCTTTTCTTTTTCTTTTTTTTTAGTTTTAGTAGTTTATTCAACTGTATATATCTCAAAAGCAAGTAAAATGTCTGACATACTGCTTTGGATATACACATATATAGCTGCACCTCCTTTCTTTTTTTTTAAAATTTTTATTGTTATTCAATTACAGTTGTATGCCTTTAAGAAAGCAAAAGAGAGGTTCTGAGAGTTGGGAGAATGTACAAAGTGGAGTGAGAGATTTTGTTGGAATTTAAGATGCAGAGATGGGAGTTACCTGGGAATAAGTAGATCAGGTTGCCATGGAGGTTGACATTATAAGAGGCGTCTTCATGTCTCCCCTAAACGTTTTGATCACACCCTCAATTTCTTCTCATCTCACTTCATGCCAGGGGTCCCTTTATGCTTCTTGGGTCAGATCACCAAGTAATTAAGTAAGTAAATAAAAATAAATACATAAATAAAGCAAAGAAGAAAATGGGGTAGGGATTTATTCATTAATTCTTTTTCAGTGTAATTCCTGTCTTTTCAACAAATATTTAGTGTGTGAATACCAAGTTCCAAGGTGTTGTTCTGTGGTAGAGGAGATTCAATGTTTTCATTTGAGCTACATTACTCTGTTAACTTTGTGGAGAGTTGATTTGGTGGTGAAAGGTTGGGAGCAGGGTGGGGACTGAGACAAGACTAGAAGCAGCAACATCAGTGGCTTCACCATCTAGTAGCTCTATGACTTTAGTGTTCCCCCCCCGCATATTTTTTAACCTGTCTTTGTCTTAGTTCCTTCATTTGTATAATGGAAACAAGGAGAGTACCTATCTTGTAGGTTTGCTGGGAAATTATTTATTTATGCCTTACAGATTCCATGTCTGGAGGAAGAAAGGTACAAAATGAGCCTGGAACATCTTGCAGCACCTGACAGTGAGGAAGTGCTCACAAAAAATGATGGGGGCTGTCAAACAGGACAGGAAGCCAGCCTGGAGGGGCTTCCACTGATCAGATCAGAGGTAATTGGAGCATCCAAATAAATAAGTAAGTAATGGATTATAGTATACTGAATACAAGAAGAATCTGTGAGTCTAGACTGATAAACAGATCAATAAATAAAAAGAGAAAGCTTTCTTTTATAGTAGTATGTCAACTAATAAATATAGAAGGAATAATGACATTTTTAAAAACAACATTTTGCAGCCATCATAGAAAAAAATGATTCAGGCAAGAATCATCAATAAATGCTAAATTTAGTGGAGGAAAATTAATGAATACCAGGATGTTTACATTATGTAGAAATATCTTACTATAAATTACTTATTACAAAAGGGAAAATATTACTCTTCAGTAGAGAAAAAAGACAGCTCTTTAACAAAGTGATCAGAACTAACATCACCAAAAAAGGTGATTTTCCCCAAAGTGAGATCATGAAAAGAACGCAACCACCTTTCTCGGTACCCCAGCCCCAAATACACGACTTGAACATGGCCACGTGACACATCACACACACCCATGTTGAGGGGCATTCTGTAAGATAACTGGCCTGCATTATTTAAAGGCCAGACCAAGCAAGCATTCTACATTAAAGGAGACTAAGGACACAAGACAGCTGTGATTCGTTATCCTGGACTGAATTCTGCACTGGGAAAATGCCTGTAAAGGACATTATTGGGTCCTTTATAATAGGTGAAATTGTAATATGGATATTTTTGTGGAAAACCTAAAATATCACTTATCCTTAGACACTCAAGCTCCCAGTAAAAGCCAAAGAGTTTATTTCAAACAAATATACAAGTTTGACAAAAGAACTATGAGGAAGACCGAAGTGATCTTTCTGCTATAGTATCATCTCAATGCAGTCTTTTCTAATGACATATTTATCCAAAATATAACTGTCCCAGATAATAAACTACATACTGTGGTATACTACATATTAAAACTAAAATTAAAAAAATTTGGGCTCATACAAATAAATTATGGTGATTTAATTATAATTCCCTTATAATCGTTCATTCTGTTGATTACTCTGATTTAATCATGATGTTTTCCTGGCTGGTGTGGCTTAGTGGATTGAGAGCTGGCCTGCAGACCAAAAGGTTGCTGGTTCTATTCCCGGTCAGGACACGTGCCTGGCTTGCAGGCCAGATTGATGTTTCTCTCACACACTGATATTTCTCTCCCTCTCTTTCTCTCTCCCTTCCCCTCTCTCTGAAAGTAAATAAATAAAACATTTTTAAATATCATGATGTCCTATAAACGAGTAATTATTCTAAAAATTTAATGGAATGATAATCAACTCTTACTTTCAAATTTCCCAGAAAACTACCTAATAAAAAATATTTTTAAAAAGTGTGTAGCTATTAAAGTCTGGGAATTTCAGAATATACATGCCAGAATTATAGTTTGGTTTTTTTTCCTTTGTTACCAGCCTCAGTTTGTTTGTTTGTTTTTAATTTTGATTGCATTGAGGTAACATTGTTATATTAGGGACTTTTGACTGGATAAAAGGATTCTATCAATGTTACATTTTCTCAGTTTTATAACTCTACTTCAGTTATATATATAAAATACATACTGGAGTGGCCAGTGTGGCTCCGTTGGTTGGGCATTTGTCCCACAAATGGAAAGGTCACTGGTTCCATTCCTATTCGGGGCACACGCTTGGGTTGTGGGTTTGGTCCCCAGTTGGGGTGCATGTAGAAGGCAATCAATCGATGTTTCTCTCTCACATCGATGACTCTCTTCTTTTCTTTTTTCCTCCATCCCTTCCTCTCTCTCTAAAATAAAACAAACAAACAAACACATACATACTGAAATATAAATGAGTAAAGTAGCACAATATATGCAACCTCCTCTTAATTGTCAAGAAAGAAAATGTGGAAAGAAAAATGCTAAAGCAAATGTTGCAAATTTATATAAAAATTGGTCAAAGGGTGTACAGCAGATATGCATACTTACTGCAACTTTTCTGTAAGTTTGAAAATTATTTAAATATAGAAAATGCAGACAATTGAACAATAATAAAGTAATTTTTAAAAAGGAAATTATTTAAATATAGGATTAAAAATGAATGTGAAAAAGCCTGACTGGCTGAAAGCTCTCAATAAAAGTCAGCTATCATCATCATCATTATCACTATCATCACCACCAGCAGCAGCAGTTTGGGAAAGTGTTGCAGTATTTCAAGTAAAAGGTGATGGAGAACCTCATCTCAGACATCAGGCATTGGAAATAGGGATGGAATAGACAGGAAATATTCAAGCTAGCTGCACCAGAAATTCTGGCAATGATATGGGGAGTGTTCCATGCTGTGTGATGCCACATGCCCCTAGATAGATGACAGATCACCCCAATTCATACAGCACGTGGGTAGTTCTTACCACGCAGAATGCACTTCTTGTGGTAAACTCATGAGTGCCAAACCATTCCATCCAGCAATGTCCAATTGGCTTCTGTGCCCTAGGGCACCCCAGTAGGGACAGCAATGAAGAGAAAAGACTGGTTCATTTTCAGATAGACAAAGATCTTCTACCACCCTTCCCTTCTCTTAGGAAGAAAATGAGAGGAGGGAAGAGGCAGAGAAAGGATGAGCAATGAGAATTGTTATGAGAACAACTCAAAATGGGTGTTACTGTGTTTCTGCAAACTTTCCCTGACAGCCGGCCACTTAGCCCCAGCTGTTTGTGCCTCAGCCTGATGCTCTTTGCAGACTAGAAGAAGCTGAGGTAACTCACCTCCTCTCTCAGGTTTACTTTTTGAAGTCCAGTGGTTCAAGATCAACACAGTGACTCACTGTGGCTATAAATCTGCAGCCAGCTCAGGCAGCTCACCTGTGTGAGACTGGATGAAAAGCTGTCAAATGGGTTGACTCAACAAAATACTGATTAGTTGGTTAAAGCCCTTTGTGCAAATAAAGTGAGTTTTATCAGATAGTATTATTTAAAGCCTCCAGTATTTCCTGTTTGCTGACAAGATAAAGCCCAAGATGACTTTCTACCATCTTGAATTATTCCGCCTTGCCAAACCCTCCATGTACCAATACTCAGATCCCACTGGACAACTTATGAGGCCACCAATATCCTGTTTCTCTCTCCTGGGTTTGTTCATTCTATTATGAGCCAAGTTCCAGAGTCAACTCAAATACCCTCTACTTCAGGAAGCCCTCCTTGATACAGCCAAGCAGAATGGAACTCCCTTTTGTTTATATAAAGTATTTTCATCATATATGCACAAATACGTTGTCATACAATTTAACATAAAAATGACAACTTTAGGAGTGAGTAATTATTGGGTGTGTGTTAAGGACAGTGTGATGAAGGAAAACATAAATTAAAGATACTACAATTATTTCTGATGCTTGGTATAAAATTGTGTGCACAAAATGGGAAACTAATATCAATACATGAAAATCATTTACTTTTAAGAACTTAGGTTCCTTTCAGAGCATTAATTTTTATATCATATTGAATACAGATAATGCAGTTTTGTATATGAAAACTTTATCATTGTATTACTTACCTTTTCTTTCAGAAATGGTTGTCTTTCCAACTCCACCTTTAGGCACAGGCCAGCTGACTGACATCATTAATAGAAGCATCTATTTTAGAAGCTCTGCTTCTGGAAGTGGAATAAAAAGGTGGTGTAACCCCGAGTTTAAGAAACCTACTGATAATGAGGGCATTTGAGTGATGGTAATTGGCAAGGAAAAAGACTTAAAGATCTATCTAGAGACCAACCCCCACACTCCAGGCATGCTGCCAAAAAAAGACTAAAAACAGCACATAAAATGGCAAGAAAAATATGCTCCTTGGTTTCTTCATTGCCATAGAAGCCACTGGGGAGGGCTTAGAGAGATGCCATTCTTGAATGGTAACATTAGACTTCTTTCTCTATGACTGGAGTGAAAGCTTTTCCCGTTATGGAATGGAGACAAGAAATACCATCTTCGGTGACACGTAGCCCTCTGATAAGGTAAGTAAGGTTGCAGAATGGGCACCCATTTAACTTCAGTGCCACTCAGAACCCAATCACTCACTCCAACATACTCTTCCTTTCTTTCCAGCTAAGACATGGAAACTCTTTCACCATGACGACGGCGTTTCGGCATGACACGTACTTGCGTTCCGCACACCCACACAAGGTTTGCTCGTACGCAGCCGACTTACAGAATGCAGCCACAGCTTCTTGTCCCAGGAAATGTCTGTCAGTTTAGTTCTTAAAACCAGTTTAATGTTGGTGCCTTTCTGAGCTGAATCTTCAAGATGATATAAACCAAGCCATAGTTCATTATTTCACTGGCATTATTTTCCTTGCTGCTGTGAAGATATATCTCCCCAAATCTAAGACGATGAGTAAATTACACTGGTTCAATCAGAGACTAAATTAGCCAAAATGGTTGAAAAACTTAAAAGTCATTTGACACATTATAAACTAAAACATTGAAGATAATTCAAAAAATGAGATTGTGTTGTCTCCTGGGTCACTTAAAATCTCTGAGTGTTTCCTTTTCTGTAAAATGGGTACATTAATACTTTGCCCAGGTGGGATATGTTGGCAAGTTTAGAAATAATGCATGTAAAGTATCGACATGTAGCAGACACTTGATAAATAGCTGCTGTAATTTATTATTATTACCGTATATAAAAAGTTAAAGTTGCTTTGAAGAAATTAATTAATTACTGGTTCATATGAATTAAAAAATATGTCTAGTGCTGTTTTATTTAATCAGCTCAAGTGTAATGGCAAGAGGCAGTTAAGAGCTACATTAATCCAAGTTGTCAAGCAGCTTAAATAGCAAGCCAGGCATTTATTTTAGTTTACTATTTATATGGCTGTACTTTTAACAACAAACCCGTTTAATTTGGCTGTTTTATGTAATATTTTTTAGTAAATAGCTGATCTAATTGGTATTTTGCTAATAGTGAAAACTGAGTAAGAGAATAATAGAGGATGTTTGGGGAGGAGGCTGTTTCTAGTTCAGCATTTTCTGAAAGGGATTGTGAATGAAATAAAGGCAGTATTCTCATACGGTGGAACCCCCTATACATTAAGAATACTGGCAGTGTAAAGATTGTAAGCAAAGAGGCAATAAATACATCAAAAGTAACTTTAAAAATGATTTTTAGCAAGCCAAGAAAATTGCCAAATAACCTGGAGACTATATATGTACTAATGCATTTGTCTTTCTGACCTTCTGATCTTGATTAGTTTTTCAATGCCATTGGCATCTCTAAGGTAACAATTTGGTGGAGATTCTGGATTGCAGTTGGGCTGTCAAAGGGTCATTCTTCTTGGTAATAAGGTAGCTAGTGGTCCCTGGGAGAGAGCAGAAAACAATCAGGTCTTGAAAGCTGAAACACACTGAAGTCGAGAGTAGGTCCTTGGCAGAAGCCCAGATCCTCTTTCTCAGACCATTCATCATCAGCGCAGCGAGGAAG
Organism: Desmodus rotundus; assembly: GCF_022682495.2. Lineage (NCBI taxonomy): Eukaryota > Metazoa > Chordata > Mammalia > Chiroptera > Phyllostomidae > Desmodus > Desmodus rotundus. Next base: position 70,969,600 of record NC_071393.1, on the reverse strand, counting down.
AAAGTGGTGAGGTCTGCACCTAGGGCTGTGCGGTGCAGACCCGAATCACAGAGGAGCACAGCTGCCCAAACTGCAGACGGGATTCTGTCTGGGGACTGCTTCTGAGGGCACTTTGCTTTTTCATTTACCACACTGTTGAGCCACGTGTCATGGAATGTGGGTCCTCTTAAAAAGAAGCATACAACTTATTTTGAAGCAAATTATTTTCAAATGACTGTGCTTCAAAGCATTTCTTAATTTCAAATTGAAGTCATTTGAGTTTGAAGCATATGCCTTTGCTAAATTGTTGCCAAAAAATTGAAGAAGGAAGACAACTTATTTTTTTGCATTCACTGCTTGCAGATCTGTTGATTCGAGATGTGGCACAAAGTTTAAATCCTGACAGTAAGGTTATTTCATGTGGCTTGGAGTGACCTGCCCTCATTATCACTAGTGAGTTTTCATTTAAAGCCAGAAGTAAGCTTGAATAATTGTTACATTTAATCTAAATGAAGATTGTGGCTTCTGTGTATAATTTAAACCTGTGAAGTATATCTATAATTCAAACCTAAATAAAAACCTCGATCGTAATTCTTTAAACCATAAAACTAGAAGAAAACAGAGTGGTAAGCTTCTTGACATACATCTTGGTGATGATTTGAATCTGATACCAAAAGCAAAAGCAACAACACAGAACAAAACAACAAAATAAATGGGACTACATCAAATTAAAGAGCTCTGCACAGAAAACTATCAACAAAATGAAAAGAAAACTTACTGAATCAACTAAAATATTTGTGAATCATATGTATTATAAGGGGTTAATATCTAAAATATATAAAGAACTTACAACTCAATAGCAAAAAACCAAAAAAACCCAAATAACATGATTTAAAGATGAGCAGAATATATGAACATTCTTCCAAATGAGTCATACAGATGGTCAACAAGTACATGAAAAGATGTTCTTTGTCATTTAATCATCAAGAAAATGTAAATCAAAACCACAATGAGGTATCACCTCACACCTGTTACAATGGTTATCATCAAAAAGACTAGAAATAACAAGTGCTGGCAAGGATGTAGAGAAAAGGGAAGGCTTGTATTCTATTGGTGAGAATGTAAATTGCTATGGCCTCTATAGATAACAAATAAACATTTCTCAAACAATTAAAAATGGAAATAGTATATTATCCAGCAGTTCTACTTCTTGGTATTCATCTTTAAAAAGTGACAACACAGATTCTAAAATACAGATGCACTTCCATGTTCATTGCAGCATTACTTACAACAGCCAAGATATGGAAGCAATCTGTGTCCATCAGTGAATTAAGGAATAAAAAAGATATATACATATATATATATTGGGATATTATTCAGCCATAAAAAATGAAATCTTATCATTTGCAAGGATTGACTTCAAAGGCATTATGTTAAGTGAAATAAGTCAGCGAAGACAAATACCGTATGTTTTCTCTCATATGTGGGATCTAATACATAATGTACATAGAGATCATAGATCTAGTATATATAGGTCTATATATAAATCTCTCTCTATATATATAAAAAAATATATATATATATAACATCATAGATACAGAGAACAGATTGGTGGTTGCCAGAGTAGAGGGGGAGGGGGAGAAGTGGATGGATAAATGTGTTATAGAATATAAATTATAAATTGAATTTTAAAAATTAATAAGATGAAGACAACTACTTAAATATGGCATTCCAATAAAGTGTTTTTGTGGCTTAGTTAATAACAATGGTATTGAATAAAGTCTTAGACAGTATTAGAAAGTCTAGAAGTCTTTTGAACACAACTGCTATTAGTTTTGCAGAATTAATAAACACCAGGAGCAATCCCATTGGTGTAATGTCTGTCAGTGTGATCAGGAGATTTGGAGCGTTTCTAGTGTCGGGTCTTAGTTCAGACTGCGGCATCATTTAGCTTGCAGTCACTGAGTCACACAGGGAGATCATGTCAACATCTCCTAGAAATAAAACAATGATTGGAAATTACTAAAATGGCTTGATAAACAATTATGCCACAAATTACACCACTTTATTAGCAGTTTTAAAATATATAGTTTGTTTAGCTGGGAATAAAAATAAATCATTTTATATTTTTATTTATTGATTAATGTATTACTATACTAGCGCTTGATATTTAAAAAATATCTTGTGTTTGCTCGACATAGGTTTTCTTGAAGACTCATACAATATCTAGGTTCTAGTTTTAGTTTTGCAAGTTTTGCTGACTGGGTGACCTAGGGGAATAGATTCAGTACCACTGAGCTTTAATTTCCCCATCTGTAAAATGGGTATAATGCAATTTTCCATCCTATCTACAATGTTATGTTCTTTGATCATAATAGATGTTAAAACAAGCTTAAAATATTAATACAAGAGCACAAAACAAGGTTTTATTAAACAATGACAGGAATATATATATATAGTTCCTGATGGCTTGTGAAAATACCGTGAACAAAAATATTTAAAACAAGTGACAAACATAACAAAAGTGGTTTATAAAAAACACGTAGATTATTTCAATCAAAAAACAAACAGAAAAAGCCTCAATAACTTAATGGCAAATAACTCAGAAATACAGTACATGTTCATATGTATCACTCTATGACAGATCCTGGGAAATCTCTGGAAAATATTGGGGAGAATCTCTCTCTGTCCACGTGCAACTTGTCTTTGTGGCCTATGTGCATGGACTAAATTTTCATGTACAGAAATGACCTGAACTAGACTGTGGGCTTTAAGAAGCAGTTTCCTCATTGACTTTTCCTGTCCTGGAGGTGAAGTTTGCATTATTTAGTCATTTTTGTTTTATTTTATTATTTTTCTTAATGGTTTATACAGTGGTAAAAAACTCAAACAGTATGAAAGGATATATATATCATGAAGATAAGACTTCTTTTTTTTCCCAAACCCCAGTGATAGTTTTTCTTCCTGACAATGATTGTTAGCATTTTAAATATATCATTCTAAATGTATCCTCTGCATACATTTCCATATTCTTTTTCTTTTTGTCCCCACATTCTTTTTCTTATTGACACAACAACATATTTAGGTGATAATGGGAAACAGAGGGCACACTTAAATTTGGAGAATAGAGGACAGTTTTTTTTACGAAGAAGTTATCATCAAATATATCATTATAATACAGGGGCACCACAAGGAAATGGCTCAGTGACCCAAGATTGAAGCAGTGGGCTGTTGCATCTCCTGGACTCAAAGAGTGGGGAGTAGATCAGAATGAGCACCTGGAAGAAATCTACCATTTACTCTTCTGCCCCTTGCTCTTTACCATTAACCATAAGTGCTGGGGATAATTCCATGTATCAGTACATATAGATCTCTCCCAGTCTTTTGAAGGAGGTAATTATTGCATGGAAGAAATGTAATTTTTTAATTGGTCTTTATTGCTAAACATTTAGATTTATTTTCTGTCTTTTGCAAACACCAACACAGCAACAAATATGCTTGTACATATGTCTTCATGCACATGCATGCTATATCTGTTGTATAAATTCCTAAAGTAAAATTGCTTCCTCATTAATTTAGGGGACCAAAATGAACTTGGGGTATTTCTTCAAAGAGAAAAAATAGACTTGTTCTCCAGTTTCAAAATACAGTTGACAAACCAGCTTTGAGAACTTACTGCCCTTGAATCTAAGTTCCTTATTGCTTAAAAATCCATATTCTTTTTAATTTGTAGAATAGTGTAAAAGTTAAGAAAGTGAAATCAGAAGCCAGTGAGTCTGTGTTGGAATCCTGACTCTGAATAATCTTCGGTAAGTTTTGTAACATCTCCACACTTCAGTTTTCTCATTCGTAAAATGGGGATGCTAATAGCTACTACTAAGGACTTTGGGGAGGCTTAGCTAAATTGATTTATATATGTATGTATATAAAATAAATAAATATATGTATATTTATATATATATTGCTTACACCACTGAGTAACATTATATCAAGGTAGTGATCCTGCCTAGGAAGCAGAGGGCAGATGAACTTGGCAGAAAGAGGTAACTGACCAGACTGGAGTCTCAAAATTGACCTCTTCAACCACATTGTCTGGAGTCCTGTAACTTTATAATAAGTCTTAAAATCAGGTAGTGTTAGTCCTTTAGCTTTGTTCTTCTTTTTCAAAGTTGTTTTAGCTACATCTTGCTTTTAAGATGTGTTAGGAACAAAGCAGTGCTTAGTCTAGAGATAATTATTTCCCTCTAATGATGAAAGATACTTCCAAATAGTCTATGAAATGCACCATTAATTTTGCATTTTATAATCTGGCTGTTGGATACAGAACCTATTTCTAGCCCTGTAGGAGCACCTGGTACTGTTTCCTCTAATCATTTGGAATGATCTTTTCCCTGGCCTTGACTAGTGTCCTCACACGAGTGCGTTGATCAGTATTTCACTGAATCCTCAGGGGCACCCTTGGCTGATCTCCTGAACTCTCTCTCAGCACAACTCTCACTTCTCTGGGACCTGGTCCCGTGAACTGTGGCTCTTTCAGTCTCCTCAGACTGTCTTCTCCATCTCTTCAACTGTTGGGCTCTGAGTTCTACCTCCTTGCACTGTGGCCTGAAAACTCTCTCAAGGCAATGACCTGGGCCAATAGTAGGATTTATACCCTTTGTTCCCCATTCCTCAGAGGTCAGTGACCCTCAGTGCCAGATATGGAATGACTTAAAAACTGCACTTTCTCCTTCCTTCCTTCCTTCCTTCCTTCCTGCCTGCCTGCCTGCCTGCCTTTCTCTCTCCCTCCCTTTCTTCCTTTTCCTTTTCCCTTTTTTAAAAAATATATTTATTGATTATGCTATTACAGTTGTCCCATTCCCCCCCCCACTCCACTCCATCCTGCCCACCCCCCTCCCTCCCACATTCCCCCCCCCATAGTTCATGTCCATGGGTCATACTTATAAGTTCTTTGGCTTCTACATTTCCTACACTATTTTTACCCTCCCCCTGTCTATTTTCCACCTATCATCTATGCTATTTATTCTCTGTACCTTTCCCCCCCTCTCCCCCCCCCACTCCCCTATTGATAACCCTCATGTTCTAGTTGTTTGCCTAGTTTGCTCTCGTTTTTGTTTTATGTGTGGTCGTTAATAACTGTGAGTTTGCTGTCATTTTTACTGTCCCTATTTTTGATCTTCTTTTTCTTAGGTAACTCCCTTTAACATTTCATATAATAAGGGCTTGGTGATGATGAACTTCTTTAACTTGACCTTATCTGAGAAGCACTTTATCTTCCCTTCCATTCTAAATGATAGCTTTGCTGGATACAGTAATCTTGGATGTAGGTCCTTGCGTTTAATCTTGGGTAATGTAATGATGATGTGCCTTGGTGTGTTCCTCCTTGGGTCCAGCTTCTTTGGGACTCTCTGAGCTTCCTGGACTTCCCGGAAGTCTTTGCCAGATGAGGGAAGTTCTCCTTCATTATTTGTTCAAATAAGTTTTCAATTTTTTGTTCTTCCTCTTCTCCTTCTGGCACCCCTATAATTCGGATGTTGGAACGTTTCAAGGTGTCCTGGAGGTTCCTAAGCCTTTCCTCATTTTTCTAAGTTCTTGTTTCTTCATTCTTTTCTGGTTGGATGTTTGTTTCTTTTTTCTGGTCCATACCATTGATTTGAGTCCCAGTTTCCTTCTCATCACTATTGGTTCCCTGTACATTTTCCTTTGTTTCTCTTAGCATAGGCTTCATTTTTTCATCTGGTTTTCGAACAGATTCAACCAAGTCTGTGAGCATATTGATAACCAGTGCTTTGAACTGTGCGTCCGATAGGTTGGCTATCTCTTCGTCGCTTAGTTGTATTTTTTCTGGAGCTTTGAAGTGTTCTGTCATTTGGGCCATTTTTTTGTCTTAGCACGTCTGTTACTTTAAGGGGCAGAGCCTTAGGTGTTCACCGGGGCGGGGTAACGCTGGTCGCTGCGCTGTGAAGCTGTACGTGGGGGAGGGGCCGAGTGGGAGCAATGGCGCCCGCCTCACTCTCCTCCGGACTCCAATCCCCTACTCCAACACCCACAATCAAACTGGGCCACTCTGGTGCTGGTTCCCAAGCAAGTGGGCCTGTGCACACTCCAGGCCCCTGTGGGTCTCTCCAACAACCTCTCCTGTGAGGCTGGGAGTCTCTCCTGCTGCCGCCCCAACCCCCAGGGCATTTTCAATCAGAGGTTTGAGGCTTTATTTCCCTGAGCTGGAGCCCTGGGTTGCGCTGTCCGCTTCGCTCACGTCTGGTTTATCTGTGGGCGAAGGTGGTGCCGCGGAGCGCTACCCACTGCTCTGCCTGCCCCACTCTCCGCCACTCTGAGTCCGGCCCTCTGGGTTTATCTGTGCAAATGTGGGGCCGCAGGATCTGCCAGTGCTCCTACTGCCTGCGCCATTTGTCCCACACTCCGCCAGTCTCAGTCCCGCCACAGCCACGCGAGTCCTCTCCACCCTGGTGCCCGTCTCTGCCCCTCCTACCAGTCTGGATGAATGTTTATTTTCTATTTCCTTGGTGTTGGTCCCCCTTGCTGTTCGATTCTCAGTTCTGGTTGTGCGAGGAGGTGCAGTGTGTCTACCTACGCCGCCATCTTGGTTCTCCCCCCTCCCTTTTCTTTTTTGCTCATTTGTTTTGTTGTTTCAGTCAGGAGGGGAAACCCAGGCCCTGTTCAGCTTGGTTGGAAACAGATATTCACTTACCTTACTTTTTTATGATTCTTATCTTTTTTCCACCCTTCTATTGGGTTGATTGAGTCTTTCTTCAATTTCTTCTCTGTATTGATATAAAAGTAGTGGTTTTATTTCTAGTTTTTTGGTGTTTGCCTTTAAACTTTTAACATGCAGACATGAATTATCCAATTCTAACATATATTCTCTATTTGTACTACTAGGCAAGTTTCAGAAATGTTTATTTTTATCCTCCATGTCTCTTAATGCCTTTTTCATATATTCCATCTTCTTATTTCTCTTCCCTTTATTTTCAGTAATTTCTTCAGTTTTTTATGAAGAATTTTATTTTTTTATTTTTAATTATTTTTATGGTATTTTTCATTACCTTTTAGTCCCCTTATATTCCAACTCCATGCAATCAACACATTGTTGTCCATGTCCATGAGTTTTCATTTCTTTTTTGAACAATCCCTCAACTCCCTAACCATCCCCACCCTTAGCTGTCATCTTGCTCTCTATCTATGAGTCTGTCTCTATTTTGCATGTTAGTTCAGTTTGTTCATTAGATTCTACATATGAGTGAAATCATATGGTACTTATCTTTCTCTGACTGGCTTATTTCACTTAGCGGGATGTTCTCCAGGTCCATCCATACTCTTGCAAAGGGTTAAACAATTATCCAGCAGTAGACAAGTGGATAAAATTACTATGGTACATTTAAATAATGGAATACTACTCAGCTATAAAAAAATGAAGATGGTTTTATCCTTCAATTCTATTTTCTATTTCTTCACATCTGCTTGATAACTTCTTGAAAGTTCTTTTAACTCATTTTTTAGTCTTCCTTTTATATTTTAAAATAATTTAAAATACTTATTTAAACGTATTTATGGGATGATTTTCTTTTGTGAATTTTTTGAGATCTACTTCTGCCGTCTGACTGCTCACTCTTATCAGTCAGGGAAAACTGCTTCTTTCTGCATCTTTAAATTTTGGATTGTCACCTTATGTGAGCTTGGCTTTATTCGTGGGAACTCTGCACCTTCAGTTGAGGGTGTTTTTTTTCCAGAGACATTTTGCATTTGCTTTTCCCATATGGCCCAGTAATCTTACCCACTTAGAACAACTTTTCATGCATTATAAACCTTGTGTGTGTGTACAGTATATATTGCATATATATATAATATGTATAAATATAAATAAATATAAACATAAACAAACCCTTTGTGAGGGTAGGGTTATAGATACAAATTCTCAAGGAATATCTTTCTTTTTCCCCATTGACTTCATTTTCCTTACTGTATCTATTTGTATATTCTTAGCCAGTACCACACTATTTTAAAAATTATCACTTTACACAATACTTTACTACGGCCTAGAATTAAAAAATATTCTTTATTTATTATCCCTGATTAATTTTGTTCCATATTCCATACTTACTGTTTGAAAAAAATAAGATTCCTATAATTTTGCTGCCAATTGACAGACATTTTCTATGTATTTTCACAAACTACCTGGTCCTTCAGAAGTTGGAGATCTTAGGAACTCATTCATATATTTGAAAAGATGTATGCAATTTTTTAAGTGGGAGGGTATATTAATTAGCTATTATTACTTTGAAACAAAATAAATTTTGACAATAAGCCTTTCCTTCTGCCTCACATGCCTATAGATCTGCAGGACCTGCTCTGCTCTCCGTGGCTCAGAACCTGCACCTGCAGCTCTGGCGACTGCACGGGAGGTTGTTAGAATATCGCAATTCTCCAGTTAACAATGAGGTGTGTATCCCATTTATTCGATTCTCGATTAACATTTTTCCATTAAATTACCTTTCTGGAGGTCACATATCTTTTTGATAATGCCATCCATTTCTTCCCATTTTTTATCATCACATCAATAAAATATTTAAACTCAGTACAAATAACAGAGTAAAGTTTACTGTCTCATTAACTTAGAAGTTTTGCTCTCAAACTTTGATGTGTACCAGAATTACCATAGAAGATTATTAACTATAGAGATTTCTAGGCCTTACTGCAGACCTGTTAAATCAGAATCTTCAGAGATGGGGCATAAGAATCTGTGTCATTTTTTAAAAAGATTTTATTTATTTTTAAAGAGAGGGGAAGAAAGAAAGAAAGAAAGAGGGGGAGAGAAACATCAATTGGTTGCCTCTGGTACGCGCCCCCACGGTGACCAAACCGCAAGCCAGGCATGCGCCTGGATTGGCAATCGAACTGGCAATCTTTCACTTTGTGGGATGATGCCCAACCACCTAAGCCGTCAGGGTGAGAATCTGTTTTTAACATCTACCCAGGTGATACATCTAGAGGTGAATGTTTAAGAACCATTGAAAGAGGTTGATCTTGGCCAACATGTGCATTAGCATAAGTGTTTGATATTTCTAATATTACTATTCCATACTCATTTTACTTTGAGCAATGTTTTCTCCCAAGATTTATCAGGAAGATTACTAAATAATAAGCTTTGTATAGAGTGCTTAAAATATTGGATTTAAAACAAAATTAATGTAACTTTTTTTCCATTGATGACTTTAAAAAATGTTTCAGAAGATGGAGTTTAGATACTAATTTAGTTCTTCAGGGCATCTGGATAGATTTGATCCAATCATTATTCAGTATCTTCAGTCAATCTGGTAAGTGACTAACTACTTTTTCTAAGAGAATTCTTGAATTTCCCTCTGGCCAATCTTGCCTTGTGTCCAACTATAAAAAGTCTGGTTAGTTTGCTAATAATACTGGAGAGCTCTTTCTGTCTTTTTCTGACAAATTGCTCAGCACAATAAGAGCAGTTTCCTTAGACTGGCAGTGAGAAATAGTGCTCTCTGTTCCTCAGCCCAATGGTTCATTTGGTTTATTATTTTAAATTGGCCATAATAAGCTTCCCAGGGTGATTTTCCTTCAGCGTTGACTGGTCTCTGCATTGGCTGATTACACAAACTGACCACACTGCCACTTGTTTCTGTTTCTTGAGGCTAGAAACTTGACTTAGGATTCCATGATGGGAAGGAATATTGCAAAGTCTTGGTTTAAAAGAGACTTTTTTTTTTTTTTTGCTTGATTGCTTGCTGTAGGGATATGTAAACAAAGTTGCCATAAATTTTCTTCTCTTTCTCATGTTTTCTTCAGTGTTTATTATTCCTTTTTATTAAAGCAATACTTTGATAATCAGTGCTTCGCTGCCTATTGAATGCTTGGCTGTTTTTCCTATGCTCGCTAAGTTGTGAGTTTACTAATCTGCTTTGTCTGTCTGTTCTGTTTTCTAGGCAGAGGAGCTTTGAGCAAGTGAGGTTCCTTTTGCAAATCCTGGCTGACATCCGTCATTTAGTCTGTGATTTTTAGATTTACTCTATATCATTTTCCATTTTGTTAATTGATTTGAAGTTACAATAAATTTTTTTAGATTCTGAGATTAAACATCAGGCTTTGATGCAACAAACTCAGAACATTGTGATTGTTTACCCTGCTCATTCATATGTGTACATTTCACTATGTGGACTTCATAGTTAAAAAAAAAATTTAACAGGGTTCAGCTGCTGGGAAGGCATTGACATGTATTTTTATTCTCTCTAAGAAGATGGTTTCTTTTTTAAAAAAGATATTTATTGATTATGCTATTACAGTTGTCCCATTCCCCCCCCTCACTCCACTCCCTCCTGCCCACCCTCTCCCTCCCACATTCCCCCCCTATAGTTCATGTCCATGGGTCATACTTATAAGTTCTTTGGCTTCTACGTTTCCTATACTATTCTTACCCTCCCCCTGTCTATTTTCCACCTATCATCTATACTATTTATTCTCTGTACCTTTCCCCCCTCTCTCCCCCTCCCACTCCCCTATTGACAACCCTCCATGTGATCTCCATTTCTGTGGTTCTGTTTCTGTTCTAGTTGTTTGTTCAGTTTGCTTTTGTTTTTGCTTTAGGTGTGGTCGTTAATAACTGTGAGCTTGCTGTCATTTTTACTGTTCCTATTTTTTATCTTCTTTTTCTTAGGTAACTCCCTTTAACATTTCATATAATAAGGGCTTGGTGATGATGAACTTCTTTAACTTGACCTTATCTGAGAAGCACTTTATCTTCCCTTCCATTCTAAATGATAGCTTTGCTGGATACAGTAATCTTGGATGTAGGTCCTTGCGTTTAATCTTGGGTAATGTAATGATGATGTGCCTTGGTGTGTTCCTCCTTGGGTCCAGCTTCTTTGGGACTCTCTGAGCTTCCTGGACTTCCTGGAAGTCTATTTCCTTTGCCAGATGAGGGAAGTTCTCCTTCATTATTTGTTCAAATAAGTTTTCAATTTTTGTCCTTCCTCTTCTCCTTCTGGCACCCCTATAATTCGGATGTTGGAAGGTTTCAAGATGTCCTGGAGGTTCCTAAGCCTCTCCTCATTTTTCCGAATTCTTGTTTCTTCATTCTTTTCTGGTTGGATGTCTCTTTCTTCCTTCTGGTCCACACCATTGATTTGAGTCCTAGTTTCCTTTGCATCACTATTGGTTCCCTGTACATTTTCCTTTGTTTCTCTTAGCATAGCCTTCATTTTTTCATCTGGTTTTCGAACCAATTCAACCAATTCTGTGAGATTCCTGATTACCAGTGTTTTCACCTATGCATCTGATAGGTTGGCTATCTCTTCCTCGCTTAGTTGTATTTTTTCTGGAGCTTTGAAGTGTTCTGTCATTTGGGCCTTTTTTTTTTTTTTTTTTTGGTCTTGGCGTGTCTGTTACTTTAAGGGGCGGGAGGCTTAGGTGTTCCCCGGGGCGGGGTAATGCTGGTAGCTATGCTGTGATGCTGTACGTGGGGGAGGGGCCGAGAGGGAGCAATGGTGCCCGCTCCACTCTCCACCGGACCTCAATCTTTCACTCCGCTACCCACAATCAAACTGGGCCCCTCTGGTGCTGGTTCCCGAGTGGGTGGGCTTGTGCACGCCCTAGGCCCCTGTGGGTCTCTCCAATGACCTCTCCTGTGAGGCTGGGAGTCTCTCCTGCTGCCACCCCAACCCCCACGGGTGTTTTCAATGAGAGGTTTGAGGCTTTATTTCCCTGTGCTGGAGCCCTGGGTTGCGTGGTCTGCTTCGTTCCCCGCCGTTCGCCCGGTTTATCTGTGCACGAATGTGGGGCTGCGGGGTCTGCTAGTGCTCGGACTGCCTGTGCCGTTCATCCCACACTCCGCCATTCTCGGTCCCGCCACAGCCACGCGAGTCCTCTCCACCCAGGTGCCCGTCTCCGCCCCTCCTACCGGTCTGGATGAATGTTTATTTTTTATTTCCTTGGTGTTGGACACCCTTGCCGTTCGATTCTCTGTCAGTTCTGGTTGTGCGAGGAGGCACAGTGTGTCTACCTATGCCGCCATCTTGGTTCTCCAGAAGATGGTTTCTTTCATAGGAAGATGGTTCCAATTAAGTATGATAGAATATAGTGTGCAGGGCACATGCCTTTATTGAAGCAAATCATGTTCTCCCAATGGAAATAGGAGGTTCCAATGATGTAAACAGCAGGCTTCTCTTGGATGTTGTCTGGTCCAGCATCCATGATGTTTATGACCCTCTACTGAACTGTTCTTAACTCATGTAAGATACCCTCTACTGAGTAAGAACAGTCATCTAAGTGGTGGATTTTAATTTATTTAATGATGTAGGCACTAACGATTACTTTTATACCCAGCTATTTATAACTCTAGTTATTAATCATTTTTATAATATACTGTCAATCTTGAGTATACTTGTTCAGCTCTTAGAATAGAGCCCTTTTAAAAATTAATTTTGGGGTGTATATTAACTTCCCATAAAATGACTTACTCCTATTATTTCAACATTCATCTGTGGGAGAATATAATAGGAGCCATTTCTGATCTTACTCGAGATTCTTGCCTCCCAAGATAGCTAGTAAACATCCTTGGGGTGGGAGAGAAAGGAACGAGGAGTCAAAATGTGTGGATTTACTTAGACACCTGGCTTTTATGCATGAGGACTTCATTATCTGATTATTTGTGCTCCAGTTCTGAAATTATCAGGCAGTTTAGTGAAAAGTGGTTGTTATCTAGAAATACCCATTACTAAACTAACCATTTTCATAATTAATGCCTATCCAACTAGCTTTACTGGCTTAGCAGAACATTTATATGGGCCCATCACATCAACACCCTAGCCAGTCATATTTGGTAAAAAGACAACAATATGATACAATATAATGCAATTCAATTGCAAAGAAAAATTACTTATCTTTTAAAACATGTACAATTTTATGAAATCAATGAAAGTAATATTGTGAACTGTATAAATCACATTTTAAACCGGTATTTGGCATATAAAGATCTGGTAGAATTCAGTTAGCAACTAGAGAAGAGAAATCAATGATGAGGAAGATGCTAAACAGAGAATGTGAATATAAAGGATTTAGTGAGACCTTTGGAAAAACCAATTTAAAAAACCTCAAATATTTTCCAAAGTGAAATGTGAAATGATGGGTACATTATGTTGTCTTCCAGTGTTTTGGGGAAAACTACAACCACCAACAAATCAATACTTGATTCACTCCTCTCCATTCTAAGAAGTACTACAGTGAATGACAAAATATATTTTGTTACTTATAAATAAAATACATTTGCCTTTATAATTTTAACTTTCTTCAAAAATATTTCTGAACAAATCTTTTGGAACAATTTACTATCAAATTATGGTTTCGTTTTAAACAGATTTGCTGGGAGAGGCTTTCTGCTGCCACTAATTAGCTCTGGGGATGCAGACTTCAACAATGAAAGGATCCATTCTCATCTTCTTTTTCATCCTTCTCCACTCACCACTTCATCTTGCTTTTAGCTCGATGCTCTCTCTATCTCTGTCCTTGTAATACTTTTGTTGTCTTCCCTTCTATCTATTGTCCCTTCTCTTTTGGTAAGATTCCAGCTCCCAGAAAACCAGATGGGTGAGTGTATAGTGAGTCCCCTGAGATGCTCGGGGCCTGTTGACTTCTGTGCCATTTTATTTTGTTATGAAACATAAAAAAATGCATTAATAAATCTTTATTCTCTCCCTTGTTTAAACAGTTTCAAACAAGGAATTGTAGCCTATAAGGGCTGCTTATTTTAAAACCACCTGCTAGGAGGGGTGGAGTCTGTTGGCAGGGCGGGCATGGAGCTCTGCTCGCAGCCTAGGTGCAAGATCCAGGCTGCCGCAGTTAAATCGGCTTCTGGCAAAGATGGAGGTGTAGGTAGACACACTATGCCTCCTTGTACAACCAAAAGAAGGACAATAACAATTTAAAAACAAAAAACAATCAGAACTGACAGAAAATCAAACTGTATGGAAATCCAAAAACCAAGGAGATAAAGAAGATACATTCATCCAGACCTGTAGGAGGGGAGGACACGGGCAGCCAGGGTGGAGAGGACTCGGGGCCAGGCGGTGGCTGGTGGACCCAGCAAGGTGTCGGAGTGTGGAACAGGGCAGGCCAAGCTGCAGCTAGCAGACCCCGTGGCCCCACATTTGCTCATAGATAAACCAGGAGGAACAGTGAGGGAGTGAAGCAGACTGCGCAACCCAGGGCTCCAGCTCGGGGAAATAAAGCCTCAAAGCTCTGATTGAAAACACCCATGGGGGTTGAGGCAGAAGCAGGAGAAACTCCCAGCCTCACAGGAGAGGTCATTGGAGAGACCCACAGGGGCCTAGAGTGTGCACAAGCCCACGCACTCGGGAATCAGCACCAGAGGGGCCCAATTTGATTGTGGGTAGCGGAGGGAGTGGCTAAAATCCCATAGAGAGTGGAGCAGGCAGCATTGCTCCCTCTCGGCCCCTCCCCCACATACAGCATCACAGCGCAGTGATCAGTGTTATCCTGCCCTGGTGAACATCTAAGGCTCCGCCCCTTTACATAACAGGCACTCCAAGACCAAAAAAAAAAAAAGGCCCAAATGACAGAACAGATCAAAGCTCCAGAAATAATTCAACTAAGCAGCGAACAGGTAGCAAACCTATCAGATGCACAGTTCAAAACACTGGTAATTAGGATGCTCACAGAATTGGTTGAATTTGGTTGAAAATTAGATGAAAAAAATGAAGGCTATGCTAAGAGAAACAAAGGAAAATGTACAGGGAACCAATAGTGATGCAAAGGAAACTAGGACTCAAATCAATGGTGTGGACCAGAAGGAAGAAAGAGACATCCAACCAGGAAAGAATGAAGAAACAAGAATTCAAAAAGAATGAGGAGAGGCTTAGGAACCTCCAGGACATCTCAAAATGTTCCAACATCTGAATTATAGGGGTGCCAGAAGGAGAAGAGGAAGGACAAAAATTGAAAACTTATTTGAACAAATAATGAAGGAGAACTTCCCTCATCTGGCAAAGGAAATAGACTTCCAGGAAGTCCAGGAAGCTCAGAGAGTCCCAAAGAAGCTGGACTCAAGGAGGAACACACCAAGGCACATCATAATTACATTACCTAAGATGAAAGAGAAGGAGAGAATCTTAGAAGCAGCAAGAGAAAAGGAGACAGTTACCTACAAAGGACTTCCCATAAGACTGTCACCTGATTTCTCAAAAGACCTTACAGGCAAGAAGGGGCTGGCAAGAAGTATTGCAAGTCATGAAAGGCAAGGACCTACATCCAAGATTACTGTATCCAGCAAAACTATCATTTAGAATGGAAGGGAAGATAAAATGCTTCTCAGATAAGGTCAAGTTAAAGAAGTTCATCATCACCAAGCCCTTACTCTATGAAATGTTAAAGGGATTTATCCAAGAAAAAGAAGATAAAAAATATGAACAGTAAAAATGACAGCAAGCTCACAGTTATTAACAACTACACCTAAACCAAAAACAAAAGCAAACTAAGCAAACAACTAGAACAGGAACAGAACCACAGAAATGGAGATCACATGGAGGTTTATCAACAGGGGAGTGGGAGGGGGAGAGAGGGGGGAAAGGTACAGGGATTAAGTAGCATAAATGGTAGGTGGAAAATGGACAGTGGGAGGGTAAGAATAGTATAGGAAATGTAGAAGCCAAAGAACTTCTAAGTATGACCCATGGACATGAACTATAGGGGGGGAATGTGGGAGGGAGGGGATATGCCGGATGGAGTGGAGTGAAGGGGGGGAAATGGCACAACTGTAATAGCAAAATCAATACATATATTAAAAATAATATAAATAAAACCACCTGCTTAGGAAAGAGAAAAATTGCCGTGGTAATAATTAGCTAGCTTCCCCCTTGAGAAGAATTAAGGCAACACGTAACAGGAGAGAGAAAAGGAAAGTGCTTTTCTGAGAAGGAGTTTGATACTTTGAGAGTATCACCTGATCTTTTCTTGAGAATTGACCTAGAATTGTACACATGGTAAATAAATGCTCAATAAATATTTATAACTTGGCTCGAGGAGCCAGTGTCAGGACCCAGTGTTTCATGCGGTGCTGAGTCACCTCCAGAGCCAAGTCAAGGAAAAGCCTGGCGCACAGGCACACCCTTCATTGATTGGTGCTGCGGGTATTTACTACATGGGTCATTGTTTCTCAACTACACTTTAGAACCATGAGGGGAGCATTCAGTTCTGAGCCCAGGCCATACCCCTTAGCAAACCTTTGGGGTGGGAGCCAGCAGTAGTATTTATAAAGCTCCCTTGGTGATTCCAGTGTGCAGCCAAACTTGAAAACCATCGTCATAGAAGATGCTACCACTGTGTCCTTTCCTTTAGGTGGATTCTTCATGGTTCTGAGGTCTCAAATAGTCCTTTTAACTTTCTCCAGTAGACACCCTTACAGGTAACTCAGTTCTGATGGGGAGACTCAATATGGTCCAGGAGGAGTGCAAGGCAGAGTGCTCCGCCTGGACGCCATAATTCATAGAATTTAGGGCTGGGGTCGTGAGTGAAGGCTCTTTCACCGAGGGAAAACTTTTTTCACATACATGATTCTTAGGTGGGCCTGCCGCAATTTCTGTTTTACTTTATGACACCTGATGTTCTTTTAACCCAAACAACAGCTCTTTCAGAGGGCGCTGTGGCTTGGAGATTGACTGAAGCAGTCACGCCTCGCATGGCTCTCCTCTTTCTCCCAGCTTCTGCTTCATGGCTGTTGTCAGGCTCGTTTCTTGAGATGAGAAGGGTAAGACACATCTTTGGTCTTCCAATCAATCCTCACTTTTTGGGTGATAAGCAGCACAAAATATACTGGAAGGACATTTTGAGTTTCCCCATCAGAATGGAATTACCTGTATTGGTGTCTATTGTAGAAAGTTAAAAGAACTATTTGAGACCTCAGAACCATGCAGAATCCACTTTAAGGAAACTACACCGTATCTCCACCCCCAGCTATGGTCAAGTATGAGCTTGGAGAACAAATTAAGCAGACAAAACTCCTGCTCAGGCAATAAGCCTACATTTTAAACTGTGCACATTGCAAAAAATGTTCGCCAGGATGTAATGTAAACATTGACTCACAAGCTTTGGTGTGCTCCATGTTTGCGTTGTTTAAGTAGCTTGTTGAAACTGAAGGGGAGAGAGATTTATCATCTTATACGAGTCAGGCAATGTGCTGTAGGGGAGGAGGGACTTCAGGAGCTCTTTAAGTCAGGGAGAAGCCTGAATTTGGTCTTAGTAAGCAGCAAAATGAAACATGAGGGTAATGTTTGGAGAAAAGAGATTAATCTACCCAGGAAATCTAAGTTACTGTATTAAGTAATGGTATAGAGGTGTAAACCATGTTTTATGCCACTGCTAACTAAGCAAAAGATAGCTGCAAACTCTTCTATGTATATTTATTTAAAATAATATTTTTGACATTATAATAAACATAGCTAACAGTTCTGAGAGGAAATAACATACAAAACAATTCATTCCTCAGGACAATTCCATGTGGTAGGGAGACTGTTACCCCCACTGTACAGATGTGGCATTGAGAAGTTGTTCAGCTGGGCCAAGGGAACAAGGTTAGTAAATTGCAAAGCCAGAATTTTAGCTTACATAGTCTGGCCTTAAGTTGGCTTTGTGCTGTGTTATTCCATTTGGTATAATTGCTGAAATTGCTTATTTTACTTTCTTGCAAGTAGATAAAATCTTGTGGATTGAGTCACTTAATTCTACTGGTTCATTTGAGATGAGTCATAATTATTAGTGCTATCTAGTGATTATTCTGCTGATATGATATAATAAATGGAGAATTTCTGAAAGACATTGGAGTATCAATTGATTTATTTTCCTGAAGTGAAAATTAGGTTTAGTTATTTAATAAATATTCTTATTTTCATAAGGATGGGTGAACTAACAACTATTAATTAACTCCAATTTATTTAATTTCTATAATTGCTAAATCAAACTTATTTGGAAATTTTAAAGAAAGGAAATTTTATACAGACAATAGAGACAACAATAATAGCTTGAAGAAGTTTAGGATAAGTTATATAAATTGTAGACCCTCCTGGAAGGCATCTTACAACATGAAGCACGTGAGATTAGACTTTACTATAATTGGTTTCATTGGTTCCTCAAAAATTTGTTGTATATCACAGTTACAGTTGAGAATAATATCCTAGAAATTCAGAATTTAAAGATCTACAGCACCTAGGACAGTGCCTGGCCCATAGGAGGTATGTTTGTTGTATAGATATTATAGAATGAATCAAGTCAAGACAGGAGAAAACTCTCTTTTTTTGGAACATTTAAAAACTTTTCTTATTTTTCTACCCAAAATGTATGTTTCTAACATCACCAATGGATATTAAATGAATCGGTCAGATTCAGCTACATGACATTTCAGGTAAAAGATTTTCTTGAAAGAAGATGGACTTCTTCAAGCCGGGGTACTCCACTTATATTTTGAGATTCCATTTTTGGTGTCAGTGTGGTTTGTCTTTTCCTACTAATCCTTTTTTTAAAAAAAAAACCTTTATTCTCATTCTTTGATTGTTTAAAATATATTGTCTACTTTCAACCTCATTTAAGAGCTCATATAACTTGGGGCACTTTATCACAAGTCATCTAAGATGAGTTTCTTTTTTTTTCCCCCCGTGCTGGCCATGGGCTCACCCAGGCCTCAGAAAGAGATTGTTTATTGGAAGCTATTCTGACATCATTTTTCAGAATGCTTTGCAGTCTTGGGACCATGGAAGGGACCAGGATGGGAATCTTCTTGTGACTGTGGGGGAAAAGATGTGGATCTCTCCATACGTGGGGCTCAGTTGAGGATACTCCTGTGAGTGGCAGATGTTGTCCTCATGGACTAGGCCTTGTTGGCTCCACTCAAGAATCTCTCTCAAGAGAGAGAGAGAGAGAGAGAGAGAGAAGCATGATGTGAGAGAGAAACCTCAATTGGTTGCTTTCCATATGCACCCCAGACGGGGATTGAGTCTGCAACCCAGGTATGTGCCTTGACTGGGAATCAAACCTGCAGCCTTTTGGTGCACAGGATGATGCTCCAACCAACTGAGCTACCTGGCCAGGTCTAATTATATACTTTTTAGAAGACACAAGTAATTATGCCAAAAATCTTATCACTCTTCTTTTCTAAATGGTCAACACGCAGGAATTCCGGAGCCCCTGACATCCGGAAGGGGACCCCTCCCAGGTTCGCATTGCCATTGTAGGAATACACACAGACACTCATGAACACCCAGTCTCTTTCTATTTCAGTGTTTTCACTCTTCCATGTGTT
Organism: Desmodus rotundus; assembly: GCF_022682495.2. Taxonomy (NCBI): domain Eukaryota; kingdom Metazoa; phylum Chordata; class Mammalia; order Chiroptera; family Phyllostomidae; genus Desmodus; species Desmodus rotundus. The sequence continues at coordinate 70,950,285 of NC_071393.1, read as the reverse complement.
TTGAAGCCATGCTATTCTTCCTGATCTTTCTACTTGATCTTATACTGGAGATTGGCCAGTATAAGAAGGAACAAAACAAAACAAACAAAAATACCAAGTTGGGAGTCAGGCATCTCTGTCAGTATGCCTAAGTCCTGAATGGCACTAGGGAAACAGGAGGGGACAATTTGTGCTCCTGTTTCTGCCCTGTTGTGATGCTGATGATATCTGCCTCATGAGTTAATGGTGAACATCAGGTGAAAGTTATTTGACTGTATGATTTTAACCCAATTTCCTGTTGAATTAGAAGCAAAATCCAGGGACGGAAGCAATGACTTTATCTCAAAAGAGGACCTGAGGTTGAACAAGCTACATTTCCAAGCCTGAAACAAGGAACATTCTCAGAGTCTGTCTTTGCCTGAGCTTTTTTTTTTTTTTTTTTTTTTTTGTGGCAAAGAGTGCCCTGAAGTTCTAATTTTCAGTCTGTATCTCAAAGGGAATATCTAGAAATCAATTTTCTGCTTGTCCTCTTGTTTAGTCAAGGGGAGAAATTTGCTGCTTATAAAGGCTTGAGGGCCTGACACCACTTCAAGAGAGCTCTCCAGGATCACAGGTTAAGGTATCTTCTGCACAAGCTTGCCCTCCCCACATTGCAGAAAGCCTCAACCTTGACCTGCAGGGAATTTCCTTTCTAGAGGAGAGTGAGGAAATTCTGTTTCCATGTTAACAGAGGTAGGTCTCCCCCTGTCACTGTCTGTGGCTGTTAGCTCCGTGGGCTCTGGGAGCCCAATTATGTATAGAGGCATTAGAAAAGGAACAAGCCTTCAAACTGGTGTGCAGAAGACAGGACAGAGATCCTGTCAACAAATAATGGCACGTGCCAACGTGTCAGCATACACACTCGTGGTTTGGAAGATTACCTTCCAAAGTAGACTTATTGTGCATTTGGAAATGAACTGAGACCCCTATTTCTATACCTTTCCTGCTTGGATGGTCTAGATGCTATCGTCACAGGCAGCAGAGAAAATAACAGCAGGGTTAACTGTTCGTGCAAGTGTAATAATAGTCTTTAACAGAAGAAGAGTAATTACCTTTGTCTAGTTCTCCCTGCTGTAAAATGTAATAAAATAGAGACCAATGTCTACTGTGATCTGCACCCTGCTTCCCTTCTGAAATACACGCCAATGACTCTGAAACACCCTTTGATCACAAGCTAAATTCACATCTTAATTTTGAAAAAATCCATTACTGTGGGTTTGATTCCTCGAATGCCTTTGACAGCTCTCAGACTAGTGTTATTAGGAGAGAAATCTCAAAGCCACGGGAGATTTACAGCCTGGGAGATCATAGAGCATGAGTGGGTGTAGTCCGATCCCCCATCGATTCTCCCGTGTCACGGTGACAGGAGCTATCTGTGCAGCAGAAGGAAGAGCTCGAGAGGGGTGGCTACATTTGGAAATAGAAGCCCCTGTTAGCAGCCGGAAGCAGTGGTGCTGAAAAGCAATCACTGGTGTCAAGAACTTTCTTAGCTAAGCAGTGCAGCTGGTGGCAATAAATAGCATTCTAATAAAGGAGGATGTTCAATCCCTGACATAAGTGCATACTGTTTCAACTGCCAAACATCATTTATGAGACTACACATGTCTGAGATGGATTCCCTCCTATACATTTATACATAAAAATGCAAAGATTTCAATAGGAAGAAAAGATCTGCATTTTAAATCAAAGTAAAATGGGAAGATCAATGAGAAGTGCAGTGTTTTTTACATATACCATGATACATAACATTTTAAAGATGCTCTGGGTGTCACACCATAGAATTACTTATATTCCTAAAAAAAATGGATGCTGTTTTCCATGCTAGTGAATGCTGTATTTATGAGAGGGTGTAAGATAACGCTCCACCTCTTCCCAGAAGCTGCAAAAAAGCAAATGCTTACATTGACTATCTTAGTCCTTACTTTCAAGATATGAGCACATGTTCTTACATAAGCCATTAATGAAATCCAGTCAATTTTACATAATCCTTGAAACGGTTCTAAAGGGGCTGTTGAAAATGATGAACCAGGAAAGCCACGTGTCCTATTGTAAGGCTTAAACAACAGAGCTCATCTGACCTTTTAACTCACCAACTCTGCATGAGTAAATAAGTTATTAGTTTTGACATAACCAGTGGTTTATTTTATCATCCACTGCTGTTCTTTGTTACATGTTCTATTCATACCACATGTTATTGCTCTTTATAATTATTGTGAAACACAGCAATTGCACAGGCTGTATCATATCCCACTGGGATAAACATTGTGGATGAGGGACCAGAAGAAGTTGCCTTTGACTTAAAGTTTCTTCCTACTGCTTTCTTTACACGAGAAAGGTGTTTGTACTGACTCCATTCACAAAACAAACTCTATGTTTTCATGACTATGTAGCCATGTTGAATAGCACTTTATCTGGGGACTCCAAAGGCCAATTTGTTTTCTACTGTGCGGTGTATGTTCAAGCTTAGGAAATGAATAGCTGGTTAATCTTCTAAGCTATTACTCAAGATAAAAATCTACTGAACCAGAAAGCAAAATACAGTATTCACACAGCTGTTCTTTGAAATCCACTTGGCCTTACTGTGCTTGTGTAACTTTTTATTAATATCATGTTTTTGCTGATAAAGAAAGGATACGGTAAGCACAGACGTCAATGAGCGCCAACGTTTTCCTTTCAGTTTTGTTGACTTTGAAATTCATTACTTAGTGAGAAAAAAGCTGAATTTCTATTCTTTTCAGGATAGAACATTAGAAATTACTCAGTGTAAATAAGAGCCGACATATTTCAAAGCATAATTATCATAAAGTCAGGAATGACTATAGTATAACGTGAAAACTTTGACATGGTCTAATTGGTAAAGAGAAAAACACTTTGAGAATCCAAAGGTATAGAGCTACTAGAAGGGTTTTGCTTGACCATGTCCTCTGAACTGCTAAGAACCAGATGGTTTTGGAGATATTATATATGAAACTGATAATGACTTGAATCCAGTGGTTTCTGGAGAATTTTAGCCAGCTGACATCAGGATGTGCTTAAAATAGTTAAACATCAGTAATGAATTCTCCTAAATGTCTCTTAAAACACATATGGACTCTCCAAGTCTGTACTTTGATTTTGTGTGTGAGGCTGAGAGCTGTAAGTCAAAACAGGGGGAAGGAGTTAGTCCAGATTTTAAATCACTCGCATTCATGTCCTTTCTCTAAGGCAGCAACAGAGAAAATCTGAAAGTTCATCTTACCTTTCAAGGGAACATGGATGAGCATATGGTGAACATTAGTCCTCTTAAAAAATAAGTTTTGTCATGGCTGAACATGGCCCCTTTTATTCTGAAATCATTAGCTCAGGACTGAGCTAATCTGACACGCATACATTAAAGGAAGTGGTGACAAATCCCCAGACCCTCAGTTATGGTTTCACACAGCAGGGGCTGGAGTACACCTTTGCTGCTGGTTGGGAGTGGGACGCAGACAATTTTAAGTGCAGGAGTGGAATCACAAATGGGACCCCTCTGATCCTCACATAGAATTCCCCCATGCCAATTGAGGTTTTAGAATCATCTGAAGTGTCTTTTGAAAAATAGAATTTAATGGCATACTTTTTAATCAATAACCTTCAATAGTCTCACTTTTAACAGAAGATGTGCTCTTCAGTGCTAATAAAATTCTCGTGGTGGTGTATAAGGTAATGAAAAAGATTCGAAGAACACATCCTATACTTAAAGGCCATGGTTTACAATGGATCGGCAAGCCTAGCCTCTCTCTCGAATTCTGGATGCATATTTTCATTTGTTCACTTGTTCCAGTGGCTCTTCCAACTTGATGTGTCCCTTCTCTACAGGAGAATTTCCTTTCTATTTCTATTGCCAGGAAAAGCTGGGTTCTTCTCACAATTTTCTGTTTACCCTTGGGGAAGTATGGATCTTGCACTGAGATTACTACTCTTTGCTTTGGCCACTAGGAAACTCCAAGCCAAATCTATCTCCTCTCAAGTATGTAAGTCACACAGCATGCATCTTGAGTGCTACTTTTAACCATGACTTCAACTTATTTCTCTTCATTTCCGTTCCCCCATTTATTTTATTTATTTAACCTATTCCAATGTTCTTACCCCTGTCAGGCACTCTCAGGTCCATTTACGTTAAAAGGAAGAGCTTTAAAAATATGCTAAATTTTTAAATGTCATTTTATTCCTCATATCCTCTTCCAGTTAGTGCTGTGAAATAATGATTGAATTTTCTAATTTCCTCAGCCACTATTTCTATTTATCCCCCTTTAAAAATATCTCTGGAAGCTACTCCTTGTTTTATTCTATTGCCTTACCTTAATTCAGGTAAGCCACCTGATTAGTCTCTCTTTTTAGACTCTCATTTTAATAAAATATTAAGCAGTTATTAATTCACTGCTTACAAGCACAAATATTATTACTACCTCTTTGCTTAAAAACTTTTCATTGGCTTTACATTTCCCATAGGCTGACATCTAAATTTCTGCTTTGCTGCACAAGGCTGTTCATTATCTGGTCCCAGATTTTCTTCTAGGCTTTTATCTGCCCTCCCTAATAAGCCTGTGAACCAATCACCCAATCACCCTTCACTGCAATGGTGTCCTGAACATGCTGTTTTTTTTTTTTCATACTTCCATGTCTTTGGGTATGTTATTGCTTTTGCCTGGAAAAATATCAATCTCTGTTCCCTAAGTCCTGTTCCTGTCCTTCTGAAAAAAAGTTGCTGCTTGCAGAGGCCCAAGCTCAAGCATGTGCCACTATCTTCCAGAAATACCAAGTCACAAGTAGTCACTCTCTTCTCCCTGTCACCTTTGGGTAAATCTTCAACTCTATGAAGACCACAGGACTTTTATTTTTTATCCTTATCTGAGGACATTTTCCCATTGCTTTTAGAGAGAGAGGAAGGGAGAGAGAGAAACATCAATGTGGAGAGAAACATCGATTGGTTGCCTTTCATGTGTTTCTGGACCGGGTATCGCATGCTCCTGGATCAGGGATTGAACCCACAACCTAGTTATGTGCCCTGACCGGGGATCCAACCCACAACCTTTTGGTTACGGAAGGACATTCCAACCAGCTGAGCTGCACTGGCTAGGGCAGACCATAGGATATTTTAAGTATTTGTTTCCTTGCCTCCTTTCTTTATGAGACCTGAATTCTTAGTGTAAAGGCTTGGTACATTGTAGGTGTACTATGTATGTTTATTAAGTCAATGAATGAACAGATAGATGACAAAAAAACGAAAGAGTAAGTTAAAAAATCTCTGACCTCTGGTCAATAAGAGGTAGAACTGGATTTTCTTGTCCTGTTCAAAGTACAGGGTGAATTCAGCAATTATGTTCTCTATTATGGGCTTAACTGTGTCTCTCCAAAAAAAGATATGTTGAAGTCTTAACCCCCAGTATCTCAGAATGGGACCTTGTTTGGAAATATGGTCACAATGGAGGAGGGCAGGCCCCTAGACCAACATGACTGGTGTCCTTTCAAGAATACAGTGATATGACGACACAGATGGGCAGGGAGAGAGGGGCCATGTGACAGCAAAAGCAGGCACTGGAGCGAGGCAGCTGCAGCCCAAGCAACACCCACAGACCGTGGCATTCCACAGGAAGCCAGTAAGGGGCCAGGAAGGATTTCCCTACAGATTTCAGAGGGAGCATGACCCTGCCAACATTCAACTTCACACTGCTAGTCTCTGGTACTGTGAGGTAAAAAATTTCTGTTGTTTTAAGCTACCCAGCTTGTGATACTTTGTTACAACAGCCTTAAGAAACTGATATACCATCTAAGTCAGTAGATTTCAAAGTTTTCATCTGATAGCACATACAAATTAATTACTAAAATTCAGTGGCATGACAAAAACATTTTCTTTTGCCGATCTGACAAAAAATACGTATAATTTTGACGAACTCACACCATTGTTGCATTAGCTCTTGTCATTTATAATTTGGCAGTCTAAGGGAAAAGGGGTCAGGGCACCTCACTAAATGGTCAGGTACTGCACGTTTTAACAATTCTGCAGCACAGCAGAGTGCCTTCCGCGGCACGCCAATTGAAAATCACTGCTCTAAGCTCATTTTAAAAATGAACAATGCTTTTACACACTTTTATTTATAATAATGTATGTAACTCATGTCAATTTATATTAACTTCCATAAAGTTTCTAAATAATGTTTTTATCATATGTTTCAAATAAGTACTATCAATGCAAATGACACTGTTGATCCAAAGCACACTGACCTAGGAGGTGGACCCATCAGAGTGTTAGGAAGGGGAGTCCTCTTCTTGCCTGGCACTGGAGCATTCAAGTGTCAGTGATCCGAGTTAATCCGGTTGTTTTAAAAATCACCTCTAGAGAGGTGTCATTTACATGCAATTAAAGTGAATCCATTTTAAGTGTAAAGTTCAATAAATTCTGACCAGTGGACAGTTTGAGTAATCACTGGCACAGAACACAGAATTTTAATTACCCCCCAAAATTCATTTTGAGCCCTTTCCAATCAATCTCCTTACCCCCATCAGCCCTAGGAAACTATTGTTCTGCTCCTGTTCCCAAAGATTAATCTTGTCTAGAGTTTCATATGAATGCAGTCCTAGTCTTTTGAGTCGGGCTTCTTTCACTAAGTATTACCTTTTTAAAAAGATTCATCCTTGATGTTTCATGTAGCAACAGTACATTCTTTTTGATTGCTGAATAGCATTCCATTGTATGAATACACAACAATTCGTTTATGCATTCATCTGTTGATGGACATTTGGGGTTGTTCCTGGCTTTTGGCTATTATGAATAAAGTTTCTATAAATATTCATATGTCTTCATGTATCGCATAAGGACATTTCTGTAAATTAGGAACCACATATATAATAGTGGTCCCATTATATTGTAGTGGAGTTAAATTTCTTGTAAGAAATGGGAGGATATGTGGTTCGGGAGGAATTTTTATTTTCTCTGATAGGAACAATATCTGTGGGGTTCAGCAATAGATTCCCCTCACTCACAGCACCTCACTTTTGCGTGCACGATTACCTCCCAATCAGTCAGCCATGGACCTGTTTCAGCACCGAGGAGCCTGTCCCCCAGCATTGTTACATGTTCAGAGGGCGCTACAGCTCCCCCAGATCTGGCCTATTGGTCTTCAGAGCACATTGCTGTGGATTCTTCATTGAGGACCTCAGGTCCTATACAAGGACACAAGTCCACAGGAGCTACCTTAACAAGTCCCACTGCCACCTCAGCAAAAGCTATCTGTGCTAGTGCGGAGCCAGCCTGTCCCTGTGCTTTGGAAGTATTTTCAGGCTGTGATGATGTAAAGCATAGATTAGTTTTATTTCTTCCATAAATTCAATGCCAGAGAGGGCTCTTTGTGCCAGGTAGGGTCAACGAAACAAAAACCACATTTCCAAAGTCAAAATATCGAGTCCTCAGTTCTATACCCTCTCCACGTTAAACACCACCCCCATTTTTTATGAAGGCCACAAAGTTCCTTCATCCGACCACTGCTCCAACGTGCAATAACTGAAACCGCACTGACTTCCTATGTTCCTGTATGTCTCCATCTTGATTTCTTGTTTCTACTGAGCTTCGGGCCACCTTTTACTTCCTCCTGATCGTCACTGTTAAGGTGATCCATGCCTTACCCAGCCAGTTTCTCCTGGATATTTCCAGTCAACCCAGTGCACCCCCCTGTTCACAGAGCAGCATTGACAGCTTTGATGTCGTATTTCTGACCTTGTCGGGAGGGACCGGGGGAGGCGTGTGGGGCAGTGTGTGTAAAGTCTCCAGCAGTGTGCAGGAAGGTCCTAGGCCCTCAGTCATCACCTCTAAGGCGCCGACCCGCCCAGAGCAGCTTTGAATCCTGTAAGCTCCATTCGTGGTAAGTGCCTGATACAGGGGTATGATTTTTTTCATCTTTTATAGCACAATTTTACTGTACCTCTTTTATGTTTAGATATGTTTTGATATGCAAATATGGTTGTGTTACCATTGCCTACAGTGTTCACTATAGTAACATGCTGTACAGGTTTGTAGCCAAAGAACAACAGGCTAAACCATGAAGGTATGTAGTAACTACCACCTAAGTTTGTGTAAGTGCACGCAATGATGTTTGCATAATAATGAATCATCTAATAACATGTTTCTCAGAATGTATCCCCATTGTTAAGTGTTTTCATTTCTCGTGAATAAATACCCAAGGGTGGAATTTCTGGGTCATAGCACAAGTATATGTGAGCATTTTAAGACATTGCTAAACTATGCCAAAGTGGTTCCCGTCAAACCTTGATATTATCAGTCTTCAAAAGTTTGGCTGTTGTAATGACAGTGTATATTTTGTGGTTTTAATTGCACTTTTCTGATGACTAATTATGTTAAATATCTTCTCTTGTGTTTATTGACTGCTTGTATACTTTCTTTTGTAAAGTGTTCAAATCTTTTGCTAAATTTTTAGAATCAGGTAGCTTGTCTTATTATTGAGTTATAAGAATTTTTTTATATATTCTAGATACGGTATTTATGCCTTGCAAGTATTTTCTCCCAATGTGCGGCTCTCCTTTTCATTGTCCTGGTGGTACCTTTCAAGGAACAGAGGTTTTAAACTTTGATCAAGTCCAATTTATCATTTCCTCTTTCATGATTCATACTTTTTGTATCCTATCTAAGGAAACTTTGTCAAAGTCATGCAGTTTTTTTATCCCACTTTTAAAAGTAATTTTATAATGTTATCTTTTATGTTTAGGTCTCTGATTCATTTTGAGTTAGTTTTTGTGTGTGGTGTGAGGTAGGGGTTTGGATTAATTTCTTTCTTCTTATAAATATATAGTTGTTCCAGCATCATTTTTGAACTGTTTTTTCTTTGAAGTACCTTATCATCTTTGTCAAAAATCAATTGACATATATGTGTAGGTCTATTTCTGGACTTTCTAATCTATTCTATTAATCTATATGTTTATTTAGCACAGTATTTTGATTACTGGTGCTCTATGCAAAATCTTGAAATCAGGTAGAATAGTCCTTCAATTTTGTTTTTCTTTTCAAAAATATCTTGAGTCTTCTTTGTATTTCCAAATGAAGTTTAGAATCAACACATCAATTTCTAATAAACAAACAAACAAAACACTGCTGGGATTTTGCTTAAGATTACATTGAATCTATAGTTCAATTTAGTGAAAACTGACCTCTTAACAATAGTAGGTTTTCTGACCCAAAAGCTGATAGTCTTAATTTCTCTCAGTAGCAATTCACACATTTTAAGATAAGTTTTGTTAAAATTTATTTCTGAAAGAGGAACCACAATTCTCCCCTTTGTGACGTGGGTCTTATTATACTCTGAGCAGGACAATATATGGACCATTGAAAACCAAAGCAGAAGTAAGAAAATTCAATTCATTTTGACAATGGGCATAAATAATTTACCTCCCTTCTTCTGTGTAGTCATCATGTTTCGAAAGTAAAATTGGGTTCTTACATAATGCATAGAAGGTCACTTAAGAGATTACTTTTTCCTTTACAATTTGAAAAAATGACAATAATTCACAGACCAAAAATAAATAAATAAATAAATAAATAACTCGAGGCCTCTAAAAGTTAGCATTAGAGATATGGACTTGTTGATGTGACGAGATGTAAATTTCGTTCGACCTGTGCAGGTCACGAGCACATCCTTAAATGGCCTAGTTGGAAGAGAAGGGCTTTCACTCTCCTTCTTAGGCTGTCTCCAGGAAAAGTATATCCCACAGACCCTTAACTGTAGTTTTGAAATCCATAAAGTTCTGAAAACTTCCAATTAAAAAAAATTACAGTTGACAGCAAAACCTGCTATGACCCAAACCCATTTAGCATCTAAGCCTGACCTAGAGTTCCATGAGGCGATGTTTGGTCTTTTCTATCATTTAGTGGGACTGGTCAAACAATTCACTGTAGAACCGTTTGTGCCTCTGATCGCGGGGTGCTGGTGTGCACCCTGCCGGGATATTATGTAGTACATGGTGTGCACTGTGGATTATCTTTCCAAAATCTGGAAAATTCTGATTTCTGAAATACGTGTGGGCTCAAAGGTTTTAGACAAGTGTTTTGGACATATGTGTCTGGTTTTTTGTGCACCTTGAAGTTGTGCAGACAAACTGTGGTAAATTTGCAAACTCTACCCCGACCTCCTTTTCTTGTTACACCTGATTTGTAAGCAGCCATGAAAATGAGAATGTAGAGTTTCTTTATTTTTTTCAGTCCAGACTCCAGTGTACTCTCTTAATAGCATCTTGCTCCTTTTGGGGAATGTCCTCTTTTTCCTCTCAGGGGACTCAACCTGGTGTTTCCTCACCTCGACATACAGAAGCTGAAGGAGTCACAGCCTCCCTTTCCTATTCCAGTGCTGTCAAGTGCTGGACAAGTGTGACAAACTTGGCTGGCCATTTGATGCCCAGACCTGCCATTCTTGGAGGAGTTCATACACAACACAATGACTGGTGAAAGATCATGCTTCATACATTTCATCAGCGTGTGCTGACCCATGTTCCTGAACCTTAGCCCTCTGGAATTACTATTTTCAGCCTAATACTAGTTCTTGGAACTTGTGAATGTCATCTTTTTTGGACATAGGGTCTTTGCAGATGTAAGCAAGTTAAAATAAGGTCATGCTGGATTAGAGGTGGGCCTAATTTACTGTCACTGGTGTTGCTGTAAGAAGGGAAGAGACATAGAAACACACAGTGAGAATGTCAAGGGACAACAGAGGCAAGGATTGGAATGTAAGCCACGGACCCCAAGGATTGCCAGGAACTATCGGAAGCTGAAAGAGGTAGGAGAGGGTTCTTCCCGGGGGCCTTCAGAGAGAGTGTGGCCCTGCCAACCACTTGATTCCAGACTTCTGGTCTTCAGAGCTGTGAAACAATAAATTTCTGTTGTTTGAAGCCACCTAGTTTGTGGTATTTTGTTATAGCAGTCCTTGGAAACTGATATAGTGGCAGTAAATTCTCTTTTGGGTAAGTTGGCCAACAATTTCTTTCTCTTGTTTGCAACTAGGCATTCTAACTAATACACTAAGTAATAATCTGTATAATCTTGTGTGATTGGTGTATAGTATAAAACTAAAAAAATTCTAAACAGGAGTATGTTTAGATAAAAAAGTTAAATTTTTCTATCTGAAGTCCCAAAGCTAAAAGACAAAACAAAACAAAACAAAACAAAACAAAACAGCTGAGAAATTCAGATGCAACACTACAGGGCTGCAATCCTGAAAGGCGCCAAAATAAAATGTTTGGTTTATCATCGCAACAATTTAGTGAGAGCCAGTCAGGGATTGCCTTCAATTTATTTCAAAGTAGGCTGTCCTTTACATAAGAGAAAGTCTTCTTTATGTTATGATTGCTTTCCAAGATATATTACATTATGATAAATGATCATGTACATTGTTTTGACAATCAGAGTATTTATGAATGAGAAACTGATTTGCCTGCAGTGATGAATTGAATTGTAAATAAAAAGCATTAACAATGATAATATCATTTAAAATTTGTTTAAGAATTGTGTTACAGTTTTGCTTTCTTTTTAATAAGGAGGAAAAAAAGCTGCTAAAAGGCACTTATTTATAGTAACAAGCATCTGACAGGTCTTATTAGAAGAATTCACTCACAAATCCAAAGGTACAGTAGATTTGTTTCTGCTGTATTATATTTACCTTACCTCCCAACTACAGTATCAAGATATTCTACTATTGCTTTTAATCTTGTGACTGGGGGAATACCACCAACTTGCGCTGCTGTTTTTGCCCAGGTTCTTGGAGTGAGTATGATGATTTTTACCAGTTTAAAAGGGGTTAGACAGCAATCTGGACCCAAGACCTAAGGATCTGTGTGCCAGGCATGAGATGCCTCTTTGCTTAGTAGGAAACAAAATTCAAGGTGAAACAGAAATTATGGCCACTTTCCTCCATTCATGTGTGACAAAACAAAGCCCAACAAAACCAAACCCAACAACTCAGAGAACCTCCTAAGGAACAAAGAACCTGTCTCAAGGAAGGAAGTATTAATAACAGGCATGGCAGGATTATTTATACCAAAATTTTCAGGGAGTAAATTGCTGGGGCTTGAAAGTGCATGCCACAGCAAGAGTGTCCCATGGGGAGATTGACGTTTTGGCACTTCCCTTGATGAACGGAAGAAGATAGAACACTCAGATTTGCAGATTTTGAGACTGGATGTATTCAGACCCCTGGGATGGATCTGTTGTTCTGTGTGAAGAGATTTGCATGAGCCCAACTTACATGAGCCCAATACATAAACAAAAATGCCCATTTACTTAATTAAAATACAAAACGTAAACATGAGAAAACTAGATGGTTTGCTTTTTCACCAGCAAAGCAAAATCTAAATGCGAATATAAATTGTCATGAGAAAAACAGAGGTATGGAACCAGAACACAAGAGATTAGTTGTGTGATTCAAATTTCAATAACCTTGGTAACCCCAGGCATCCACCTCCACAGAGCACGACCCAGCAGTGACACCCCATGAGCAGGCTCTGAGAGCCTGGCCTTTTAGTCCTTGGCCGAGCTGGCCACCTGCTGCCGGCTGCATGGCTTCTCAATCCCCATTCTCCAGCTTCCGGTCTGACCATTCCCCTTCCGAAGGGCCACTTCATTCTCTAGATGTTTCAATGCCACTGGTAAAACAGCTGCTTTTGACATATGGTCACCATCCTGATCTTTCGGCTGGGAGAATCTTGTAATCATCTGCAAACACATTATTCACCTCCAAATTGATGTAATATTTTAAAGGTCCCAACTTAATAAATTCCGGTTTGAAGGAAACCTTGCTTTTGCCCTGGGCACCATCCACAGGCACCGAGATTCTGAACATGTCTCTGTATATACCTCACATTGCATACACGGAAATAGACTGTGAATACAACTATGAGTTGCTTGACAATTGAAGGTAAGTCTTCCTGATGTGCACCTGGCCTGTTCTGAAGGCTTGGTGAGCGAGTGTGAGTGATGAGCACTGCTGACCTTTCTGAACTTGACATGAAGTTGCAGAGTACATTGATCCATTGAGGTCTTGCTGCCCATCACCTTCTGATAGCCAGGGACACTTTAAAAAAAAATTAAATCAAATCTTTGCTAACGAGTAACCTTTCAAGCTCTTATTGTGTCAGACGTATTCAGTTCACAGTGAAGAAGTGCATTGACCTTTCGAATTTGCCATTTCATTTGAATAATTTAGACTTTTTTTTTTCTAGGCAATTTAAGTAAAAAAGTAGGGCACTGCTTCTGAAAAAAATAGTCAATAATTGCAACTATGAGTCAATACCACATTTTTCTATTGCTGTTTTCCTTGGGACAAGAAGTTTTTCTCTTCTTACTAGAGAACAATCTTACTGGTCTCCCTAAAGTATTAGTCCGTAATCTGACACATTTACTGAGTGCCTTATGTGTGCAGGGCACTACAATAATTGTAGTGGGTGATACAGATAATTATTATATGCTCCCCAACTTGTGACATCGTCCATATAAGTTGGAAAGCTAACATCTACATAATAAAAGTTAGCTATCATTACAAGGCAGTACTGATAAATACAAAATGGGCGAAAAAGACTTCAATGACTATCAGCATTTATACATAACACCGGGGTAGAGGTTCACTGCACTGGGGGCTTCATGATAACTTTGTTTTCTTCACATCTCAAATCTTTCTTGTCCACAAAAAAGAGAAATTGTTTACTTATTTAATGTTCAAAGCTATTCTCTTTTCTTGGATTATATCATGTAGTGTGAAATTGGGGCCCAGGAAGTAGCCAGCCCGACTTCTCTAACTCCCTTGGGACCTTATAGACTAATGACTTCCAGATCCATATCTCCAGCCCTACCCTCCCTTTGACCTTGAAGCATAACATTCGACCATCAACTTGATACCTGGTGCTTGGTTGTATTCTAATAGGCTCTCGAAATGAATATATCCAAATCAGATTCTAGACTTCTACCCCATCCTGTCCTTTACCACCATCACAGCCTTGAGCCTCCCTCAGCTCTGTGAATGGGACCACCATGTAACCACTCGATCAAGTAAAAACCCTGAAGTCATTCTTAAGTCCTTTTTTCTCCTTACCCTTCCTCCCCCTTGCCTGTTCAATCTATCCACAAGTCCTTTAGGTTCTAGATCCACATTATATCCCTTTTCTATCTACTTCTACCACCCTAGTCCAAGTTACCATCATTTCTTCCTTGGTCTTTTTTTTTTTCTTTTAACAGATTCATTTTGTTTACTGTGGTAAGTATAAATAACATAACCTTTACCATTTCAACTATTTTTAGGTGTATAGTTTAGTGGCATTCAGTCCATTCACATTGTTGGGCAGCCATCACCGCCATCCATCCCCAGGTCGTTTCTATCTTCATAAACTGAAACTCTGAACCCATTAAACAATGAGTTCCCATTCTCCCTGTCCTCCAGCCCCTGGAAATCACCATTCTACTTCTCTCTCTGTGAATTCGACAAGTCTAGGTACCTCATATAAGAAGAATCATACAGTGTTTTTCCTTTTGTGACTTGGTTATTTAATTTAGCATAATGTCCTCAAGGGTCATCTGCCTATGTCAGAATTTCCTTCTTTTATGAGGCTGAATAATATTCCATTGAATGGATATACCACATTTGTTTATCCATTCATTTATCAAATGGATACTGCTTGCTTCCACCCTTTGAATATTGTGAATAATACTGCTTCTTGCCTGATTTTTGCTCTCCCTCTTTCCTCCCAAAATCTATTTCCTTCGTAGAAGCCAGCGTAATCTTTCAAAATGTAAATCAGATCATGTCACTTCCCCATTTAATATCTTCCAATGACTTCCAATTGCTCTTGGTAAAATATAAACACCTCACCGCATGGCCTGTCCCCATCCCTGTACTTCCCTCTCCTTTCCTGCTCATTATATCTGGCCACAGCCTGTTTGCCATTTTCAAACAAGACAGACTGCTCCTGTCTGAGGGCCTTCACCTGTGCTGTCCCTTGGCATGGAAATGCTCAGCCCTGGTGTTTTGCAGGAATGGCTCCTTCTTCTCATTTAGGCCTTTGCTGTACATACCCTTCTTTGGGTGCTCAATCCAAAGGATCCCCTCCCCCAACTGTGTTGCTATGTCACATCTCCCTATTCTCTCTTCTCTGTAGTAGCTCTTATTACTATGGGAAATTGACCTGTTCACTTATTGGCTTACCTATGTATTTTCTGTCTCCCCATTCAGTATGTGCCCCCATGCCACTGATGACCAGTGGATAGGATAATGTCAAATGCGACCTCAGGAATTAAGAAGCAGGGAATTCAACAGTTACAAAGTCAGTTGGCTGCTTCCTTTGACTCTTACATCATGTATTATATTAATTTTCTGGGTGCAATACCTAGGCATTTGCAGAAGGGCACACCATACTTCAAGTGCTGAATGTTTTGTGTGATTATGGTGCTTATTCTGCAATTGTATGTTACTGCCAGATTGAGACCAACCATCTAAAAAGTAAGGATGTCCCTTGGAAGCACTTGAGATATAACAGATCAATATATTTGGCAAGACATGTCGACATCAGTGTGTAATTTGTATTAAATGACTGTGGACACTCATAGGTGGTACCTATAGATCCTCACTGTTATCGATCTCATACTGCTGTCAGGAAAGGAAAAATTGTACACACACTCTTAAGCTGTGTATAACATATTTACAAATTGTTTATATGCATAGTAAACTATTGGATAATGTTGGTAAAATTGGCAAGCTGTATAAAATGTTACTAAAATTAAGTTTTTTTTCTTTTTTAAGATTAAAAAATCAGAGTCTCCAGTCCAGTTGGCCTACGTGTGCACTGGGATGAAAGCCCCCCTCTCCCGAGTCAGCTGATCCAACCATGCACCAGGCAGCAAGTCAACCGCAAAGTTCTCCTCGCTGCCTCTGGCCAGTCTTCTGCCAATACACCCTGCCGGACACGGATCAGTTTAAGCTGCCTATGTCTGTCTTTGAAATGCAGGGAGAATCCTCTATGGTCTCTGGCATGATCTACGCATTTTTGGTGAGTGAAATTTCCTTTTCCCTTGAGTTTTTATAAGAGTATCTTGCCATTTCCAGTGGAGGAAGAGATGAAAAAGCAAAGCTGCCTTCATGGGAAGCCAGGTCTGTTCTGGGCTTTGTCTCTTACTCACCGTGTGAAACGGGTCATGTCCCCTCTCTAGTATGGCTGTTGTCTCACCTGTTAAGTGAACTAGTAGTTCCTGTTCCCTTACACATTTTTAGGAAGTGCCTTAGCTTTCTAGGAACATACATGAAAAGACTACGTATGTGAAGAGACTTTGTGATAAAAGTTGCTCAAATGTGAGGTATTACTATGCAAATTAATGTCACATTTTAAAAGCCCATTTTCTTTGTCTTATTGAGAGTTATTTTTATCCATATTTTCAAATGAAGCCAGTAGTTTTACATTTACAGAAAAGTTGTGAAGAAAGTACAGAGACTTCTCCTATACCCCACATCATATCCACTTTTATCAACATTTATGATCACTATCTATTCATATTTTTAATCACCAAGACAAATTATAATCATACATGTTTAAGTTCTAAAAAAATAAGTGTAGAATGCTCTACTCTCTTTTTCTGAGATCTTAGCTTCCTTTCCTTCACCCAAATGGAAAACACTCTATTTGCTCTAAGTTAGGATGTTTTGGGTTCAAATAACAAAAAAGCCTGACTCAACTGCCTTACAGAGTAAAGAAAATTTATTATGTCAGATCACAGGAGGTGTGGAGATAGGACAGATCTGAGGTTGAACCAGGGACTCAGTGACATCCCCAAAGTCAGGCTTTTTCCATTTTTCTGCCTCCTGACCGTCAGTGATTGGCCAGTCCACCGTCCAGCGCCGCTCCTGGTTGATGGGTGGCTGTGGCAGTTGGTGTATTTCGCCCAGATACAACCACAGGAGAAGGGCTGTTTTTCTTTTGTGATTCTTGATCAGCAAGGAAGGACTTTTCTAGAAGCCCTTCAGCTGAATTTTTCTCAATTATTTTTGATCCAATTGCACCACCTAGCCCAGTCACTGGTAAGAGAAAGGGGTGCCATGAGTGACGTAATCTTATGTGCTTCTTGGGACTGGAGCTGGGGTTCTCTTCTCCTCAGGAAGCATGAGGCCATCTAGGGGACAGTGGACCCCTGAACAAAAGTCACGTTGCGGTAGAAAGGAGGTGTAGTGGCGGTGAGTAGTTGTTGGGTTAGCAATTCACGACAGGCAGCTCCAGTAGATGCTACTACACATGCATAATAATGACGAGTGCAAGACACTTAAATAATAAAATAACTAACACCTATTATTTGCTTTTTACCTGCTATTCCAAGACAGAAATGGGATTCTGTAATAACATCAAGGCATTTTCTAGCATACTTTGAAGTACTGAAGATTTGGTGATTCAATATGGTTATTAGGGGCTTTTGCTGCACTTTTTATAGATTCTGAGACAATGCATGTCAGTTAAACATCTGTTGAGCAGTGATGAATAAATATTTTGTACAAAGCTATGAAGCAAGATATATTTTTTGTTTCTTTTTGTTTGAACATGATTTTCTCTTCTAAATTTTTTACTTTAAACAATTTTAAGTAGGTTAGTTTAAGTTGCTATATTAAACATTTTATAGATAATGAATTGAATCAGGAAAAAGCTTAACTTGTAAACCATCAGAACATTACTGACATTTAAAGAACAAAGTCATTTGAAAATATTATTTATTTAATATTTTAAATATTATATATTTGTTAGAAGTTTGTACATTTATTTGCTTTTTTTGGTTGTTTTCTGAGACATAATTTAAAAAGAGTATACCCTCTTTTGGTGCTCGGTTCTGTGAACTTTGATAGATGTACACAGTGTGCAGACACCACTAGAATTAAGACGGAATATTTCAACATCTTAAAAAAGTTCTTTCACGGCCCTTTGCAGTCGATTTTTTCCTCTCTACTCCCACCCCTCGCAATCAATAATTGCTTTGATTTCTGTCCATATAGTCTTGTCTTTTGCAGAATATTACATGAGTGGAATGTACAGCATATAGTCATTTAAGCCTGGGTCCTTTCACCTAGCAAGATGGCTTTGAGATTTCTTCATGCTTTGGTTAGTGTCTGTACTCAGTCCATTTGTACTGCTGAGTGGTACATCCATTACATGCATGTACCATTCATAAGTTGCTTTTCACTCATAAGTTGATGAACATTTGGTTCATTGCTAGCTTGTGGCAGTTATGAGTACCATTGCTATAAATATTCATGGAGAAGTTTTTGTGAAAACATTTGTCTTCATTTTTCTTAGGTAAATGTCTAGAGGTGGAATTATTGGGTTATGAAGTATGTATTTAATTTTGTAAGGAACTGCCGAACTCTAAAGAACTTGGCTATCCCATTTTGTATTCCTGCCAACAATATAGGAGCATTTCAGTTGCTCCACATTCTCCCTCAACATTTGGCAATGTCAGTTTTTTTTATTTGAGCTATTCTAATAGATGTTTAGTGGTATCTCATTGTAATTTTCATTTGCATATCCCTAATGACGTATGATGCCGAATGTCTTTTTGAGTGGATTTATGGCATATCTCTTTTCCCAACTTTTTAAAAACTGAGTTGTTTGTTTTCTTATTATTGAGTTTTGAGAGTTTTAACATATTCTGGATACAAATTCTTATCAGATATGACTTAAAATATTATAGTCCACTCTGTAGCTTCTGCTTTTATTTTCTTAACCATGTCTTTAGAAGATCAATCTATTTTAAAGCCTCAAATTTTTATAATCTAAGTATGGGGGAAATAAAAATAACTTATGTTTACACTTGCTTCAATATATCTTACATGGAGGGTTAGCTAAAATGTCATTCAAAAACACAAAAGGCCAGGATAATATTTACAACAGATTTTTCTCCAATATCCTGAAGAAAATGTAAAGCAGCAATAACATTAAGGCTTTCTAAATACTAAAATTATGAGCTATGTTAGTTCCAATATTCGTAATTACTTATCTTTAGGTTTGCATACCTAAACTACTACTTGCAATAGAAAATTAACCTGTAGAACAATGTTCATAAACTTCTCCTTAGGGCTCATTATAGTACCATAATAGTATCAGATAAACCAACAAAAAATTACAAAGAGTGATCACCAATGAGCCCGTGGGATAATGTCATATTAATCAAAGTATTAAGTCAATACCCTCTCTTTTGTTACATAGCGTTTGGAAATTTTACTCTCTTTGTTGAGATAGGCTAGGCTGATGTGCCGCTCACAACCCCCAAGTCTCAGTGGCTGAATACATAAAAGCTTGCCTGTGGCCACTGTTGGGTGGTGGTGGTGGTGGTGGTGGTGGTGGTGGTGGTGGTGGGCTGCTCTAGGTCCTCAGAGCCCCAGATGATGGAGACTCGGCCTGTAAACATGGGTCGAGGAGCACAGCAGGGGAAGAGAGAGAGTGGAGAAACCCACAGGGCCCTTCCGCCTCATGGGCAGAGGTCTCATCCACTCATGTTTCATTAGCCAGAAATGGGACCATGACCCTGTGTGAGCGTGAGGGGGATGGGAAATGCAGGCTCCTGGACATTCAAGAAGGCAAGCAGAACTGAATATTGGTGAGCACTAGTAATGTTTATCACAGTTTCTAAAATAGCACAAAAGGGAATTATAACCACCTTAGTTAATTAGAGACACATTTTGAGGTCATTTTACTCACTGGCTGGGAAACCTTTGACAAATTACTTAACCTCCATGGGTCTCAATGACTTCATCTGGAAAAAGGGTAAGAGTGATGGCTGACACTTATCCAGTATATACTAGAAGCCAGGTCCTGTTATAAGTTCTTGACATGTATTAAATGCTTTATCTTTACAACAACACTTATGCAGGCAAAACATATTATCACTCCTGCAGCAATGGGGAACATGGGCACCGGGAGCCTGAGTGACTTGCTGACACAGACAGCACTCGAGTTTGTTCTGTGACTGGGACCCAGGCACCCAGCACCAGTTTGCTGGGCTACATGACTAGTCTCCAACTCCACTCTTAGAGGTAATTGTACCTGGTTGAATTAGATGTGTATTAAGTGCCCAGCATAATAGAGTAGTCCTTGTCATTGTAACATTTCCCATGTGCTGGCAAAGATAGAAAGACAAGTTTGATTAATCTATTCAACTGAATACTTCAGTGAAAATGGTATTGTTTTCAATGGGTGAGGTGTGGAGAGGGAAATGGGAAGCATTAACCCAAAACAACTGTATATGGAGCTAAGAGTTTCCATCCACAGTACTTTAAGGGGCCCCTTGGCTCTCTAGAACTCATTTTCTATTCTCATCTCAATATTAATAATGATGTCCTTGGAGGCTTCAGTGCTGGCAGGGAAACCTGACAGATTTTCGGAGTTCTATGATGTGCTTATCTGATGGGGGTGCTGCCTTTTAAATGGCTGGGTTCGTCCCCTCTCCAAGGGGAAGTAGCTTCTACCTTGGCTGTCTTAGAGTTCCCCATTGCTTAGGGAGCAGTGTTTCTGGGTATGTCTTTAGCAACCAGCAACTTTGTTAGACATTTCAACCAAGTCACTCCCTCAGTGCAGTATAAGAAATGACCAAGAATCCTATTCTTGGGATTCCAAAGAGTCCTTTGCCAGTTAGGAATGCTTTTGGGTGCAAGTAACAGAACACCCCAGGAATAACAGCTGAAACAAGAGGACTTTGGCAGTGCCGACCTCAGTGGCTTCATTCCTTCCTCCTCTGTGGGTTTCTTAGCCTTTTCCTCAGGATTGCAAAATGGATAGTGCAGCTCTAACCATCCCCTGATCTCAAAAGGAAGGGGATGGCAGAAAAGTGGCTTTCCTTTTATCAGGGAAGACAAGTGTTCTCTAAAACCTCACACTATGTGTTTCTTTACTTCTTATTGGCTACACTGGTGGTACAGGCTCATCACTGGACCAGTCTACCCCTGCTGTGATATGGCACCTTCTCCCAATTCCTAATAAAAATTGTATTGTGTTAAAAAGCATGAAGATGTGTGTGTGTGAGTGTGTGTGTTGGTATGTGTGTGTGAGAGAGATTTATGTGAAAAATAATTTTTTTGTGTGCCACATATCCTCCCTCTCTCCTGTAGATCGCTCCCTTTATGGGTTTGCATGCTGAGGGCCTAGTAGCTGCTCTGGAACTGACCCCAGGGCCCTGCTAGGGTGGCAACACTGACTCCCCACCCTAGATGGGGCCAGCCAATCCCACTGTCTCCAGTGAGCCTCCAGTTCCCATGGTTGGAAGAATTATGGCTCTTATAGTAGCTGAGATGCCCTTTCTCATCACATCTCCACCTATATCAACATGTGCCTACAAGCCAGAAGAATGAGTGAACTATTTGGGTGACTCTGTGTAATCTGACGTTAGTGCATTGCAAACCTAGTTTTAGATAATAATCAGCTGAAGCCTTATCAGGACACTCCACATCAGGCTTCATGTTTTTTAAAACAAGATATGATGCTAAGCTGAGTTTGAATCAAATGAATTTGAAATTTTCAAAGTCAGTTAATGAAAGCATCAGAATTACCTTTTGACCACACAGCGAGCACTACAATGGGCCCACCGAAAAGTTATTTTCAAGGGCTGTAACATTCTTTCTGCTGAACTCTTACAATTTGTGGGTAAAAAAGATAGTATTTTTGCTCTTTAATCCTCTCATTCATAGTTTATGCAACACATGGGCAAGAGAAGGGGCCATTAAGGGCATCAGGAAGTGTGACGATGCACAGCTTCAGCGTCCTTTCTGTTATTCCTACTCTGTGCCATGATTGGAGCTGTGGAGGGAGCATTACCAGGGGACCTTCCTGGTCTGTGTGCTTGAACTTTTGTCTTCCAGTGTTCTGTGAGATACTACTAACAAACTGTGAGAAAACATTCTCTGGGTGTTGATCACAGGTCAGCTCGGGCAACAGATATTACAATTTAATTTGTATGATTGGGTGGACATTTTAATATTTATTTGTTTGCTTGTTTGTTTTAATCTTCACCCAAGAACATGGTTTATTAATTTTAGAGAGAGAGGAAGGTAGAGAGAGAGGGAGAGACAGAAACATCGATGTGGAGAGAAACACGCATGGGCTGCCCCTCGCAGGTGCCTGGACCAGGGATCAAGTCCACAACCCAGGCATGTGCCCTGACCAGGGATTGAACCCACAACCTTTTGGTTCACAGAACAATGCTCCAACCAACTGAGCCACCCTGCTGGGGCTTAATATTCATTTTTTAAAAAATGTTTCCAGATAACATAAATTGTAGTATGGAGAGAGAGGTCATTATCTTCAGTGTAAGTGTTTTCCAAGTTTCCTTTATTGTTGAAAAGTAAACAAATAAGCAACTTCCACAAGAACAACTGCTCAGTCAGTTAGCTACTCTGTACACAGACGTACAAGCACTCACCCACCTGGGAGGAGTGTTGGGAAGCTAGTTAATTGTTTGCAAAATGCTCTCGGGCCCCCAGATGAAAAGAGCCACACTTTCTGTGCCCTTTTAAATGCCCAATAATTTCAGCATTATTGCTACAATGTTTTTCTGCTGCCAAGGAGAATCTGATCCAGAATCTGCTTCCAACATCTCTGAAGATTGGCCTGTGTTTTGGGAGGGGAACATCAGTACTTTCGATTGTTTAAAAATCGTTCAGCTTGCCTGTGATCTAATGTAGTTTATGTTTAGGGCTGCTGTGCTGGTGA
The DNA here is from genome assembly GCF_022682495.2 of Desmodus rotundus. Lineage (NCBI taxonomy): Eukaryota > Metazoa > Chordata > Mammalia > Chiroptera > Phyllostomidae > Desmodus > Desmodus rotundus. The sequence continues at coordinate 70,927,536 of NC_071393.1, read as the reverse complement.
AGTATTGTCTTTTAAAAAGCTGTCCCAAATAGTGTTGCTATCATCAATCAGAAGAAGGAATAAACCAGCAACTCCCCCAAATTCTTATTTTTTTTATTTTTTTTATTTTTAAAGATCAAATTCAAACAGCATTTCATGCTTTCTTTCACCGAACTAACAATAGCTTGGAGGAGATACTTCGATCCCCTCAAAGGAGCCTTTTATATCACGACAAACCCATGCACGTTTTCTGTAAAGGCCGGACTGGGGGCTGCCCGTCAGACGGGGACGCGACGGCTGGTTCTTGTGCTGCTGCTGCCACAGCCAAGGCTGCAGAAGTCGTGTTTATGGCAAAGGCTACTGTCGCTCTCATGAGAAACATGGACTCCCTGCCTCTGAGCCCCTCCTCCAGCGGAGGAATGTTAAACTAGACATCTGTTTGCGAAAACAATTAACTAAACATAAACTTACTCTCAAAGGAGGGTTTCTTTCTGTGTGTCTCTTAGCTTTTGCAAAGTGGCTTTTTCTAAATGAACTTGAGAAAAGCAATAATAAATCAATCTACCCACCTTATACTACATTAATGTAGAAAATGCACATTTTAATGGTGTTTTTTATTAAATATAAATATAAAAATACTTCTATGATAATAGCAGTAGTATTAATAATGACACAATGTGTAATACAACTATCATATATGATGATACTAGTTTTATTATACGTATGAGTAGTGAGGTATTAAGCACTTATCTTATTTAAGCCTCATAATAGTCCTATGTGATAGCTATTGTTTCAAATTCACAAACGAAAAAACTGAAGCTTTCGGAGAGTTCAGTTATTTGCAAGGGGAGAACCAGGAACTCCGGGCTGTTGTTAATAAGCATGTGTAAGTCACCAGGCTGTCCTGGTTACAGTACTGGAATATTATGTGCTCAGGAAAGCTCATATGTTATTGTTAGTTTAAATATTATCCTCACAGGAAGAGAAGGTGGTAAGCATAACATCTGTGGGTTTTTTTTTTTTTCCAATGTAGGGAAGACCAAATGAAAATATATGTTGGCCAGGGGCAAAAATGTCTTAAAAATTCATACTTAGTGTCAGATCCTTAGGCTAAATGGCAATGTATAGACACTGAATGTCACCAAATGATAAGGATTTTAGGTTACTAAAGTCAAATAAAATGAGAATTATTTCTGCAAAAACACAAACTGATTTCCACTGTAGAGATTAGGGTACCTGGGGCAGGGCAAACACAGGTTCAGAACATTCACTTGAAAATCTACCTTGACCCTTTACTTTGTAAACAGCAAGCATCACTATGGTATTGAAAATCCCTTCTGGGATAAATTATTAACCCTGTGGTGGAAAGGACAGTGGATAGGAGGTTAGGGGGTACAGATTCTGGTCCTGCCTCTAATTAGCTAGCTCTGTGACCTTGAATGAGTCACTTGACCTCTCCAGACTTGAATTTTTTCATCCTCACTGTGAGGCCTCTCATCCTTCCCTTCCTTCTAAAATTCTCTCAGTCTGAGTCAAACTTGTCTCACCTTTGCTAGTAGCTCAATTTTATTGGGTTGGCCAAAAAATTCATTCTGGTTTTTTTCCATAAGATGGCTCTAATAGTGCTCAGTTGTCTTTAACTTCATTTGAAACCATTTTGCTAGATTGTATTGTGACAGCTGTCATGTCAGCATGTATGTAAAACACTTACCAAAATTGGTGAATTTTGTGTAGCCATTTTAATATTGAAGATGGAAGAAGATATGCAACATTTTCAGCATATTATGCTTTGTTATTTCAAGAAAGGTAAAAATGTAACTGAAAAACAAAAAAAGATTTGTGCAGTGTATGGAGACGGTGCTGTGACTGATCCAATGTGTCAAACTGGTTTACAAAGTCTCACGATGGAGACTTCTCAGTGGATGATGATGCTCCACAGTCAGGTGGACCAGCTGAAGTTGACAGCGATCAAACTGAGACAATAATTAAGAACAATCAATGTTATACCATGCAGGAGGTAGCCCACATACTCAAAATATCCAAACCAATAGAATTATTGGTAAAAATGAAAAATGTGTCTTTTTTTTTTTTTTTACAGAAAACAACATACAGACTTTTTGGCCAACCTAATACTTTCCATACACCTTTTAGGGAATTGTCAAGGAACCAACTGAAAATGCAATTCAATTTTGACAGGAGTCTACTCATTCAATGTCCCATGTCATTGTTTCTGACCAACTCCTCTGCCCTAGGAAGCACTTTCAACGGCAGAGCTGAAGCCAGTTAGATGAGAACAAGTTACCCAAAGTGTGAGTTTTACATTTACATGAGAAACACTGATATCCACTTTGCCATATCTTCGGTGTTTAGGTTTTCGATTAACCTGATACATTGGATTGCTTTTGAAAAAAAGTTATTGCAAAACACTTCTAAAAAATTGTAATTTTGAAAATGAAAATGGGTTCTTCTATGCAAAATAGCAAGAAACAAAATATTTTTAAACTTTTACCTTCTAATTTTCCATGTGAAATGACTGAAATTATTTTAGCTGGCAGAATTAATGAACTGATATAATTAGAAGGTTATAGAAATTTTTTTGTGGCTTAATGGTGAGAATATTAACAAAAACTGCATTACTGTGTAAAGCATACTAATCTCCTTCATTCTTGAAAATATTTTAAGTCTTGTTTTTGGGGGTATATATATATTTTTTTAATTTTTAAATTATTTTATAGTTGTTCAATTACACTTGTCTGCATTTTCTCCCCACCCCTCTACCCCATCCCAGCCAAACCCACCTCCCTCCCCTGCTTCCACCCTCTCCCTTGGTTTTGTCCATGTGTCCTTTATAGTAGTGCCTGAAAAACCTTCTCCCCACTATTCCTTCCCCCCTCCCCTCTGGCTATTGTTAGATTGTTCTTAACTTCAGTGTCTCTGGTTCTATTTTGTTTGCTTTTTTCTTCTGTTGATTATGTTCCAGTTAAAGGTGAGATTATATGGTATTTGTCCCTCACCTCCTGGCTTATTTCACTTAGAATAATGCTCTCCAGTTCATTCCATGCTGTTGCAAAGGGTATAAGCTCCTTCTTTCTCTCTGGATGCATAGAATTCCATTGTGTAAATGTACCATAGTTTTTTGATTCACTCATTTGCTGATGGGCACTTAGGTTGCTTCCAGTACTTGGTTATTGTAAATTGTGCTGCTATGAACATTGGGGTGCATAGGTTCTTTTGGATTGGTGTTTCAGGGCTCTTAGGGTATAACCCCAGCAGCAGAATTGCTGGGTCAAAAGGCAGTTCCATTTATAGTTTTCTGAGGAAATTCCATACTGTTTTCCACAGTGGCCTCACCAGTCTTCATTCCCACCAACAGTGCACGAGGGTTCCCTTTTCTCCGCATCCTCTCCAAAATTGGTTGTTGATTTTTTTATGTTGGCCACTCTGACTAGTGTGAGATGGTACCTCATTGTGGTTTTAATTTGCATCTCTCTGATGGCTAGTGATGCTGAGCATCTTTTCATATATCTCTGGGCCCTCTGTATGTCTTCCTTGGAGAAGTGTCTGTTCAAGTGCTTTGCCCATTTTTTTAATTGGGTTGTTTGTCTTTCTAGAGTGGAGTTGTGTGAGTTCTTTGTATATTTTGGAGATCGGACCTTTGTCTGAGGTATCATTGGCAAATATGTTTTCCCATACCGTTGGTTCACTTTTTATTTTAATGCTGTTTTCTTTAGCCATGCAGAAGCTTTTAATTTTGATGAGGTCTTATTTGTTTATTCTTTCCTTTATGTCCCTTGCTTTAGGGGACATGTCTGTGAGGATGTTGCTGAGTGGAATGTCTGAGATTTTCCTGCCAATGTTTTCCTCTAGGACTTTTATGTTGTTATGACTTATATTTAAGTCGTTTATCCACCGAGAATTTATTTTTGTGTATGGTGTAAGTTGGTGATCGAGTTTCATTTTTTTTCACGTAGCTGTCCAGATCTCCACACACCATTTGTTGAAGAAGCTATTTTTGCTCCATTTTATGCTCCTGCCTCCTTTGTCAAATAATAATTTACTGTAGAGTCTTAGTTTTATTTCTGGGCTATCTGTTCTGTTCTATTGGTCTATGTTTTTATTGGACCCTGTTTTTATGCCAGTACCAGGCTGTTTTGATTACAATGGACTTATAATACAGTTTGATATCAGGTATTGTGATCTCTCCTGCTTTGTTCTTCTTTCTCAAAATTGCTTCAGCTATTCAGGGTCATTTATAGTTCCATATAAGTTTCTGAAATGTTTGTTCTATATCTGTGAAATATGTCATGGGTACATTAATAGGGATTGCATTGAATCTATAAATCGCTTTGGGCAGTATGGCCATTTTGATGATGTTAATTCTTCCAATCCATGAGCATGGTACATGCTTCCATTTGTTTGTGTCTTCCTTCATTTTTTTCTTCAATGTTATATAGATTCCTGAGTGCAGGTCTTTTACCTCCTTGGTTAGGTTTATTCCTAGGTACTTTCTTTCTCTTGTTGCTATATCAAATGGGATTTTTTTTCCTGATTTCTGTTTCTGCTATTTCATTGTTGATGTACAAGAATGCCTTTGATTTCTGAGTATTGACTTTGTATCTAGCTGTTTTGCCAAATTCATTTATTAGATCTAGTAGTTTTTCGGTGGAGTTTATAGGATTTTCCATGTGCACTATCACGTCATCGGCTAACAGTGACAGTTTCATTTCCTCCTTTCCAATTTGGATGCCTTTTATTTTTTTTTCTTGTCTGATAGCTGTGGCTAGGATTTCCAATACTATGTTGAATAGGAGTGGTGAGAGAGGGCATCCTTGTCTTGTTCCTGATCTTAGTGGGAAAGCTCTAAGTTTTTGTCCATTGAGTATGATGTTGGCTGTAGGTCTCTCATATATGGCCTTTATTATGTTGAGGAATGCTCCCTCTACTCCCACTTTGCCGAATACTTTTATCATGAATGGGTGCGGTATCTTATCAAATGCTTTTTCTGCATCTATTGATATGATCATGTGATTTTTGTCTTTGCTTTTGTTTATGTGGTGTATTATGTTTATTGATTTGTGAATATTGTACCATCCTTGCCTCCCTGGGATGAATCCCACTTGGTCATGTTGTATTATCTTTTCAACGTATTGCTGGATGCGGTTTGCCAATATTTTGCTGAGGATTTTAGCATCTATGTTCATCAGTGATATTGGCCTGAAGTTTTCTTTCGTTGTTATGTCTTTATCTGGTTTTGGAATTAGGATGATGTTGGCTTCATAAAACGAGTTTGGGAGTCTTCCATCTTCTTAAATTTTTTGAAATAATCTGTGGAGGATGGGGGTTAGCTCTCCTTTAAATGCTCTGTAGAATTCTCCTGTGAAACCATCTGGTCCAGGGCTTTTGTGTGTTGGAAGCTTTTTGATTACTGTTTCAATTTCATCAGGTATTATTGGTCTGTTCAGGCTTCTTGCTTCTTCTTCACTGAGTTTTGGAAGGTTATATTTTTCTAGAAATTTGTCCATTTCATCTAGGTTTTCACATTTCTTGGATTACAGTTCTTTGTAGTAATTTCTTACAATCCTTTGTATTTCGGTGGTATGAGTTGTAGTTTCTCCTCTTTCATTTCTGATTATTTTTTGGGTTTTCTCTCTTTTTTTCTTGATGAGCCTGCTTAAGGGATTGTCGATTTTGTTTATCTTTTCAAAGAACCATCTCCTGGATTCATTGATCCTTAAAATTATGCTTTTAGTCTCTATGTCATTTAATTCTGCTCTGATCGTGGTTATTTCCTTCCTTGTACTTGATCTGGGCTGTCTTTGTTGTTGTTCCTCGAGTTCTTGTAGGTGTAGGGTTAGGTTGTTTATTTGAAATATTTCTATTCTTTTTAGGTAGGCCTGTATCACTATGAACTTCCCTCTCAGCACTGCCTTTGCTGTGTCCCATAGGTTTTGGGTTGTTGTGAGTTCATTTTCATTTGTTTGCAGAAACTTTTTGATTTCTTCCCTAATCTCATTCTTCACCCATTCATTGTTTAATAGCATTCTATTCAATCTCAATGTTTTTGAGTGTTTTGGGGTTTTTCCCTTGAGATTTGTTTCTAGTTTCAGTCCCTTGTGGTCAGAGAAAATGCTTGATATGATTTCAATTTTCTTGAACTTCTTGAGGCTTGTTTTGTGTCCTATCATGTGGTCTATCGTTGAAAATGTTTCATGTGCATTTGAAAAGAATGTGTATTTTGCTTCTTTGGGATGAAAGGCTCTATATATATCAGATAAGTCCATTTCATCTAGGGCATTGTTCAATGTCACAATATCTTTGTTGATATTTTGTTTGGTAGATCTGTCCATCTTTGACAGTGGGGTGTGAAAATCCCCTACTATAATTGTGTTGCTGTCAATATCTTTCTTGAAGTCCTCCAAGATTCTCTTTGTGTATTTGGGTGCTCCTATATTTGGATGCATATATATTTACAATGTTTATGGCTTCTTGATGGATTCTTCCTTTGAGTATTTTGAAGAGACCTTCTGGGTCTCTCTTATGGCCCTTTTTTTTGAAGTGTATTTTGTCTGATATGCGTATTGCTACCCCTGCTTTTTTTTTTTTTTCCTGTCCATTTGCTTGGAAAATTTGTTTCCAGCCCTTCACTTTCAGTTTGTGTAGGTCTTTTGTTCTGAGGTGGGTCTCCTGTAGGCCGCATATGTGTGGGTCATGCTTTTTTATCCATTTAGCTATTCTATGTCTTTTGATTGGAACATTTAATCCATTTACATTTAAGGTTATTATTGATAGGTATTTATTCATTGCCGTTTTTTTATACCTGTGTTCCTCTCTCTATCTTTCTCTCTCTCTCTTTTCCTTCCTTTCCTTCAAGCAGTCCCTTTAGCATCTCTTGTTGAGCTGGTTTGGTGGAGGTGTATTCTTTTAGACTTCTTTTGTCTGGGAAACTCCTTATTTGGCCTTATATCTTGATTGAGAGCCATGTTGGGTAAAGTAGTCTTGGTTGGAGGCCTCTGATTCTCATTACTTGGAATATTTTTTGCCATTCTCTTCTGGCTTGGAGCGTTTCCATTGAGAAGGCAGCTGCTAACCTTATTGGGGCTCCCTTGTATGTTACTTCCTGTTTTTCCCTTGCTGCCTTTAAGATTCTCTTTGTTTGGAATTTTACCATTTTAATTATGATGTGTCTTGCAGTTGGCTTCTTTGGGTTCCTCTGGATTGGGACTCTCTGTGATTCCTGGATTTGTGTGACTTTTTCTCTCATCAAATTAGGGAAATTTATCATGATTACTTTTTCAAACAGGTTTTCTATCCCTTGCTCTTCTTCTTCTCCTTCTGGCATTCTTATTGTGCAGATATTATTGTGTTTCATGTTGTCCTGCATTTCCCATAACCCCTCTTCATTCTTTCTGAGCCTCTTTTCCTTTTCTTGGTCATTCTGGGTGTTTTTTCTACCTTGTTCTCCAGTTTGCTGATCCAATCCTTTGCTTCATAGAGCCTGCTTTTGATTCTTTCTACTGTGTTCTTCAGTTCAGAAATTGTATTCTTCATTTCCTCTTGGCCCTTGTTGATAGTTTCTATGTCATTTTTCATGTTGGTATAGTTTCCAGTGAGTTCATTGTAGTTTCCTTCTTCTTTTTGGTAATTCTGTGTGAGCTCATTAAGCTTCCTTATAACAAATTCTTTGAACTCAATGTCTGATAGTTGACTTGCCTCTTTTTCATTGTTTCTGAGACTTCCTCCTTTCCTTTCATTTGGGGCTTGTTTCTTTGTCTTCCCATGGTTTGTGAGACTCTTCCTGTTAGCCTCTGCTTCTTAAGTTGCTCTGTTCTGACCCTGTGGATTTATGGTGTAAACTTCTGTGGTAGAATACCTGTGAGATTCAGTAGTACAGTCTCCTTGATCTCCCGAGCTTACTTATCTTGGGCTGTGGTTTATGTTGCCTCTGTGTATGTCTTTGGTTTTTGGTTCTTGGTGGGTCTTTCTTTGGTGGGTCTTTCCCACCAGCTCTTATCTGAGGGTCAGTTTGTCCCCCACCTCTTGTTTTCTGTTGTGCAGGTGTGGGCAGGTTGTGTTGGAGCTGGTTCTTCTGTGTGTACAAGGTTTTGAGGCTCTTCTCTTGCTGTTGTTCAGTTGTTTGTTCTTAGTAATTTCTTCACTATTTAGTTGTATTTCCAGATAGGTCCTGGGTTGAGTTAGTGTGACTTCCACTCCATGCTTCACCTTCTTCTGTTCTTAGCTGTTGATGGTTCCTTCGTTGGTGGGTTTCCTCTTCCAGGAGGTATCCTGGTGTTCACAGCTTCTACGCACTCTTTTTTGTGATAGGTTGTAGGGGGAAGGCAAAATGGTTTAAGACAGCAGGAGTGCATTATATGATATTTAAAGTACCAGCCCTTAGAGAAGAGATAGGAGATCCTTTGGATATGTATAGTGTTAACCGTGGTAATTCACCCACCTAGCCACTTTTTAGAAAGGATGGAAAGAAGATAAGACTCTTGTCGTTGGGCGGGGGGGGGAAGGATTGTGAGTTGGATCTAGAAAGGTGTGAGTTTGTGGGAGGTCAGATTATGAGGTAAAGTGGGAGTAAAGGGTAGAAAATAGGTGTAGTGTGTGAGAGAATAGAGTTAACCACAGCAGTAATAAAGTTCAGGAAACAGTGAAGTGGGCTGAGATCTGGGAGGGGTTCTGTGTAGTATTTACAGATGTATGGAACAGCTATTATTTACAATAGTAATGGAGCAACAATTATATGACAGAATCTATGTGATCTGGATAACTAGAATAGGGAGTATAGGTCCTAGAGTAGTGTGCTAATGGAACACAAGTGAAGTGAAAGACAGTATATTAACAATACACTGTGAGAGAGAGAACAAGGGGAAACCAGTTAAACAATGCAAATTAACCAGTCAAGCGAAGAAGTCTAAACAGAAAGAAGAGAGATACAAAAATACTAATAAAATGAGTGATGTAAGAATAATGAAAAAAAAATAATACAAATACACAATATCTTGCAAGTTCTCTGCAGTAGCAAAATGAAATTTGTTTCACTGTCTCAGCTGTTGGGATGCCCCTTCTTTGGGTCCAACTCTGGTCTTTTCACAGTTCCAGGTTTTATTGTCTCACATCCTCTGGGCTATGGGTGCGCGTGTGGGGCCTTCTGTGATGCGCACTTTCCTCGGTGCCTGTGGTCTCAGGTCCCTCCAAGTTGCACTTTTCCTGGTGCTTTGGATTTGGGCTCGATACCCCACACACCCCCATGGGAGCGCTGGGCAGCCGGGTGGAGAGGAGACTGGAGCTGTTGCGGCAGAATTCCCCAAAGTGCCCCTGAGTGTTTTTTTCTTTTTGAGAAAAACCTCCTGCTCAGTCCTGCTGCTCCATACAAGGAAGGGCTTGTCTTCTCACACAGCCCACCTCTCCAGCTAGACCTGGCGGTATATATTTTTAAACATATTACAAATATACAATCACTACCTTATAAAAATTCACTATGCTAAGTAGGAAATCCATGTCCAGATGTTATAAGACCATGAAAGAGAGCAAAGGCACAGTCTAGAACTGACCTTGAAACCCCAGCAAAAAAAACACAACCCAAACTGAAATACCTAAAAACTAAGGAGTGTGTAAGACCATCTAAGAGAAGACAATCCTCCAATCTCTAGGGCCCAATGCAGCACCCAAAATGTAGAGACCCACTTTTTTTGATCAACGCCATTTAACTTGTCGGTGTTTACTGAGAGCAATAATTATGTGGCTTTCCAGTGTTTATCCTGAGTTTTTAAATCATATTCCTACTGACATATTTAGCTTACATGAATTATTAAGTGATTTCAACAATGGACAGACACTTTGCTCGATGTTACAGACCAATGGAAAGTGTTATTGCTCGTTCCACTACTCAGGCCCAGGAGCAAGGTTATGCATTCTATTCCCAGTGCTTAGGATTTGTTTACACTTGCACTAAACACGAATGGCCTAGGGCGGGAATTGAAAGGAGGTGGCATCGATGTGAGCACCACTCACTCCAGACTAGTGCCCATAAACGACCATCACCCTATTTTCTGCCGAGTGAACTCAGCCTCAGAATCCTTCTCAACAGCAGTGAGTGCAGCAACTGTAGGAAACAGAAAGCTATTTGCTGCCCCTGGGCCAGAATTAAAATATCTAATTAAAAGCCTCATAGGGTTGGGGCTTTCCTTATTATACCAATTGCCTTTTCTGAACTTTTCAAGTTTTTTGTTTTCATTCTGACAAAAAATGTTTGTTTTTTTTTCAAGGAAAAAAATGACCTTTTATTGTATATTTTTGAATTTCCCACAGCACCCTTAACACTTCTAAGTACACATTAGGGACTCAATAAATATTCATGTCTTGAGTAGCCTAAACACTAGAACCATGCGACAGAAATATGACACGGAGCCAGACGGGACCCAGTCTCAGGGACGTCTGTGACGGGGTGTCAGTGCTCTCCCGGTCCTCAAGGAAGGAGTCACACACCAAACCACCCCACCAAATTAAATCCTAGGGAACTGGCAAGAGCAAAGAAGAAATGTGGAAGTTCCAGTCCCTTTTGTGTTACAAGTTTCCAAAATATGAGGAAATATGCCAAATGCCTTTGGCTTTCAAATGATAATATACTCTGAATTAATGACTAACAGGGAAACGCCCACTGAGCAGTTCACGGACAGTGTCTCTCTGAAGTCAGATCCTGCTGGCAAGTGACCAAAGAGCCTCCTCTCCCAAGCCAGCCAGCCAGCCACCGCCCTGGCCAGGAAGCACTTTGACATCAGCTCAGCGTTATAAAAGTGAGCAACTAAAAGTATCGTGCGCAGTCAATCAGATGACTCCACTGAATATCCCAAAATTTGGGTTCAAAACACATTTGATTTGGGGCCTTGACTAATTATGGGGGAAACTGTTTCTTAAATTAAAATGTAGATATAGAGATAAGTCTTTAGTTTAAAAAAAAAAAAAAGAAACAGATTTTTAAATGTACTTTATTGGGAAATATGTTGGGTAAATAACCATGTTCTAATGCTAACTTGAAGACAAATGCAATGAAATTACATGAATTCCCCTTAAAATTGTATATTTATTCTAAAATAATTGTGTTGATGAAGCTGCTTTATTTCAGATTTTGTAGGTTTGTAATTAATTGTTTAATTAACAACAACATATATGATGCTTTCCTTCAATTCCAGTAAATACACCCAATTTTCAGCTGAAGAAAATAAGAATCAGTTAAAAGCTTCCAATTATTTTTCATGCAAGTGAGTGAGAATATATTTAATAATAATTTAACAGTCATTTATTTGTTCATTGAACATTTATTGAACACCTGCTCTGTGCCAGGAACTCTGGTAGCTAGTGGGGAACAGAGCAGCAAGCGAGATAAATATGGTTTCTACTCTATGGAGCATACAATGTAGTCGGAAATCTTGCCATTGAACAACTATGGAAAGAAATAAGTCAACAATTGAGATAAATGTGGAGCAATCAGATAAAGGGTGCTTACCTCTTTCGGTTTACTTATCAAACTATGGTTTCCTACAGAGGTGGTTTTGATTATCTAAATTCCGATTTGCCCTATAAAAGACATTTGATTTAAAATTACATAGAAATAACATTAAATAGAAAGTCTACTACAGATGCAAAATGGTTATTTCTGCATGAATGTATCTGTGTTGAATATAAAAATGACAAAAAATGCTAGTTATTTTAGAATTACTTTTAACCAAGGCAGTTTCCACAGGAATTCATGACCGCTTTAGGCTAATGATCATTGGCTGCACAGTCAGACCTCAATTAAACTCTGAACTTCCATTGTTATTACTTAATTGGTGTGGTTATATTTCATTCAGCATTTCAAAATGACCTTCCTTTTAAAAAATAAAAATTCCCCCGACAAAGTACCTTGGTCTTTGCTGAGCGTGACATCCGCGGCCACAGCCCCACGCAGTCTTTGTGTGGGGTTGGCCTACAGCTTGCTTAGCGTTGTGACTTCCCACCATCCCGGCCCACGACACAACACAGCTCCAGAGAAATCCAAGTGATGAGGGAAATGGACGAAAAACTAAATACATCTGTTGCCATGATTACTATTAAAATGCCACATAAATCCACCGATACCCATTTTATTCTAAGCACAGGGAATTAGACAGTCTTAAAATACCTTGAGTATCACAATTAAATATTGTCGAATTATACTTATTTAAAAATGATACTATGGTATCTTTTTCATACAAGCAACTCCAAATGTTTAGTTGTTCCAATTAACTAAATGAAAACATAAGTCCCTTTCACTTAGACATGAAACAATAAGAACAGGTTGGATTTAATGAGTTGGACTTTATATAAAGTAGGTATGATGACGCCAAGATCGAACTTTGCTAAACTGACTGAAACAAATTAAGGCATCAAATGAGCATTTCCCTTCCCCCTTTGTATCGTGGAAAAGTTTTAAAAGTCTTTTTGAAGTACTTTGATCAAGCTTTGAAATCATTTTAGCGGGTTACTATTGTATGAAAACTGTAATTTATAGTGCTTGACCTAAGCCGCTCTTTGTCTCACAGCCGTATTCAAAACAATAGCAGGAAAGTGAAAAACACAAGGGGAACGCAAGCTGTTCTGGTTATTATTTGATTCATAATTCCATCTTCCTCATTTAACCTTTGGAATCCGGGCATGTTCTTAATAAAACAGGCTCAGATCACGTTTACTATGTATAGGAAGGTTAGCTTTGGGCAGGCACAGCGACCAGGTGACCTGGCTTGTTGTGTGTGTTAGTCACCTTTCTAACCTCAGGGTGACTTCACAGACAGGTTCAGAGAGGCGTCTCTCTGTAAATGGTGACACTGCCGGCAACTTGCCACTGTGTACCTTCTGGTTTCCTCTCTAGTTAAGCTTGCTTTGTTCCTTGGCCCTAACTGAGGATGTGTCAGTGGTAAGGTTTTCTCTTCCCATTATTGTCACAAAATGGTTACACTTGGAGGCAACTAGCTCCCATCAGATCACAAGAAAAAAGCAAGCTGCCCCCAAGATGAACAGCTAAGTCATACCAGCATTTTACTGTATTAACTTGAAATTTTAATCAGCTGAACACCACCACTCAGCCTGAAAAAGTAGCTGTAGACCTCACATGTTCTTTTGGTTCCTTTTGCCACAACATTTACTGACAGCCTAAACCTCCTCCCATGTTTGACCCTGTAAAATCTTATTATCTTAGTTAAAAGTTTTATGATCTTTAAGGTACCGCACATGCCTTGAATAAATACTCTGGCATGTGGAGGATCCTTAGGTATGCTTTTCCCCAAGGAGGGGAGATCAACTGCTCCCACTCCCAATCTGCACTTGGGAGACACACGGATCAGGACTCAGATGGGATGGATTTTTGTCTTGGGCCATTTCCTAGGGAGAAAAAGAGCCAAGGGGTAGTAACAAAGTGCAGAGTGCATGCCCACGTGGGAGGAAACTGGCAAAGACTAGTGTAGGGTCAGACGGCCGAGAAGAGGTGGGAAGCCAGAGGATGAAACAATAAAGATTTAATTTCATTGAAATAGCAGGTCTGTAGGGGAGCAGGTTATAAAGAGCAGGTATCTAAGGTGTCTTCATTCAGAGAGGAAAGAAAACAAAGGGTGTAGCTCCTCCATCAGTGAATTAACTGTTCACTTGGGCGCTGCGCATTAATTAGTGTGGCCCACCAGGGACCGTTTAGTGGATTACCTCATCCAGGGCTCGGCAAATCCCTGGTGGCTTCCATGAGTTAATGCAGCCCCCAAAGACTAACAGTTGATCCTCTTTTCCAGGGTGGACTCAAGCCTTGATGAAAATAAGCAGGTACACACACCTCTGGTTACAAGAAGATTATTTCCCTTGGAGAGCCAGTTTTCTACTTTGGAGCCTTGAACATTCTCTTTCACATGCCATTTTAGGAGTCTTTAGAAGAGTTGACATATCCCTCACTAGAGGGCAAAGGAAAATAAAAGATTCTCATTGTTTTTCTGGTGGGGGTGAATGGGTGTTTGAGATGGGGAAGGGGTCTACGGAGCCACCTGAGATGTCAGTGCTGGATCAGCTTTGCTCTGAGCGGATCCCCTGCCAGACTTCCAACAGGCTCTCCTATTTGCTAGTGAGAGCAGATGCTGGGCGAGTCTATACATGCCAGAGAGAACATCATTTACTTTTACGTTTTACACACGCCTGGTTTCTGGGTTGGCATAATTCATTAACACAGTTTGCAGAGGGCTCCATAAAACAAGATCTGGCTTTAATGTTAATGTTCTAATGATGATGGCAATAAAAGAAAGTTGACATCCCGTGTCTACTTTCCAGGGATGATGTTTATGTTGTCTAAACTAAACAAACAAACAAACAAACAAACAAGTAAACAAGTAACACACATAGATGTAACACAGATAAATATTTCTAGCATAAAATAAAAGAATAAGAGTTAAGCTTCCTGTTTGGGAACATTACTCCCTTCCCCCCATACTCCTCCAACCGAAAAGAAGTAGGTATAGTAATCACATTAGTTCTTATGTGGGAAAAAGCTTAAGTTTTGTATAACTTGTAACTTTGTCATAGTAGGCGCAGTTTACTGCTGGTTTCTTTACCACTTTTAAGAGCCAAAGTTTAAAACCTCATTCATAAAGAGGAGGTGGGACCTTTGCGGGAGAGCACCAATACCTTCTCATAACACATTATGTCAGGGCGCCAGGTAGAAGAATGAATACGAAATGCAAGCACCTCTTATGTTTTAATTTATTTGTGCACCCCCACCATAAATTTGTTTAATGGAAAACAAACAAATCCCTGACAAGGGTTTAACAGGGTTTTCAACATCTGTGCAGATAAACGTAATTTATTCCGAAAGAAGAAAAAGCAGTTTCGAGCGTGCCATGAAAACTGATTTTCACAACACTTTCGTTTAAGGTGTGTGTGTGTGTGTGTGCGCGCGCGCGCGCGTAGACAAGAGCAGTGGTTTCAAATCATTCTGTTTCACTCTCAAAACTCGAACGAGGTGTTTTACATGGAAAGAGGAGTTTGCCTGAGACCTCTTTACTGTTTCATCGTCTTTTTCTTTCCTTTTGTTTAATGCAACCCTCAGCAGAGGTGAAATCTGCATGTTTGGATCCTTCAAAAGAAAAAGCAGAGTTGTGCAAACCTCTTAGGTACAAAATACACATAGTACTAATAGCATAGTTAGTCTGTTGAAAGAACCAAGCAATACAGAGAACTTAAATATGTTTGTAAAAGCTTACATTTTAATTAATATTTCCAAGCTTACCAATTCAACATGCTAAAAGTCATTATTTTTTGTCAGCACTAGGGAAAATATTACACTAAATACATTTCTGGGCATACATTTATCTTTACCTTTCCAAAATATAGGTTTATAATGAATTTATTGATGTTTTGCTTTAGACTGAAATTTGATTTACAGCATAAAAAGTGAATAGATAAAAGTGAACAAATACAACCCCCCCTTTATTTTGCTTATTGAAAACCACCTTAGGTATTTGTGGTGCACTTCACTCACTCACAGCTGAATAGTTCTATTGCCTAAATTATTTGAGTGTTACATAATTATGTGGTAAAAAACGCAGATAAAAAGCAGTGTACCGACTGCACTTTTAAAAAATTTTACTCACAAAAATACTATACACACTGACAACCAGCCACGTTTAAAAATAAACTCTTGTCAAAGCTGGCACCGAGCTTCCATCGTCTCCCGCAGCCCCCAGGCCAACGAAGGAGTGTGGTTTCCAGACACAATGTAATTCATACTTCCAAATGAGATAAATGAAAAATGTTTGGTGTTCAAATAAGTATTATAAAAAGAGGAAATTTTCCTCAAGTGTATTTTTCAGCTTGGCTTCAGGCCATGGAAGTCAGGAAACCGTAAAGACCGGACTAAACAAGCACGCAGCACGGGCCGCCTCGAGGCCTCCCAGGGTCCTGCAGGTGAGGGTGGAAATTCAGCGTCAGACTGTACTTCGCTGAAGACGGTGCTCGATTGTTCCATGAGGCAATGCAACACTGGGCATCGGTACGGACAGAGAAAGGGGAGGGAGAGAGAATGAATGGAGCCTTAGGAGAAAAAAAAGAGGGCGATTCGGTAACTGGGAGAATTGAAAAATCACACCTTTCGGTTTCCACAGTTTTTTCTTTTGTTCAGTATTCAAGGAGAAACCATCCGGAAGGAAGAAAGATTATGACTATCTATAAACGAACTCTTTGACGGAGACAGAAACGCGGATAATGAGTGGGTTGTGTCTGTAGTTCTTGGCTGTTCACATCAGCAGGGGATGAAGGAAGACAGAAACTCTTGATATGTTTGTCTAAAGAGGTAGTGGTGTGACCACGGGCAGCAGCAGTTCAGCTGGAGTTCAGAGCAGATGTTGCCAGCAGTTGACGCTGCAGGAAAGTCAAATTGCTTCCGGATTCACCTTTTCCTCCCAGCTTCTCTTCCAGGACCATCGGGGTCAAGCTACGCTGTGGCACAAGGTGACGATGTCTGTGGGGAAGCAGGCTTTGAGCAGGATGCCTCTCTCCCGGTTACAGTCCAGCTCCTGGATAAACCCGTACCAGTAGATGACCAGGCCTGGCCCGAATCTGCAGAAACACGAGAAAATAATGTGCACACGTAGTATCAACATAGTTCCCCCCAAAATAATCCTCGAAGCACTGGGAAGATGATTAAATGATGTTACTGCACAGATGTTTTTATTTTGGTTGCTGTAATTATGACTGGGAGTAGCTGCAGTGATACCAAAGAGCTTATTTAACGCAGGTATTACCACCTGGGGCAAATTTACTACCTTTCTTTCAAGGAACCTGAAGTATTTGAGGTATATGCACCCTCCTAACTACCTTTTGGGAAGATGTCACGAGCTTGGGCTGATGCAGGATAAAACCAGAGTGGAAACAGTGATGAGCCCTGGGGAGTGCCAGGCTTGGGATTTTAGTCTCCTACAACTTAGAGGTCTCCTCAAAATTGAACTTAGCTATTTGCAACTGAGGAGAAAGAATAATTTCAAAAAGAGAAATAATTTAAAAATGGAACAGCTCAAGGTCCTCCTCTGGCTATAATGTTCTATTCATGCATAATAGGGTCAGAGAGAAGTCCATTCTTTCCAGTCATAAAAAAAGAAATCCATAGGACAATGGGGAGCCTGTCTAGGGACCTTCTCCCTGCCTCGCCATTCTCAGCATCACCACCTCTCTGAGTTCAAACAGGACATGAAGTTTGGTTGTAGGTCTTTTTCTTTTCTTTCTTTCTTTCTTTCTTTCTTTCTTTCTTTCTTTCTTTCTTTCTTTCTTTCTTTCTTTCTTTCTTTCTTTCTTTCTTTTCTTTCTTTCTTTTCTTTCTTTCTTTCTTCTTTCTTTCTTTCTTTCTTTCTTTCTTTCTTTCTTTCTTTTCTTTCTTTCTTTCTTTCTTTCTTTCTTTCTTTCTTTCTTTCTTTCTTTTCTTTCTTTCTTTCTTTCTTTCTTTCTTTCTTTCTTTCTCTCTCTCTCTCTCTCTTTCTCTCTCTCTCTCTCTCTCTCTCTCTCTTTCTTTCTCTCTCTCTCTCTCTCTCTCTTTCTTTCTTTCTTTCTTTCTTTCTTTCTTTCTTCCTTCCTTCTCTCTCTCTCTCTCTCTCTCTTTCTCTTTTTACCATGAAAATGAGAAATAATGGCACACAGACTCGTGATAAAGTATAGACAGACTCAGGCTTAAAACCTCAATATTTCTACACTGTGTCTCCGACTTATCTCGAATTTGGTGAGCAGCAGGCTCAGGAAGTCGTCCTATAGACTACTTTACCCATCAGGAAGTCGGGACCTCCAGGCTGGGTTCACAGGGATGTGATCACTATCAATCACCGTGCACACAGACATGGTTTGCACATCGGTTTCACGTTTTTTTGACTGAGTGTTCTTAATTAAAGGGCAGCACTACTTTTGGTGTCGTGTTGCAGGAATTTTACAGCGAAATCATAAATTACGAATGCTAGGTTAGTAAAAGGATGTCTAAAAACAGAACTGCTTTCTGTGTTCTGACATTACAGCAGGCTGAACCACGCTAGGCCAAAAAGCTTTTTCCTTCCATGATTTATTATATGCTGTGGTGTACTTGCCAAAACTAACAGTACAGGATGGGCTGTGAGATACTGTATGCACAGGAACAAGTTCAGCTGGATGTCATGCATTGGTTTATTTGGGGATTCACATCAGTAAGGTAGCCAAGTTGGATACGAGATTAATTAAAACTTTTTGCATCCCCTCCATGCAAGGACAGAACCGTGAGATGGCAACTTATCAAGTGAACTGGTTTTAGAGGACACTACGCACAGATGAGATGCCACGGAGCACCAGGCGCTGCGGCGTTTACCTGAATTCAGGGCTAGCTGCAGATGATGATCTCTTCTTCCTTAGTACGTCTAAGGAAGTTTCCTTTGAGGTCAGGAGAACCGCACTGCCGTGGCACAGGCGTGTGGGCTCCAGTGCTTACATGCACTCAAGGTGAAGCTCACACCTGGAGGAGAACCTGCCTCTATTTAACTGAGGGTTGCTTAGTAACTTTTCATCACAAACATTTGTCTGTAGCTGGAACGTAGACCATTGGGTATCTCTATTTTACAAAAAAGCTCTGTAATTGTTATCAAATGACCTCAGATCTGTCAAAACAAGTCTGGGGAGAGCAGAAAGACCTGCAAGTCTGAGGATGAGATCTGAGAAGCCTGAAACCTTCCCATCAACAGAGCAGCCCTGAGTCACATCCTCGATGGACCTAACATTAACCTGAACACATTCCTCCAGCGTATTATGCAGCCATTCTGGAGACCATGACGTTCTCTAGAAAGGCACCGTTATTTTTACAAAGGGAGAAAAAAATATGTGATCTAACCAGTCACGGAAAAGAACAAAGAAATATATGAGGGTCATAAACAACAAGCCCAGTGCTTTAAAGATTCAATAAAACAAAAACACATATTACCCGCACCGAGAGAGAGCAAGAGCAGTCTGTACTTCTGCTGAGCAGCTAAATCACAAGCCAAAGGACACAAAGCATGACAGCTCTTTATAAAAATGGCATTTTCTAGGCAAAGAAGCTGGGCTGCAAAACACCTCAAAGACCAAGCAAATGGACTCGTTTCACTTGCGAGGTAGCGGGTGAAATCTGCACCTCAAAAAAGTTTTTGCAAGATTATGAATCTGAACATTTCCTGTGATGGTTCACTACCAGGACTCCCTAAAGGTAGCAACGTGGGTCTGTAAATTATCAGTATATGTGACTAGTGACTCATCCCAAGACTCTACCATGTATCTAGGTGTTTGCTTCTTAGCTTTATATAAGAATTATATTAATTTAGGTACTATTAACTCTCTCATGTGGCTCAAAAGCTCTGGTTGACAGTATGTGCTTAATTAATTAAAGACAAGGGAAGACAACCACCCTTTGTAAATGGAGATTGGTAGAGGGAGGCTTTCAAATTATGTGGTCTTTGAGAAAAATAATAGGAACTTTAGAGGGTGACAAGTTTGGAAATTTAATGACAGAACAAGATCTGGCCTTGTTCCTGATACCAATGTGAGTGCATTTCTGAGCTTTCTCCAACTCTCGATCCAGAGATTATCAGATACTGGGAAGATAATCTCGCAGCAACCTACTTGTTTATGAAGAGCCTGACCATATTAAGAAAGTTTATATAATTAATTCCTTGGCTATCTGAACAGAGGGAACATTTTGGTTGACAAGTTCGAAAAACCAAGCAAGTCACCTCTAGTGTTTTCTTCTAGAAAGGTATAAAACAGAGAAAATAGGACCTTAGAAATGTTTATGTAGGTCAAGTACATGCTTGTGAGTTGAGGGATTTCACCTTTTTGATGCCTGTTCCCATTTATTGTGGCACTACTGGACACGAATGAGATCACTGGGAAGGCAAACATAACCTTTGTGACCAATAAAAATCAAAGACACTGTTAACGGCATTTAAAAGAAAACAGAGTCCCTGGGCCCAAGGGAATGTGCAAAGCGGAGGGCTGGTCTGCTACTGGGACTGCAGCCCTGCCCCAGCCGGGGGACCGGCCGTAATGGGATGTGCACGGGTATCTGACTTGATTCTGTAAACACAGTTCTAGGTTGACTATGACTTTAATGTTACTGTACTCATGGTGAAGTAATAAGATCAAAGACTCCAAATGGATTTTACAAACTCCTGTGGAGCAGACACTGGAATGTGACTTTTGGACAAGTAATTATGCCTGTAAATAAAATACCACTAAATTAGCAAAAATAACAAATACCTCTTGAAAAAAATGGGAGGTGAAAGTCAATAGCCATGACAGACCTTGAGGGCATGAAAGATGAAGTTCTACATCAATAACAACAACCTTATAAATGTGTTTGTAATGTGTTTCTCTGGTTCCCTTTCCATTTAGAGTAGTTAGAGAAATTAGATAGGAGCATGTGGAACGAAAGCTGGGTACCCTTTTGTGGGTTTTGTGCACATCTGTCTCCCAGAGATTATCTCTCTGTTTCACCATTTGTCTCCTTGCTACATTGTGGCCCTGTTGGGGTCAGCTGCCTTGCAAATTAGTGGCATTTCTGTGACTGGATCTATGAAATCAAGGTCAGACTTTGTCAATTTAAAAAAGTTGAGCCAACACTTAAAAATTGGGAGCTTCTGTACAAAATCCTGCATATTTACATCCTCTTGAGAAATGAATTGATGAGGTGACGGTCCGTGGGAGCCAAGTAATGGCTGTCCCTTTAGGCGCGACACGTGTTCTGTGTTCTCAGGTTTGCCACAGTCTCCACCACTCTGTCGCCCCCTGTGCCAAGGCTTGGTGCCGGGGGCCACTCCTCATCGCGCCTGCACCACAGTTGTTCTTTCACTGCAGAGACCTACTCTTCATAGTCACATCCCCATCAAGTTTGGGAAGGCAAAGACAACCTCAGAGGGCTTCAGGTTTCAAGGAAGAAATGGAAGAGAACACATTTCTTTTTTTATGCCCTGCCTGTTATGCTCATAAATGCCCACCTGTCCCCTGTGGGCATTTGAGTTCTTGGCCCCTGTCTTGAGACCTAACTCAGAGGTTCCTGAATTTGGGCCAGAGACCCCTGAGTGGTCGTGAGGAGACTGCAAGACATCCTTATGCACACTAAGCAGTATCTTCAGAAAAAAAATAAGTACATCTTCTCCTCTTTTAGCGATGTAGATAATAAAATAGAATCATGTTAGCTCTTGGTCATGTATTTTCTAAGTAGATAGAATCTAAAAACACAGCTATAATCACACGGTAGGGGGGCAGTTAGCAAAAATTAGTTTTGGCTGTTTTAAAGATTTTCATTTGGCAGGATTGGGGGACACTCTTCTAAATGGGTTGATCTTTTCTAGATGAGTGCATACACGAAGGAGAGTCTGTGATATGGATAATGTTAAAGATGTGAAAAAATGCTTAGCATATTTGTAACTAACCTGTCCCTGCTTATAAGGTTCACATTCATAGTGAAAAAATGAGCTAGAAGGAAAGACACTTTGTTACTGCACCAGGTCCCGTTTAGAACTGTCTCTACTGAGAGCAGCCTCACCACTGCCCCGTATAGGGGGAGGGGTACAGAAGAGACGCAGCAAACTAAACGGGCAACAGCAGTAACGAAGAAGACCCACAGCGGTGGTCGTGCTGCTGGAGTTCCTGCTGAGTCGCAGTAAGAGCTGCAGAGAGGTATGGAGGTGGGCTGACTTCTGAGATGATCCCTGCCTCTCAGATGACTCGGACCCTTGTTTAGTCCCCTCCTTTTGAGTGAGGGATGGATCTAGTGACTGTCTTCTAACAGAAACAACACAGCAAAAGTGACAGGATGTGCTTAGGTTACAAAAGACTGTGACTTCCACCTCATTTTCAGACATGCGCTCGCCTTCTCGGCTTGCATACTTTGATGAAGGAAACTGCCATTTAGGAGAGGCTCGCATGGCAAGGGCCTGAGGTGGGTGGTCTGTGTCCCTCAGCCCAACGGCTCGTGAGGAACTGAATCCTGCCCACCACCCGAGTGAACTAGAGAGTGGCGCTTTCCTTAGGCAAACCTTCGGATGAGACCACACACCTCGAGCCAACGTCCTGAATGCAGCCTGTGAGAGACAGTGAAGAGGAGGACCCAGCTAATCTATGCCCATAGTCCCGACTCACAGAAAAAGTGAGATAACCAATATGTGTAACTTCAAGTCATTTAGTGTTGGGGTCATTTCCTATACGGCAATAGATAACTACCGTACACTGCAGACTTGAGTAATCTAATGCCGTTCTTCACACAGGCAGTATGAAGAGTCCTAAGAATCCTGTTGGCTATAGATCAGTTTCTTTTTTTTTCCAGTTATGGTTGCATCCAGAATGTATAGCAGAAGGGGTTACTGAATGAGATTATTAATAAGTAGCAACTCTTCATCAAGGCAAACCAGTCATGAAGCAAGTCTGTGCTTTTACACTAATAGAGCTTCTTGGCTCCTAACTTAGACCACACACCGACAGCCCTTCCTGCTGCTGATCCAGGGCACCGAGGTTGCCTAAAGATGTAAAGAAATCATATATAAAATGAAGAATCCTCAATGTTTTCTCTAGGGCTGTGGTTTGGTTATTCAATTTGTTTATTGGGCTTTTGAAGCTGCAAATCTGAAGGGGCTGAAGACAGGGTGTGGGAGACTGGTTTCAGGCAGAGCACTTCGCCAGCTAAGGGCTGTTGACAACCCAGGAGGACACGTTAAAAATCCCCACTGGTGTCACTCCAAGGCTGTTTGGTGTTGGGGGCTAACAGACTGTCAATCTCAACAGGTGCTGAGCACAGTCTGGGAAAAATTCATGCTGGATACATTGTGTTGAGTTAAGAAAGGGAGTGCAATCTGTAATATATTTTTAAAAGATTGTCACCAAGAACGTTTTAAAAATGGTACTTCAGTGAGTAAATTCTTAGTTTTCCAGAAAAATGTAGCTATCCTCAGATAGTCTCTGAGGATTGTAAATGTTGAACAGAATATGGTGTAAGTTAGAAATCATGTCTTACAGTCCAAGGCTTTCTGTAGCTCTCTGAGGAGCTTAGAGGTACAGATAGAAAATTTGGCCCCCCGAATTCTGGAAGAACTTCCTTTTTCTTTCTTAACTAAAAAAATAAAATACTCTCCGCTTCCTGCCATACTTCTATACTATCCTAAAAGACAGGAATTACCCGGATGATATTTTCATTTAACTTTATATTGTTAAGACTTTTCCTTGAGGCACCTTCTTCAGAGAGTGCTAAAATGAAAGGTAGATGCACAAATGTAGACACTTCCAATCAGTGTTGGATATCATTTTGCTAAATTAACCCCAATAACCAACTCTCCGGTTGGCTTCCTAAGGCCCATTTAGCTTCTATGTCTCCACAGGTTTCAGAGGGCCTGTGTGTGACCAGACATTGTGTCTTCAAAGATGCTGTCGAAATACATGCAAAATTATGGCAGTAACCAACAACAAAGAAGTGACTAACATTTATTGCACACTTTTTATGTGATAGGAAAGGATTGAAACAATTTTACATGTACATATCGATCTGAAAGTCGCAAGCACCCCATGAGGAGGGCACTGTGATCACCCCCATTTTACAAATGAAAAACCCGAGGCACAAAAAGGGCCAGGCATTGAACCCAAGCTGTCTGACTCTATGGAGTGTGCTTGTAGCCATTACACTGTACTGGCATTATGCCTTGTATTCACACAGCAATTGTAAGTCATTTGTCTTTGAAACATATTTATGACACCTGGAAAAGAGATTAGCAGGGGTCCGGAAGGCAGGTGACTAATCGAAATTCCAGTGTAGGAGCTGGGATTCACCTGTCTACAAAGAATAATTTTCCAGGCACAAAGTCAATAGTTTCTCACTAAAAACTGTGTCTAGCCAACTTATGGGAAAGCAACTTATAATTCAGGTAGAAGAACTGAGAACTATAGAATCACTGCCTAAGGTTCAGAGGAGAAATGCTTCCCACTATGAGAGCATTCAGAAGTTTCGGGACAGAACCTAAACCTGAGGACAGAGGAGCAGATCCAGACCACGGCCACGGCCTGTTCAGATTAATGGAAACAGGCAGCTGGAATGAGTTAAGACGGAAACTGAGGGAAGCAGTGGGATTCAGTGAATGCGGCAGGTTGAGCCAGAAAAGAAGGTTTGGACGTGCTCAACAGGATTGACTCCATGAGCCCAAAGGCCCATTTGGGCTTGCAAAACACCTTTAGCATAAAGATGCATCTTATGTTGTGGCATTCATTTGACTTATCTATGTTTTCAGCCATATGAGAAAATCATTACATGTATTATTAGAAAGTCAGTGTGATTTTATATCTCTTTTGGTTATACAACATGAAGGGTAGTGGGATTCATATACTGTTATCCAATTTGCTTCTCCTCATAGAGACTAAGGGAAACTCATGAAACTGATTTACTTCTCAATGAGCCGAATTACCATGTCTACATAAGAAAGGATTCTCCATATACTAGGGTTCTACAATATTAATCTGGATCAAGTCAACAGAACACTTTTTAACTGAAATGACAAGAGGACTCTGGCATGATTTGATGATATTAGTCAAGGTTCTTATTCACACAAGGGTCTTCATCACACACACACACAAAACATAGTTATATTAACTCGAACTTTGTTTCTAATCCAAATTATTTCAAATACATAGGCAAATAGAAAGCTTCTTTTCCACAACAGGAACGGCATATATATATATAAATACTATTCTTTTCTTTCTTTCTCTTTCTCACTTTGAGCTGCTGTGTGGGGTCTTGGATATTGTCTGAGGATGTGTACAGACATGTGGTTGTTGGAAGTCAATTGTTTCACCATCAAAGCCTTGCCTGTGGTTTTTATGAAGAATGCGTTCTCAAACACGCAGTTCGAGATGAGAGAGAAATATAAAACATCTTGTAATTGTTTTAAAATAAACTCTTACACTGTTTATTCAGTTTTAATCTGCATGTTGTGGAGTGGCTACGCACTTCTTAATCACTGTTGTATGTGTCTCCAGACAGAGTTGTAAATAACTTTCCAGTCCAAGTGAAATATGCTTGCACATGTTTACACGCAAAGTATGCGTGTATTTATGCCAGTGTATAAATATGTGTACAATAATAATAGACTAGTGATCATATAATACGGCATCATAAGGTTCTGGCACTATGCTCAATTTCATATACAGTGCAAATGTTCTTTTTATTTTGTAGTATCTAGAAATAAAAATATAACTTGGTTGTTTAATTTAATTTTTTTTTTGTTTTGCTGGGCAGGTCCTGTTTGCAAATTTAAATGACTCAGGAAGGAGAGCCCCCGTTAGGGGTGTTGCCAGTCAATTTATAGATGTTGATGATCAAAAACGCAATTCTCTTTGTAACAGCAACTTGTGTATATAATTTTGAAAATAAAAAAGAAAAAATATATTATACCGATTCACTTTGGGCCTGTATGCCACACAGAAAATAAACAGAAAATATATTATTTGGAAGAAAATTTAAAATGTATATAAATAATCAACTACAACCACCTGAAATTCTCCTTGGTGTTTATGTAACTCGGCATTTTCATGTCTACATTAAATTGCCTGGAAAATTGCTTAATTTTCACTTTACTTTGTCCTGTGTTGGATATACTTAGATGCCATACTTACAGTCTTTCCGGCCTATTGTAAAATCTTTCCTCAGAAGAGAAAAACTGAGATAGGTGGAATAGAAAACAAAGGCAGCAGCTATTTAATCTGTTGTCTTTAATACATGTTTTATTGGAGAAACGCTGACTTCTGGCAGTGGGTCCACCCTTCTGTGTTTACCTGTTAAGAATTAACATACAAGCCTGTGCATCTATCCTGTGGAAAGGACAAGTCACCAAAGAAAGGTTCTTTCTCTCCCAAAGTTGCTTACAACTCAAAGTTTAATAACTGGAACAAATCTATTCACATTTCAAGTGTAAAATGTAAGTAATTAATTGAACAAACAAAATGCCAAATGCTTCACAGCAAAAGAAAAATTAGGGTAATGCCATGGTATTCTGGAAGTCTTCTGAGACAAGGTGAGTTCTCAGCTAAGTTGCCTTTATTCATATAATGGCCCTCTTAATTTTCTCCATTATATGTTCATATTTTGTGGAGAAAATAAAGAGTAGGATTGGTGGGTCCTGAGAGGACAGAGGGATGATGGGATCAGAAGCATACTGAGATGGTTTTTTCCTGAAACTGGAGGATGAGTTTAAGTACGATAGCCCTGGTCTTTGTTTCAAATGAGGGTGTGTCAAGTGAACAGTATACATCCCTGAGTGGGAGGAAGAAAGAGCAGTTGCAGTAGAAGAAACTGAAACCCTAAAAGTCACGAAGTACCCAAGGTCGTGTTTCCTTTGCAACCATTCAAGCACTATGAGTGAGAGAGCACTTCAAGTGGGCCCTGGGTGCAGACCGCGTCTGTCTGCCTGGGATGTATACACCAGCCTTCTTCCAAAAGTTGAAGCAGTTTACAACATTGATCATGTGAATTATTACATGTTTTGTCAGTTATTTCCCCAGGGAAATATACCAAAGGCAAGCCCAACATTGCAGCTGATTTAGTGTTTGATGCCAGAGAATTTATAATTGATATGACAGCCATAATGAATAGCGATCATCAGGCTGGCAAAGCCTGGGCCGGCTGTGTGATAGTCCACTTTGGGTTCTCCAGCTAGTCTGCCATAGACTCGTTCTGATGAATTTGAGGTTATTTCTGAACTTTTCAATTCCAATGTTCTGCATACTAGAACTTAGAAATGCTTTATAAAATAGAAAATATTTTATTGTATAAATATTGCTTAGCCCTAATTTTTTAATGTAGTCTTTTTTTATTAGATAGAGGGGGAATGGTCTCTTTCTTCTTGGCTCCGTTCTCAAAAGAGCACAGGGTAACCCAGAGTTCAGTGGGATGTTTATCTCAAGGCATGAAGAGATTTATGGGTTCTAGATAGATATATAAAAGTCTGCTTAAAATAAAAAATTATCGGAATTTTCATCCTTGGCAAAGTAAAATAACTAAAGGATTAAGGCACATACATGTTTGCCCTATAAATCTATCATTAACCAAATGTGACACAGTGCTTCAGGTATGCCAGAGCCCAACTTGCTCTAAATGGGTAGTTAAAGTTTTCTCTTACTCACAATAAATATTGCACAATTAGGAAAATCTCTTTGGCTAAGCAATACAGTCCTCAAAAGCAAACCTCCCAATTTTACAGATCCATGAAGGCAAATGCTAGAAACAGGGGAAAAATTAGAAAGTGGAACCATCAAGATGATTGGAAAAAATGACCAGGTAACAGAAATCAACAAAAAACATATGGTCCTTAGAAAAAAAGAACCCATGGATAATCTGGCTTTACACGTCTAGAATATAAGCTCCACGAGGGCAGCTTGTATTTCAGCGGCACAAAGGAATCGAATAAATCCTGGCTGAGCAGATGTATGAATTGGTGAATGAATCCTGTATAGAGAGAGCCCTGCCTGGGGAGAAGCTGCGAGTGCTAACATGCGTTTGGAAAAACATCTTTTGTTGATAACTCTCGACCACATAGAGAAAGAGAGTCATTTTTAGTGATAAAATGAGCCTTAAAAATATGCCCAAATTACATGCTCTGAAAAGGTAGTCCCAGAGGTTTTGCTTTTGGAATCTATGCTTTCCAGGTTATCATGGGAAAGACGATGCTGTGATTTATAAAACCTGGTGGAAATACAAGAGCTGTTCCGTGAAAGGCATGGGGTGGCTGAGGTGTGGCTGTCAGGCGGGCAGGACTGACTGGTAAGAAAAACTAAGCAGTTTGGAGCCCATAGCTGCACACAGGTGGCTCTCATTTCCTTGAAATACAATCAGTTTAGGTAGGCTTTTGTTTACAGTAGCTTTTATCTAGAAGATAAGGTTGTAAAAACATCAATCAATATGAAGTACTACTGTTCCTGGCCATATCTCAGCAGGTTCATCTGTTTTATTTCTTCCTCCCTTTCCCAATACCTTAAGGTGTTTAAGATGAGTGAAGAGATAGCACACTATTAAAGTGAACTGTATTCGTGTATGACAGATGGATTTGCACTGAACCACAGACATCATCCCTATGGTGACTATGTCATTCCCAGGTTCATTGCTTTAATTATCAATAACATAAACTCTATAAAACGATCTTTACGTTGTTTTGAACAATGCTCCTTTAAGAAAGCAAGAATCTAAAGCCTCTATATGTTGTACAGCTTTCAAATATTTGTACCCTGCCTTTCCCCTAAAGAGGCATGTACAGTAAAGGAGTAAAAGAGAAACAGAAAATAGAGCTCGGGAAAAGAAGTATGCAAGTATTCCTATTTTATTGTTCAATTGAACTTTGAAGATCAACGGTAGAGTTTCAAAACTTTCAATTTAAGCCCATAAAGATTCTACCTGATTTGATTTTTAAAAACATTACTTGGTTATGCTGGCTCTATGCAATGAAGCCTTGAGCCAGGGAATTTTTCAAGTAATAAGGGAAACTCTGTTGAGGGCGTGAAAAGGCACCCTGGGTCCACGTCAGAGGACAGTTACCCACAGGGCAGTGAGGTGGGCAAAGGACAGCCTGACCTCCATGCAGACAGAATTCACCTTGTGGTCACTTGGAGACACACCTTAATGCAAGACAGCAGGTTTCCCCGGGCTAGATTTGGGTTGTGCTGAGGGTCCCGGTGGTGGAAAATACTTTTTCTGTCATTCTTCAGGTTTGAGTCATTCTTCAGTCCTGGGCTTTGTGAGTACCGTAATTCTTCTGTTTGATCTACTTCTAACTGCAACTAGAATAAGGCAGTCTAGCAAGAGTAATGCCCTGCAGACTTAAGTCTATTAAGTTAACCGGTTTCAGACTTAAGTCACCTAGATTCAAAGAATGCTAGATAAATCCCTTTAACATTTCATATAATAAGGACTTGGTGATGATGAACTCCTTTAACTTGACCTTATCTGAGAAGCACTTTATCTGCCCTTCCATTCTAAATGAAAGCGCTGCCGGATAGAGTAATCTTGGATGTAGGTCCTTGCCTTTCATGACTTGGAATACTTCTTTCCAGCCCCTTCTTGCCTGTAAGGTTTCTTTTGAGAAATCAGCTGACAGTCTTATGGGAACTCCTTAGTAGATAACTGTGTCCTTTTCTCTTGCTGCTTCTAAGATTCTCTCCTTCTGTTTAATCTTGGGTAATGCAATTATGATGTGCCTAGGTGTGTGCTTCCTTGGGTCCAACTTTTTTGGGACTCTCTGAGCTTTCTGGACTTCCTGGAAGTCTATTTCCTTGAACTCAAGGTGGGGGAATGTGGGTGGGAGGGGGTGTGCAGGGAGGAGGGGACTGAAGGGGGGAAAATGGGACAACTGTAATAGCATAATCAATAAAATATATTAAAAAAATAAAAGAATGCTGGGTTGACTTTACTCGAGATTTATCTTCCTGGCATGGTCCCAATGTTTGGAACTGGTAGAAGATACGGACCCTTTGATTACTGTTTTTCTGAGTGAAGTCACACCACAGATACTAACAGCATAACCATAATCATAACAGCAGCTAGTACTTTCATTATATGCCAGCTACTCTTCTAAGCTCTTTATCTATATTATTTCATTTAAAACAAAAGCCCTAGCATGGCTAATATCAGTATTTTATTTCAAATTTGAGAAAACTATTATAAAGTTGTGCTAAATAGAGCATAACAATGACAGTAATGAAGAGAACTAACACTGAGTGCTTACCATGTGCCCAGTGCTGTGCTAAGCCCTTCATACACATTATTTCATTTAATACAGGCAATGAACCTGTGAGGTAGGAAGCATTACTGGTGCCATTTTACAGACGAGAACATAGAGATGTGGAAAGGGGAAGTAGCTTACTCTCACTAGAAGAAAAAGCTTGGAAGTAGCCAATGCCAACCCACGGCCTCCATATGTAGAAGTCCCTCTCTGACAGCTGTGCCACACTGCCTCATCTGCTGTAAACTCCTCCGAATGCTTTTCAAGTCCTTAAAACGCCACTCCCAAACCCCTCCCCACCCCAATCTCAAGGTAAGATTCCTGTTTGTCTAGTTTCAATACAAATTCTTTACTAAAGGACTCTTCCATGCTTGGCAAGTCCTTCCCCTTTTATAAAACGTGGAGGCTGGAACACGTCAACTTTAATGTACCTTCTATTTTTAACTGTCATAGTTCTTCATTTATAAAGCAGGTATGATAGTACTTGTATCCTGAAGTTCAAGGTGAATTTGAAAGCAAATAAACAGCATTTGTATAATTCATTGTTGACCCATTACAAAAATTCTGTCTAATAGTGGAATCTAATAAGAAAGCTCCCCAATCTTCCCCCACCATCCCCAACACTTGAATAGGCAGATATGTCCAGAGGTCTTGGGAATAAACCCATCAGAGAAAATACAAAACTGGATCCGTCAAGAGCTAATCAAGGCTTCAGCCAGATTTACCCAGGGAGAAAAGATGAGGAACTGAGGCGTAGGAAGCGGAAGTGAACCAGAGTCAGGCATTTCCTACACTCATAAGCAGACCAGACACTTCTTTGAGTCAGAGAGCAGGAGAGGTCATTTCACAGTCACTCCTGTCTTAAAAAGAAGAGCTGGTCAGCTGTATGAGGCCAGGAAAAACTCTACTTTAACAGACTCGACAGAAAACCCTGGTGATGTCAATGATTTAAAATTAATTAATTAGAAGTTCTGGTTTTTAATAACACCACACCGTTGTGCCTGTTCCCCTATTCAGGGCCCAGGTGACACGACCAAGAGGGCAGGGCCTGGAGGTCTCCTTGGACCATCCACCCTAAACATGCGTCCTGTTAGACCAAGGGCATTCTGAGACACCAAGTTTCACAGTTCATCTTTGTAATAAATGATGTTCCTATTTAACAAGAGACAGAACATATAAGGAACAACCTTGAGCATTTTAAGGAATATTTAACGACTCTGGAAAGAAGATAAAGGAAACTTCTGACTCAGGAGGCCAAGGCTGGTGGCTGTGTGAGACGGCCATGATGAAGGAACACAGGAGGCTGTTGGGGTGCAGAGGCTGGCCTTTAAGCCTGTCGGGAATTGCACGTGGGTCTTCTGAAAGCCCAGCAGC
The DNA here is from genome assembly GCF_022682495.2 of Desmodus rotundus. Classification (NCBI taxonomy): domain Eukaryota; kingdom Metazoa; phylum Chordata; class Mammalia; order Chiroptera; family Phyllostomidae; genus Desmodus; species Desmodus rotundus. Next base: position 70,896,412 of record NC_071393.1, on the reverse strand, counting down.
CGGCACCAATTGCTAAAGGGGGCCAACCCCTTCGTTTTCCTGGGGCTAATGAAGATGCTTTATTAGACAACTGCTGGAAAGGAACAGTAGGCTCAGGAGAGAAAATCCTCCCCCACCCCGACGCCCCAAGTAATAGCTGAAGGATCCTGTGTGAGTGTGAAAAAATGCATGGCTAAATTCAAAGGACAGACACACTTCAGCTGATGGGCAGAATGCTTCAGTTCCTAAATATTTTCACAAACTGTACAGTAATACACCTGATCCTTAAAAAATGTATTATTTTGACTTGACAAATGAAGAAGCTGAGGCTCTAAGAGGTCAAATGACTTGTTTAAGATCAGACAGAGCAAATGACAGTGTCTTTATGAACTCAGCTGCCCCGCCTCCCTGTGTGGGGCTCTCGTTCACCTGCAAAGCTCTCCTCTCTTTTTCCCTAACTGCAGAATGGGGGAAACAACACCTCCTGCCTTCTCAAAAAGGATGCTTCACTCCAGGGATGCTGAGGTAATGTGAACACAGTCCCTGTCTCCCAGGGCTCTCAGTAGTAGAGCAGACAAGCAGGGAAGAAGGTAGTTTCAGGAGGAGACACAGGTAAGGGGACTGTGTGGAAGGCCCTGTGGGGGCCCAGAGAAGGTTAAGAAGACCCCGGGCAGAGGTGAGGCTTCCTTGGAGTCAGTCCTGAGGTAAAGGTTCACTGAGGGGGTTAGACAGGGAAGGTGCTTCAGATGGAGGACGTTGCACACGCAGACAGTGGACAGAGCAATCAGAAAATGCCTGGGGGCTTTGGGGCTAGTGCATAAAAGGCCTGAGTAAAAAAAGACCAGTGCATGGCAGAAGACCCATCTGGAAAAGTGCGGTGGGGGTAGGGCTGTGGAGGGCTGGAGGGCACTGTCTCCCTGACTCGGGGGCTTTGTGGTCCCCAGGAATGCTCTAAGTGAAGAGCCCCTTCCTGCCAATCCCACCTGGAGTGCATGTCGGTCCTTTGCCCCAGGGTGATCTTCTCTCATGGAACCCAAATACCCCCAGCCATGTTTTTCTGAAATTTGCCAGCTAAATATTTACTTTGTGCAGGGCCGAAGTATCTACAACAGCGCACTTATTTGGGGATAAACACATTAAAGAAAAGTATACACTAAAACAAATCCTCCCCTCTCACTGATTCTACTCCATACAGAAAAAAGACTGTCACTCAAAACAAAACAAAACAAAACAAAACAAACAAACAAAAAACAACAAAAACTGAAAACTATACTATACTGAGGGTTCAACTTGCCGGAGCTGTGGGACAAAGTGTGTGCAGATAAACAGTCACAGCCCAGCTCCACGGGGTTCCTTCAGTTTGTATTCTTTGAGAAGTCTGTGGGCAGGAGGTGACTGACTAACAGTTTCCTCTGTAAGCTACACAGCAACCTTATTTAACTGAACAGGAGTCATTAGTTAAATTTTATGAAGATAAGGACTTCCAGGAGTGAGTTCCCTTCTGATTGTTTTTTGATTAAAAGCAAGGCAAGGGAGAGCTACACTGAACCTGAGGTTTTACTTTGCAAACTGTGGCTCTCGGCTGGCCCCCAAAGGCCGCTGGGGCTGGTGCTGTGGTTTGAGTCCACTGAGTTGAAAGCAATCCATCAGTGTGGGGAGGAGTTACAGGGTTATTTTAAACATTTGGTTAAGCTTGTGACTGTCTTCTTTTAAAGGCATTCCTGACTGCAAAATGTCTCATCCTGGGTGACATAAGACAAGCTATTGAATGAGGTTAGACTGAGGTCCACCCTTGCTGCCATTAGCTAATTAATAGGTGTTTATTTTTAGGGCTTGAACTAACAGGCCATGCGAAGGCCAATGCAAGATGATAGTTGAAGTAATCTGTGAGTGCCTCATGCTTGCAAAGGGCCTTACTTTTTGTGCGGTTGTTGATGTAACTGAAGTCCTTGTCAGACTGGTAAAATTTAATGTCAGAGAGAGAAAACCCCACCCCACTCCATTATTAAAAGGGCATTGCAAAAATAGACCCATTATCACTATTTAAAGAAACATTTGTTGAAGGAAACAGGAAGAAAAATATGAGCAATTAGTTATGGCAACTGGTTGAGTCCAAATTTTCATTCAACACGAGATATTAAATAACCAAAATTCCTAATATTAGGTCCAATGTCTTACATAAACAATGACTAGGTTTGCTATTTATTTTTTAATGAGTTTTTCATGACTCTGCAGACATATGCTATTATAAAACCTATGTAAGTGGAATTTATTTCGATTTATGATTCCAAAGAATTTGGAGGCAAAATGACAAAAGCAACTGTACTCTATGTTTAAAAGATGTTACAATGACCTATTTATTTGTATTTATTTAATGCTTACCTCCTCCACAAATAGTATGTCCCACAAAAGCAATATCTCATCTACTTTATCATTACCTGGCTTTTAGTGGTATATGGTACAAGATAGACATTGAAAAGAATAATTTTTTGAATGCATGAATGACAGGTAGAAAAGTTATGCCGAGTATCACTGCACAGCTGTTTTGCTTGGGTCTGGTTTAAATCATGAACCTAAGGGCAGACACAGGATGAACTGAATAGTCTGAAAAACAGAGCTTTCCTCAATCATTTGCCTTTGTCTGCGTGATGAGCTTTCTAATACTTCCCCACGCAGGAGAGTCAGGGGTGTTGACTGGTGTGGAAGTCAAAGTTACTGTTTTTCACATTTAGATACTGTTTTTCTCTCCAGAAGTCTACTAGAATATTTTTACAGGAAAATGGGCCTGGGACTTTTCCCTTTCAGTTTCAATTTGTCATCTCAACCTTTGTGGTATGTATTCGATGTGACAACACTGGCACTCCTTCGCTACCTTGCAGGTTAACACAAATCTACTTGTGGCCACACTACTGAGAGGGAACAACTCGGGGAAGTTGTATTTAATCTAGGACTGGGAAAGACTTTGGGCAGCTGTTCTGATCCCTACCAGTGTCTGTGCTTGAAGCTGAAGAGCTAGGTGCTATGTTATTTAGATAGACTTATAGAAAGACCCTGGAGATCTCGAGAGACAAAAAGTCCAGCCTGTAAAGTTGTTACATCCACAATCAAATAAACTAGGCTCCTAATGGGGACAAATATGGCAATTTACCACCACGATTTCCACAGGGAAGCAACCCCTGTGCCTTCTGTCTATTTTCATGATATAGCCAACACAAATCAATCACCCAGAGCTCCTGACACATTTATAGCACCCTGTAGGCTTATTTTTGGACCAAGCATTGGTTTTGTAGAAATAGACTACAGTCACCATTTGAAAAGAGTTCTCTTTGCTCCCCCAACATTACACACTGGCTCTAGACTGGATCTGTCTTTGGTAGCACGAATGGTTTCCATGTCATATTTTGAAAACTCTTAACTAAAAAACATCAGAGGTTTAGATGCTGCTCCCAAGTTCTCCAGACGAGTTCAAACATTTTGGAAGAAGATGGAAATAAAAACTTTCATGAGGAAGAAAAAATATTATGTGTAGGGCATAATTTTAAGAGGAAGACTTTTAGACTCATAATGGGATATTCAGACTTTATCTTAATTTAGTTGAAAAATAGTTAAATAGGGGGCTTGTTCTCTTATTGAATCTCAGAGAATAAGTTTCTTATTGAAACTTTTTTGTTAGGATTAATGCTCTTCATTCAGTAGGTATAAAATGTGTGTAAAATTATAACAACAAAAGTTCTCATTTTGTATCTTCATTTTGCTTAGAGTCAGTACTTGCACACTTATAAAAACAATAATGGCCTGGCTGGTGTGGACTATCCCTCAGTGGATTGAGCACCAGCCTGTAGACTGAAAGGTTGCAGTTTCAATCCCCAGTCAGGGCGCATGCCTGGGTTTCAGGCCAGGTCCCCGAAGGGGGGCATGAAAGAGGCAACTGATCCATGTTTCTCTTGCACTTCAATATTTCTCTCCCATTCTTTCTCCCTCCTTTCCCCTCTAAATAAATAAGTAAATAAATAAAATCTTAAAAAAATAAAAATATACCATGAGAAACAAAAAAGGACACAGAGGATTTAGGGTACATAGTTTTTCAATGCCTGTCTTCTGTTATCAAAGTGATTAGCATAATTTGACTTTCTTTATGATGTTTCTATACTTATTTACTCTAAAAATGAACATAATCAACTCAAAAAATGATTTGCAATTTTGGAACTCCTCAACTTGTATGGGGTGGATCAGTTTCTTTGGGCAACTGTACCTCAATTATTCAGAGTTAAATGACAGAAATTATCCAAGGACTTGAGACACTGGGGACAATTAGTCTAAAGGATACTTCTGCAGCCTTTTCTTTCTTTATATTTCAGGAAACATGGGAAAACAAAGTTTTTTAAAAATGATTTTACTAATCTAAGTAATTCTGAAGACATTAAAGAAACAAATAACAGTAAAGGCACTTTCCTTTTTTTCCAGGCATGAGAAAATAGCACCAATTTACATCTGTATACTGTTTTATGCTTTTTAGAAAATGCGGATATATTATTTACGAGGATGACTTATTTAGGGAAACTACGTGAAGTCCCCAGAAACTAACAGGCAAGACACTGAAGTCAGGATTGAGCTCTGCTTACTTCTCAGCCAGGAATGAGGAAGAAACCCTGGAAAGTACTATTGAATGATTTTATCCCACAGTCTCTATTACATTTATTACTCTTTGAGTTAAAATTAAAAAAAAATGAGCTCTTATACTTGGTATCTTAGCCTGTATAGGGAGATCAAAAGATTTATTATTATTCAGAGAGTATTTACATGCTACAAATTTGATATAATTCCTAAGCATTATTAAAATGTATTTAAGTTTTGAAACTAATTGAGATGCGGCTGGCATTGTGGGCTCTCAGTTCTTGGGTTTGGCAAAGAAAGGAGTCAGAGCTGAGAACTCTAGCACAAGAGGAAGTTTATTTAACAGGTAAAGTGAAACCACACTCAAAGAGAAGATTCGAGCTGGCTGCTCAGAGAGTTGCCTTGGCTTTTCAGAAAGAAGGTCACAGAGACGGAAGCAGTGAGCCAGCTGGGCTGCATGGACTCAGGAAGCAAATTACAGAGGCAAAAGAAGGGCCCTTGGAGATGGGTTTGCGGGTTAGCCTGGGACAAGTTAATGCTGCTCGCTGCTCCCGTGGTTGCAAGTTTGTGAAAATCCTTAGAGCTTAGGAGAAAGAAAGCAAAGATATCTGCCTAAAGAAAGAAGATGCCAATGTGCTCTAGAGAGAAGGCACACAGTGGGTCCTTTGTCTTATGGGTTTTTATCTGTTTTCTAAAGTGGGAATTTTAGGGAATCTCTCAAGGGAGAAGCTCAACAGAATATCCATGAGCTTTCCAGGTGTGCCCTTTAAAATGCTTATTCATCAAAATGAGCAGCTGGGTCAGGGACGTGGTCTCTACTGATTGGTCTGAGCTAAGGTGGGGGTCATTGGTCATTGCATCTGGTCCTGAGGACAGCCATGGCATTGCTTCATCTTGTTTTGTTGCTTTTCTGGGCCTGGAGCTGACACACAACTGAGGCCTAGACATTATCTCCAGTTTGACCAAAAATCTGTCCCTATGGTCACAGACCCCAGGCTTTGTTCCTAAGATTATGTGATGCTGATCAGAACCTCATTGCTCTGAGGGCTTAGTGCTTAAAGGAGTGGTGGTCATGCAAGGGAGAAGGAAGTGGGTCAGTTAGGGTACTAAATGAGGCCAGTTTGAATGAGCTATATGTCTCAGCTTCCCCCTTCCATTTCCAAGGAATTTTCCTGGCTTCCTACTACCCTGTCTCAGAGGTACAATATTTTGCATTTCAATGCCATCACCTCTGACAAGCTACTTCTTACTTTGTATCCACAGATGAATATTTCAATTCTATAAAATAGGATTTTTGTCAGGCATCCTAAAACATCTAAAGGTGACATATTTTTTAATCTGTCAGGATGTACTAATTAGATTATTAGGAATTAAAAAAATCATATCTAAACTCAAACTACTTATCTGCTTTTTAAAAAATCCTCACCTGAAGATCTGTTTATTGATTTTAGAGAGACAAAGGAAGACAGAAGGAGAAGGAGAGGGAGAGTGGGGGGAAGAGGGAAAAGAGAAGAGAGAGGAAACATTGATTGGTTTCTCCCCCATGTGCCCTGACAGGGGATCGAACCTGTAGCCTCACCGGGCTAGGGCCTATTTGTTTTTTCTTTTTTAAAATACGATTATCATTATATTTCTTTTTAAATGTGAGGCAACATTTTCCTTTCACGTAAGTAAAAATATATTGGCCTTAGTCCAATTTTACAACTGGAAGTTGCATAATTCCTATCAACAAGTTGCTCTCCTAATTTTTTTAGAGAAATTTTAAATATGTTATACATATTATCTGATTCTGGCCTTTTGCCATGATTCCTATAGCTATACATTGGAAGTGATTTTTTTAAAAAAGGACTTGTAACATTTTTCAAACAGAAATCAGTTCTTACGTGACAAAACTGACTACAACTATAGCACAGTTAAAATTTCACAATAGTGCTATGATAACATATTAACTAATATAATATTAGTTAAGCTAATAGATTTTGGGGAGTTAAGTATATTTATTATAATCTTAACATAGTTCTGGATACAATGAAAGACATGATTGATACTCAAATAACAAAAGGCTGAATAACTTTTAAACTTACCTACAAGAGATTAAGATTTTAAAGAGGTGAAAGGGTAAAGAGGTTAGGAGGTAGAACTATCTTCCTTGGAATGACAAAGTAATGATCCTTATTTATGTCTTTGCATCATTGTTAATAGTAGAGTATCCTTGTTAATGCAAGTGAAAATGTGGGTTCAGTGTGAAACCATAGCTACTAATTATCGCACTGTAATTTTTGAAAAGCTACTACAGTTCCATGGTGTTGATGGGGAGTGGGTGGAGGAGTGACAGGGGAGGAGATTTCACTAAAGAGGTGAAATTTCTATTTGAAATGTGAGGAAGAAAATGTAAGACAGAAAAGGATGGAAGGGTAAAGTCAAAGGCTAGGATGACAATAAAGGCATCTGTGTCTGGTACTTACAGGCTTCGCTGGGAGTCAGTATGAAAATCAGTGCAGCAGGCACTGAATCTGAAACACACACACACACACGAAAACTAAACTGATGATACAAATATGGAAATTATGTTGAAGTCAGGAGAATACACAAGAGTTGCTAATGGGGGTAAAGAGAGAAGGGGTCTGAGGATTAAAACTTGGGCTGAGAATGTCAAGGGCAAGTGGAGGAAGGGGAACCAGCAAAGATTGCACAACCTGAGAGGCATCAATGGGGTGGAAGGAGAGTCGGGAAAGAGTGGGATCATGAAGGCATGGGGTTACCTGTGTCAAAGGGAGGACAGTGGTCAGGCCAGAGAAGAACCAAGGTATCTCTGCTGGGTCTGATGAGAAGGTGCTGCAGCAGCTGTTGCTAAGAGGCTGCAGAGGCATTGGGGGCAGAGAATCTGAGTGCAGAGGAATCTTTGAAGACATTTGCAGGTGAAGAAAAGAAAGGAGCTAGAGGGAGAGACAGCTGGAGAATGAGAACAGGTTAGATGGAGACAGGCAGCACTTGATACACTGGCGGCCTATATGCTGGGGTCTATATGATCATGTATATAATAAAATTATTGATGTCCTGGGGTTGTACCAATGACCAATCAGCAGGACACAGGAAAAAAAGATTATACTGGCAGAATAAAAATGAGAGGCTGTCGCAAGGAGATGATGTGCCTACTGTGGGGGAGGGGGGGCGGATACATCATACACACAGAGGACAAATGACTACGACACTGAAATCTATAGATCTAGAACAATTTCAGAGATACTACAATTTTTTAAATAAAGAAAATATAAGTATCATTGTTTTAAAACAATTTTAAGATCCAATTGGTTTCATTGAATGCTTTGTGACTCGGGCAGCACCTCATCTGGTAAACAGAAAGGGGCTCTCGATAGGTAGCAGTTTTCATGAGCAGGTTTAGGAGATAGAGAGCAAAACCCAGTTTGTGCCAGTCATTGACTATGGCGACAATAGTGTAAATTCACTGGACTGAGGATTTAGAATTTTGTACAAAGAAATAGAAAGTTACTTCAAAAGTATGCATTTTCAGCTTTGTTGACTTGAACTCTAATTAAAAGTGAAATCAACTTTATATTAAGGACATGCATGTTTACTTAGAAGTATTCCTTGTTTGTTTCTCTTTAATTTTATCCTGTTTTATGAATACTGTCAGTGTTTAACTCCAGTAGTTATGGGGAGTCAGGATTAATGAGCTTTGTATTATATCATAAGGGCTCATTTGTCTCCATGTCTAGTGTTACTTGTTGGTCTCAATTTAATTAGCTTTTAGGAAAAATTACTAAAATATTGGCCAATCTGAGGGGTCGTTCAGAGGTGTACATGCAACCATTGTGAGCAGTGTGAGTTTAGCTGATAATATGGTATAGAGGGTCAAAACAAGTCATAACATGTATAGAGGGTTGAATTAAACTGAGCAAGCAGCTTCTCTGTTACAATGAATCCTGGGTTCAAGGATTATGGCATTACTACCAATTCTTTCTGTAAAAAGTATGTGAGTTCCTGAGAGGTTCTCACCTTGCAATTAGTTATCTGCACAAGGTAATGCCAACGGTTTTTCCATGAGTCACTGGAGAGCAAGTTTTCAAGTTGCAATGTGTGGAAAAGTCCCAAGTCCAATCACCAGCTCAGGAGATGATCAGTGGCTCTTCTTTGAACTCAAGTACATACCTGATTGTGTGTATCCATGTTACTTGTGTCTTGTTTACCCTTGTATGTAGGCCTTTGCACCTGCCTCATGTATGTCCTTAGCTGAATTTCCCCTTACATGCATGGTGACCCAACTTGCTGGGTTAGTAAATCATGTGCTCCCAGGATGCCCACAGTCATCTGACCTTTTTTCAGGTGAACCACCGAGGCCCAGAAGGTCCAAATGTGTGGCCCACCCAACTCTTTTCTTCAGTTAATAGCAGGACTCAAAATATCACAAAGATGACTGAAATTAGTGGTCATCACTGTTCCATGCCTCTCTGGGCAAGTTACTACATTCATAATTTTACTATGATGGGAACCCAAGTATATAAGAATACCCTTGGCAGTTCTGTAATTGGCTTGGGAATATTTTCCCTGGATGATCCAATGGCCTGGAACTTCCCCCATGTAAATGCTAATCATTCACCCCATTCTCAAAAATACACAAAAGTCAGAAGCATAGAGTTTCTTTTTGGAGAATCTGTGTAAGCAAACTAAACCTTACAGGGCAGCACCCCGACATTTGGAGTGAACCCCACTGACACTCAGAAGATAGCCCATCTCCTCACCACCAAAACAAGGCACCACTTACATTAATGGCACTTGATGGCTTCACTTGGGTGGGGAAAAATCACACATATGCAGTCCATAGTATCAGCAGGGGGATTGTTATGAAATGGCGCGTATAGGAACTCCAGACTATTTCTATAAGAGTGCCTGATTATGTTTATGGGACTGAAGGGAAAAACAGCAGAGGGAAGGAGAGATATGCAGCACATGAAGAAATTGAGAAAGGGAATTTACTTCCAAAGAGAGCCTATGGAAAAGAGATGAGATTGTACAACTCAACACTTAAGCATTATTTAAAATGAGATCCAACTAAATTCCAATAAAAAAAATCCTTATGGAAGATTAGAGATTTTATCCACAGAATGAGTGATTATTCTGTATTACTGCAAAGCAAATATAAAAACAACAGGAGCATTTTGAGCAGGTTCTTCAACAAACAAGGGCACAAAGACCAGTGTTCGCTGCATGGTATATGGCAACAAATTGAAATATGAAACTTTGCACAAGTGCTGTGAGTACTCTGATTTTTTTCCTCTGAAATAACTGATTTAGTGGCCTAGATGTCCAAGCTCAACAGCACCAGCCACGGCCACCTCCCCTACTGGGCTGTCCCCTGTCACCCCTTCCAGCCGTCCACCCTTTACTGAGCTCCCCCAGCTGAGCACCAGGCACTTGGCCAGGCACTTTGCATACTTTATCCCGAATCTATACCATAACCCTGTGAGAAATATTTTTAATCACAGATTCAAGGGAATTCCAACTTGGATTTCCCAAGTGTTCACAATGTATTCACCTGAGTCAGGGCTCAGAGGCTCCTCCTATGTCCACACTTCTTTTCAACAAGGGACTCTGGTTTCCTCACGCAACAACTTTGAAATAATGAACACTTTGGGTTTTACTGAGTGAAAGAGGTTGCTGCCAGCTAACTGGGAGAAAGGTACCAATAAGGCATTTCCACTTTGACAAAAGTGCTTAAATATTGGACCTTTGGCGAATCTGAGTTGAATCTTAAGACTTTTAGCGGGGAATTAGATAATGTGCAAATTACACATGGGGACTCGCAAAAAAACTTTTAAACAGCATTTGGAAAAAAAAAAAAAGGCTTGCCCGATCCCAACATATGTTTTTACACAAATCTGCATGCTCCAATTAATCTGCTGAACTGCCGGTGTGCAGCTGGACCGCCTTAATCATCTTTGTAAGTACAATGTACAATTTGCGGTCTGATTTCCAGCAAGAAAAGTGCACCTAATTTTGGCTCGCCCCATACTTAAACCTATTTTAGAAAATTAGAATTTAACCATAGCTTTACGCAGTCTTAAACAGAAAAGCTGTGTGCAGCTGCTGACAGGTCATTGATGTTGTAATACTCTGAGTACCCGAGGAGAGATTTTATAGTATTACCCCAATGAATGGCATAAAAGAGACTTGGGTTAAAAAAATTCGTCTCTTCTTGTCAAACATTATTAGGAAAGGAGGGACAAATGGAGGTTTCTTGGGATGACCTTACACAGCGGCATGCTTTCCCAGTCTCCCATGTCTGGCTGGCAGAACTCTTCTCTAGTGCGATAAACAACTGTTTTGTACAATGCTATGTCTGGAACAAGGCAAGTTTTATTTTCTTTTTTTAAGCCCTTGGCTCAAGAGAACAGTCTTATGGGAAATGGCTATTGTGTTTACTGTTATTTGATGATGAAATGTCATCTGCCTGAAATACTTCTGTGATAAATTATTCCATTCAATAAAGCCATCAATAGTTTGGCCGGTTTATAATGCAATTTGCATTACAATGCATTGAGAAGTCCCAGATGGAAACTCCTGTGCACACCAGTCCGCGTCAACACACACACAAACGTGCTTGCTTGTGTGTGCTTCCTTTTCTCTGTCCTGGTGTGAAACAGTTGTTTGCGACTTAGAACATCATAAAAATTCTGAGTCTGAAAACACCATTACCGTTTCACAGATCAGTACAGAATCTTCTTACAGCAAACCCAAAATGCGGAATTATTAGTTAATTGAGAGAGTGATACCGACTAGGAGTGAATTAGGGATATGACAATGTAGCCCACTTTCTTGTAAGATGTCAGTGGCTGCCACACATCATCACATTGTTGTTGATCTAACAAAAAAACCATCTACTCACTTTTGGGAGCAAAGTTCCTCCTCCTTGTAGTTTGTTTTTGCCATACCGCTGAGTTTTAACAGTAGTGTTTCTCCTTATATGTATTTGGTTTATGTATAATGATGGGATAAGAATTACATTTATTTTGGGAATTTTTTCATGTCCCTTAAGATAACTGGGGACACCCTCAAAAAACTAGGGTGGGTAACTCTTGGTCTTCGGAAAGAAGACAAGCTCCTATTTCTTAATTAGTCTGGTTATGATCCATGACCACTTCTGGGAAAGAATCCCTGTTGAAGGCAAATCTATGCATACTGGCTAATACTCTGCTAAAATAAACTCAAAATATTGTCCTCTAAGGAGAAAACCTTTTTTTCTTTTAAGTTTTTGTTTCTCTTTTCCCCTTATTTCCTTTTTTAAAAAAAGATTTTATTTATTTATCTTTAGAGAGAAGGGAAGTGAGGGAGAAAGAGAGGGAGAGAAATGTTAATGTGGAGAGATGCTTGGACTGGTTGCCTCTCAAACACCCCCAACTGGGAACCTGGCTCGCACCCCAGGCATGTGCCGTGATTGGGAATCTAACCAGCAACCTTTCCATTCAAAGGCCAGCACTCAACCCACTGAGCCACACCAGCCAGGGCAGGAGAAAACGTTTTGAGGAAATAAGCCATTCTTTTGAGGAGGAATGCCTCCAGATGCTGTTTAGATTTGGCATGGTGCTGAGTGTGTTGCTTCCCTCACTGTGTAAAATGCTGTAGGGCACAAGTCTGTTAATCCCTCCAGTGCCTGAGATCTCTGAGAGGATGGGGACTGGATCTCATGTGTCCGTGTTCCTAAGGTCCAGCACAGGTGCCCCAACTGTTTGCCAGGATGCATGAATGGAGATGCAAAGGAGTAACCAGTAAAGACCAGTAAAGACCAGTAAGCTTCTGGTAATTTAGACTGGTCTGTCCAACAAGCCAGTCTTCCCAACCTCACTGTGGCATCAGCGCTCCTGACCTCCACATTATATTCTTGAATGTGTACTACAGCTTCTACCTGAACTTTTATAGGGCTGAAAGGAATTTTGTGTTAAACCTCTTGTCAGTGTTTTACTTTCAATTGAGTGAGAACACGTTTCAGCAGTTTAAAAAGAAATGGGTTTAAAATGCAAAATGGGTACCTATTGCTTATTTGGGTGTGTATATGCCAGGAAATAATGGTTCATTCAGTACAGTAGGTAAAACCTTTGGAAAAATAATCTCCAGTCCTGGATTCCCCTCCTGACCGTGATTAATTGGTTATGTGACCTAAAGTAACTTTCAGAGAGTTTCTGGGCCTTTTCCTCACCTGCCAATGAGAAGGCTAGGCTAGATGATCTCTGAGGTCCCTTTTGGCCCTAATATTAAACAAAAATTCTATTACAGTCCTTATTTCTATATGCAAAAATGAGTCCTAGAGTGTGGTTTATAAACTAAAAATAACAAGGAATCTTAAAAAATGGTGTCTTTGCCTCTCAAAAAGAGCAGGGTGAACTCCCAGTTGTAACATATACTTAAACCCAATGGAATACACATATCAAAGTTATTAGACTATTACTTCTTATTTCTATCTAAAATGCTAAAAATAAATGTGTGAAAGACATGAAGACATGGCTTATTTACCTTGTAATTATTTAACAATCTTGACCGTTAGGCTAAATCTAGAGGTGTGTACTCATTGGGTAGCATTGGGTTTCAGGGAATCTCTGAATCTTCTGAAACTATACGTAGAACTTTGCATATGGGCAAAGATATACAGGGAGGAAGTTCATAACTTTAATGAATTTTTAATTCAAAATTTTAGGAACCTCAGCCTAAATCATGTTCTAATGTCATTAATCGCTATTAAACACCCTCGGAGTTAGACCTAGATTGGATTCTTAGCGCAGGCACTTACTAGTCCTCTGAGTTGGAGCAGTACTCAGTTCTCTCTCTCTCTTTTTAAAGATTTTTACTCATTTTTATTTTTAGAGAGAAGGAGAAAGAGGGAGAGAAACATCAATGTGTGGCTGCTTCATGAGCTCCCCCTACTGGGGACCTGGCCTGCAACACAAGCATGTGCCCTGGCTGGGAATGGAACCAGCGACCCTTTGTGGTGGCCTGTGACCACCGGGTTCGCAGGCCCAGTGCTCAGTCCACTGAGAGACACCAACCAGGGCAGGACTCAGTTCTCTTATGACTAAAGTAATAGCATCTACTCTAAGGATGGCTGTAAGGATTAATAAAATATATCCATAGAATTAATGCATAAAATACCTGTGGTCCAGTATCCATCTTATAACCAGTGCTTAATAAGCAACAAATACATTTTATGTGTACATTTTGTTTTAGCAGATGGGGATAATCATAATTCTTTCATTTATCTAAGTCTTCGAGGTTGTTCACTGTTGATAGTCAAGTCAACTTATTATGGGGTGAATTCCTTTTGAAAAGCTGAAGATAAAAAAAAGAGAAAAACTGAAGGTGGAAGATAGGCGTGAGATGTGTGTCTAAATGTGGTAGCTTGTAAAGGAATTCATCTGTGTAGGATTCTAATTATACTAGTTTATACAATTATACTACAAGTGACTGCAACCATTGGTTAAACCAACAGTTCAAACCAACAGTTTAAAATACAATCGAAAATGCGTTACAGTTTTTGTTCGCACACATCTCATTTCAGGAAGGTTTCCCCACTCATCCTGGTGAGCTAATGAGATTTTCTGACCAAGCATATGTTGGCAGGAAGTTACTGAACCTTAACAAGAGGGCTGAATGAGGTGGTTTTAGAGGTCCCATCTAGTTCTATGATTCTCTTCTCCTGAATGAAGAAAAGGAAAAGCCCATTTAAATGACACTGGAGATGGTAATGGAAAAAAAAATACAATGAAAAATAAAAAAAAAAAGAAAAGAAAAAAATGGCGATTGAATCTACTTAAGTATTCAATTAGTCTCAGGTCCTAAATGGTGCAGTGCTCCCACGTCTTGACGCACCATGTGACAAGGTGCTTAAATGTGCCGGAAATTGAGACTCGCTCTCCATTTGGAATCACAGTAAGCACAAATGACTGTGAGCGTTCTGGATCAAAGACAGAAAACTTGTTTGCACTTTGAAAGAGGGAGAGAACGGACAGCTGCTAATACTCAGTATGGTATAGTATGACCACAACATAAAATGAGACTGGCTACCACGCCCCACCTGGGAAAAGCAGTTTCTCTTTCACTGGACCATGTTCAGAAGATTAAATTCATGCTATCTGATGCACCAACTTGGCTGAGTGGTTTCTTAAACTGATATAGCATTCTTCCCCTCAAAAGTTCTTTGGGAAAGAGACTGTAATTTTCCAGTCTGCTGAGTCCCAGAGAAGTTTGGTCCCCTGGGCAGGTGCTAAGATTTGAACTTAGGTCCCACCAATTCCAGAATTCCTGGTTCTTTCCCTGGCACTACTGGTTGCCCCCCAAATCAATGATGAATACCAGAAGCTTGTACCACAGTCAGCTGGGGGAGGGGTGGGGCTGGTACAATACATCTTCCTAGGTCTCAGATCTAGAGTCTGAGTTAGGTCTAGAGAAGGTTCTGGGATCTCTGTTTTAAACACGTGCTTCCATTAATTCTGATATGTAGCCAGGTTTGGGAACCACTGAGCTCTCCTTTTGGGCTACAGTCTCCAGAATAGGCAGGGAGTGAGATTTGAACACTGAAGAACATACCTGGACTTAGGGGGGTTGTGAGATGGCCTTTGATATAGGTGTCTGACACGGTTTTTTTTAAGGGAAAAAGCAACTGTCCCAACTAGAGCACAGGATCATTGAAGGAGGAGTAAGGCTGGGGGAGCATGTAACACTCAGACAGTGAATAGGTTCATCCATTCGGGGTGGTGGTTTCCTTGAAGCCCGCCCTGTGCGGAGCAGGACTCCGATGCAGGGGTTGTGGCAGGCGGCTGCAGGGCAGACATGCCAGATTTAAACGCAGATCTTTATTTTAAAATGACAACATATGGTGTATTTTACAGCCCATCAAGATTGCCTTTGTTTAAATGAATACATGATAAAAATAAGATGAATAAGTAAAATTTAATTATCTCCCTCAAATTTTACTTAGTCCCTACAACTCTGTTTTTAATTACAGCTTCATGACTTTTACCTGAATTCCTCAAGTGCAAATACTTTCTTATAAAATGTATTTCATCATATCTTTAGTGCAATGCAGAAAAGGAATCTTAAATATTTATTTCGGCGTTTTATATTTTTATTGGTTTTGTAAACCACTGGAACTACAGAGTGTACCTCAAGTGAGTCGATTCCATATGCAGGACATCAACTGGGAGACAGACTAGACAGCGCGCCATTTGCAGAGTGAAGCACTACTGCTAAAAATGTAACTTCCTCCCCCCCACCCCGAGAACCTGCCAGCACCCAAATACAAAACTGTATGCCAGAGAGATGTACACTATATTCCAAGATAAATATATACAAATTAAGCTGGAGGTGTTATTTATTAATTCTAAGAAACATTTCACAATCAAGTCTCATAGATACTGTTTCTCTGGGAAAAGTACAGGAGAGGAATAAAATAGGTGCAGAGGACATAAATGTGGAAAGGAGCCTTATTAAAATATGGTAGACTAGAGGCAAAACAGAAGGAAAAGTTGGTAGCTGGGTGGAGAAAGGCAACTACAGAAAGGATTTCAGAATCAGTTAAAAAACATTGATAGGGGCACAGAGCTGTCACCCCTCTCTCCACTTCCCTGGCTTGCTTCCCAGGATGTCCCATGTCTCCCTCATCCTCTCCTGACCTCCTGTGACCCCCACCCAAGACATCTGCAGGGTCAGCAGCTTCAGAACTTCCTACCAGAGTGGGTGGGAGGCAGGAGAAAGCTGACTGTGATGAAGCCAACAACCCAGAAAATGCACACGCAAGGGAGGTAGAGGTCCTACCATCAGTCCAAGCCTGCCTGGCCTGGGGCAGCAGCATTCAGTATTCAGGATTACATTCCTCAGCACACTGAACAGCGTGTTCTCTCCACAAGGGGCTCAAATATGTTAAAACCAAGCGAGTGGAGCTCTAAAATAAATTATGCAGAGCCTTCCAATTCCAATGCTAACTCACCAGTACAATTAATTGGGTCATCAGCCATACCTTCCCAATTACCTATAAAAAAGCTTAAGTCTTAGACCCCATGTCTAGAACAGAGCCTGGTGCACAGTAGATGTTCAATAAATGGTTCCTGAATGTTGATTAGATGTCTGAATAGTTGATAGTCTGTGGCCTTGATAGCTAGAAGCTGGCAACCCTTTATATAATATATAAAATAAAATATAGGAATGTATAAAATAGGTTTCTGAAAAACTGAGGAATAAAGGGAAATGAACCATTATTTTCAGACTTATCTAAGAGTCAACAAACATTTGTCCAACCTAAGGTAATCAGCAACGAAAAGATGAGTTTGATAGGTTGTGAAGGTGCAGGGATTTATTCAGAAAGTGAGAATATTATAAAAATACTTTCAGACATGCCACATATATTTCTTTTTTCCCCGTCACTAATTTTGGACATGGTAATGAAATACTTGTTTTCTATTCACACTTAGGGCTCAATAAATATTACTGAATGACCTATCAATACATATTCAGTAAATTAAACACTATAAAAATGTGCCTATCAACAGCAATCAAGATAATGATAATCCTTGCTGATATGTATTTATTTTTCTGGTAAATATCAAATTCAGAATAACCTTAAAATGATAAAACCTCATGATCAGAAGTTTGGGATCAAAATTATTAAAAGAGAAAGATAGAAATGGTAATTCACACAGAAGTTTTGAAAGTCTAAGTCTATACATGTAATAAGAAATTTAAAAATTATTTCCAAGTGAAAGTAAATCAGCAAAACAGCCTGTCTTCTAGAAGAGGTTCGAAATGGCTCAAGAACTTAGATTTCACACAAATGAGGAAGAGAAGAAATCACTATGTTGGGGTGGTTGGCAACCACTTTTAATATAATTAAAATTAGCTCATTTTATCTTTATTTTATTCAAGGAAAGAGTTATTTCTCATGAAGGTTCTTTTCTGCCTTTCCCCTCTTTGAACCTGCATTCTGGACTGGGGTTCTATATATGTCACATGAAATGAGTTTACTTAACTGAACAAGCACACAGCAGAAGCAATGTGATGACAGGAAAAGCAATCCTTTTAACACGAAAAAAAAATTTTATCTTGAAGGGTACAGCATGTAGTTATAGATGACCTTGTGCTAGCACAGGACAAGGACACTGATGCCGAAGAATTTGGAAAGTTCGTTCCAAGAGGCAAGAGACCTTCACCCTGCCCCCCCAACCCAAGCCCCTGGGCCAAGACAAAAGCAGACACCCAATGAGAATCTAGTGGCTAAAGAAATCGGTCCCACCACCACCCCTGCTGGCCCCGGAATCTCTCCAACAGAGAACCTGAGGCCATGGAGGCCCCTGGCAGACCCTGGGTCTGTGAGGTAAGACCGCCGGCCGTCCAAGGAGAAAGTGAATTAATAGAACTGGAAAGCCATAATCTAAAACCACACTATTCAATCTGTCTTGTTAGAAGTTTAATGAGAACTTTGTAGAGAATTAAACAGTGTATTTTGAAGAAAAAAAATGTTTCAAAGTAATATTTAAGCCAGATACTTGGAATAAAAAATAAAATTTCTAAAAGCAGGGTACTGCTGCCACTCCATATGGATTTTCATGAGGTTAATCTATTCATTGACAATGGTTCTAATCTTCTAAATCTGAATGAACAAATAAATAAATACAGGTAGAGACCATAGGAAAATATTATACTACTAAAAAAATGAAAGTGATATAAAATTATGAAGTAGTTTTCTATAAATGTGAAAATATCATACTTATAAATTTGGAAAACAGATAAAATGCTTCCCATGGTACATCTTACATATTGTTGCTGTTTAAACCTGGTAGTAGATGAAATTAGAAAAAGCTGCACGTCACGCTTCATTGCTATTGGACCGAGACTTTGGCAGAACAACATCCACCTTTTCGTTTGAACGTAAAGATACATCAAAACTCTCGAGTTGAAAGGTTAAGTGTACTCTCTGTGTAGTTGATAAATGTAGGCTTAATCTAATCAGGGGCGTCTCAGGCACTGTTGCCCTGACCCAGGCTTCTGGTTTCCATGCGGGTAAGATCTAACCAAGATGTAGGCTCTAGGCCTTTGACCTGCTTGAGACCTTGTCCGTGCCAGCAAACAGTTCTGGTTAACAGCCGGGGAAGTCGTAGTTCAAATCAGGAACATGTGCATTTGGCTAATATAACACATGGCTCTAAAATTAAAATGCAACATGATCGAGTGCTTCGGGATATTTTAACAACTAGGAGAGAGATGATAGCTAGATAAAACTGGGCTTTCAGGTCACTTTGCTCATTCATGTTTCTCCCCATTTCTTTAGACTAGACAAATTTAATTTTATTGTATTTCTTAAGAATTTGCTAGAAAAACAAAAGTTTGATAAGTTGTTTCATGGCTGATTGATCTTGGGAAGCCGGGATGTTGTAAAGTTTCTCTGGGACATGTGTCACCTATTAGGTAGTTAGCTTTTTCTATTTCCAACTGAGCCAAACCAAATTAATTAGAAAGTGGTTTGCATTACAAGCTAAATACAATGAAAAGTAATAAAAACAGAAAATGACATTTAGGTCATCAATAATATTCCTGAGGTAATTTGGCATTGATTTTCTTGCTTTCTATGATAAACAGCTTTACAGGTTGTCAGACTGACAGTTTAACCCCTGATGGTTACAGGAGAAACAACTGTAGGGGTCAGGTGTGCACATTTATTAATGGGGAAGATTTATTATTTTTTTGGTTCTTGCTTTGTTTCTCCTGGAAATCAATCCCTAGGAGTGCAAGATGGCCCGAGTTACCACGTGCCCAAGGAAGTCTGCAAATCTCCTGTTCTTGTACGATTCAGACTTGTCAACTTCAAATCAAAGCAGACATCAGAGATTCTCCCAATAGTATATTAGTATCTTCTTTTTTAATGAGAAAAAATTATGGATTGTGACAATCTTTGCAAGAAGTCCTCCTACTCTTCAAACTAAAACTTCATTGTTTGTTAAGTGAGAAGTGAAATTCTTGGTTCCATTTATTTTAGAATGTTTGGGTCCATGAAAATCAATGTTTTGAATTACTTGTAAAATTTCAGTAAAGGAGAAACCCATGGTACAAAGACTTCTCCAAATAGCTAAACTTATGAATTGGGGCAAAGAAAAAAAAACAGAGAAGGTATAGGTTTTGTTTTAATTATGTAGATTTCCAGTTCATAAACCCTTGAACAGCATTTGAAGAGGATTAGTGGCCCTTCACTTAAATTCAAATCCTGCGTCTCCAGTTATCTGGGGGTCTGTGGTTATACATCCCCCACCCCCATGCACTCACTCCTATCTTTTAGTTACCAGCTGGTGTCTGGGGCTGTGGGAAGGCGCCCCTGCACCCAGGTCCCCAAAAGGCCTCCTCCCTGACTCCCAGTACTGCACAGGAGCTATGTGCAGAGGCCATTTAAGAAATCTTCCAGTTCAACCTCAGGAAGACACCCCACGCCAAACTGTGCTTCTGGTGTCTAGGAAGTGGCTCTCAGAGGTGCCAAGGCCTGGAGACAGCGCCAAGTGGCACAGATAACCACTTGTCAGAGTTCTCAAACAACTTTAGAGAGCCGCTGGGATTGCATGAGCACCTTCAACACCCTGAAGGTGTCTCTCCTGGCCGGACACGCTGGAAGGCTTCACTGCTGAAGGCACTGTGATACCAGACCATTTGGCATGCCTTTTGATGCACACGTCTTTACACAGTACAGTCCAAACTTCTTGTTGTGGTGTTTACTGGATTGTTCGGGATCTTGCTCTTCAGAAAATTCTCTTCCTACCACTTTGCAACCAACCACACACTAATATGCCCAACCATACAGAATGAGACGCAGTTCTCTGACATACCAGCTTCTCTAACACTGCTGTGCCCGTACTTTTATTTTGCTTTATTTGTTTTTTTCCTCTGGAATTACTTCACCCCCTATCTTACAGTTGAGTCTAGGGGTCTCTGGAGAGGCTGGGAATGATTTAGCCATTCACATCAGAGCGAGCAGCGCCTGTACCCAAGCTCTAGTGCTGTGCTGTGCGATAGAGCAGCCACTAGCTACATATGGCATGAAAATCAAAATCAAAATGAACTAAAGCTAAACAGAATTAAAAATTCGTTTTCTCAGTTATGCTAGTCGTATGCATGTTCGATAGCGGTATGTGGCTAGTGGTTACTATAGGAGACAGTACGGATATAAACCACTTCCATTACTGCAGCATGTTCTTTTGGATAGCACTGGTTTAGGGAAGAGGGGGCATCCCATCCACCAGCGAACCAATAGCTCTAGATCCTGAAAATCTTCCAGAGCCAAGAGTCACTGATGAGGGCAAAGAGGAACTTCAGTTCTTAGTCTGCCTGAGCCGAGCTCACTAGGTCACTGTGGCTATCAGGACTAGAGAAACTGAAAGAACACTTATCAAACACCAAAAGCACATCTAGGACTTTTTTGTTTTTGTTTTCTTGGTTTGAGCCCTGAGAAGAACATGAAGAGTGAAGAGCTTCTTGAAGCTACATCTTTCTAAACCCTGGCATGTGAAATACACATCTAATTACAATGAAGGAGAGGGCAGGAGACAATGAACTATTACTTTATTACTCTACTGCTAATACTGTTATTTTCTTGGCAATAGTCCATAGTACATTTGGGGTTATGTAGGCTTATTTTTCCTGCTCTAGAAATCTATCTGCTCCTTCAAACAATGTCTTCAAATAACTGATTTCCTCTTGGAATATGTCCTTTTGAGATGTGGTGATGGAATTAAATAGATGTTATCAGAGCATGGTGCTTCCAAGGTTTCGGGGGAGACCGGAAGGGACTGCCCTCTGAGAGTAAAGCAAGAGGAATCTATGCACGATGTATTCCAGTGTTCATTTTCTCCATTTCCTGGGGTCTCACCATGCCAGGCTGAGTGCCCGGCACAGGGATTCAACAGTGGGCTAGACTGACTCAGTTCCTGCTGGGATAAATGTCATCACCTGTCAGCACAATTCAAACCAAGAGACGGCTAGAAAATGGACAGCTCCCTGGGGCTGGACTGTTGCCCTAGAACAGGATACATCCCCAGGGAGGCCAAACTGGAAGTTAATAATGTAAAGAAACTATAGGTCCACAATCCTTTACCTGAAATCCTTGAGCCAGATGGCTTTAAGAATTAAATTTATCAGATTTAGAAATTTATAAATACCATATATTATGTTATACCCACAGTGGGGAAACAGAGCAGTACTCTGTAATCAAACGTATTGATATTTCTGAAGCAAAACATGTGACTTTGCAAAAAGTAAAATATGTAAATTCTCTAACTATGTTACATGAATTCAGGTCAAGTGTTGCTGCCAAATATGTACTGGTCTCACTTTGCTAAAAAATTAAAAAACATAGTTTTGAGGACCTTTTGGGATCCTGGAATTGCAGGTAAGGGACTGTAGAATCTACTTGAAATTCTAATGCGTTACCAATAAGGTGACCGTAAGCACAGAATCTGGGAAAAGGAGAGCCAGAGTGTCTTCCATTGTGTCCTGGAAATAAAGTAGTTCCAGTCTGCTGAGTTGCTCTCAAGAGCTGGTCAGCCTCTCCCTAGAGTGGTGGCTCTTGCCTTGCTGGGCAGTGGAATCGGCTAGAGGCTGTACAAATCCATGCCAGGCCACACAAATCTAAGTCTCCAAGGAACCAGATATCGGTGTGTATGTGTGTGTGTGTGTGTGTGTGTGTATGCGTGTAAGCATGCATTATTATTATTTTACTTTTCCAGTTACGGTATCAGACATATACAATAAGGAATATAAAATGCAAAATCTCAAGAAACCACCACCCAGAACAAGATATAGAACACCCCAGTTTTCCTTTTCAGTGCTTTTAACTACCATGTCCTCCCCCGCCACCCCCCATCCCAAGAGGCAATCACTGCTGTGACTTCTGGTCACCAGAGATTAGTCTCTGCTAGCAGCAGTCTGTGATACTGGTTCTCCACTGGGCAGCTCACTGGCATTACATGGAGAGTTTAACCAGCACTGGCACTGGGCTCCACCCCAGAGATGACGATTTACCTGTATTTTGCTGTGCACAATGTGCACTATTTTTGCCCAAATTTTTGAGGGAAATAAGGATGTGCATTATAGATGGGTAGTGCTAATTCCATATCCATATAAATGGTTTTGATTCCTTTATTTATGCTTATGCATTAAAACTGTAACTCTAGAAAGCAGTAACGATATTCATATGCAAAATAATACCCTGGAATACGATAATTGGTTTGATATATAAATACAAAATTGAATTAAAAAATTAAAGCGAAAGATTTTTTTCCTGGACGTTTGGGCCAAAAACGTGGGTGTGCATTATACACGGCAAAATATGGCACGCGATCTAGGCAGCAGTATTTTACAGCTACCAAACGATTCCAGTGGGCGGAGGTTTGCAAACGCTGCTTTCATGACTAGAATATTCTTTGGCCCATAGGTCAAATACTTAAATACAAACATCATCAAAAATAATCAGAAATTTAAGCTTAACTCTCTGCAAAAGAAACTCTCTGCAAAAGGCTTTTGCAGAGAGTTAAGCTTAAATTTCTCCTCTCCTTCTCTACCTCCTCTCAAACATTTTCTCCCCTACCCTCCTCATTCTCCTTATTTTGCTTTCTTCCCTCCCTTACTTCCTTCTACATCTGATTAAGACAATTGCTACTACAGATATCAGGAGCAGCTTAAGTTTTGTCTATTAAATTCCCTATTTTTTCCCTTTATTTTCATTGTTTTCGGGAAGAAATAATTTTTAAAAAGGACATCAAGAGGGAAAGACACGAGAAACAGGAGAGGAAAACGGAGAGAGCCAAGTGCGGAGGAGCTGCAAGGCCTGACAGGGAGAGAAGATCAGGGGACAAGAGGTGGGGTGAGAAAGGAAAATCTTTTTGTTTTGTCATAGTTTATCTCACCCTGCATCTTCACCTTAAAATGACCCAATAGGACAGAAGGAGCTTTTAAAAATTGCTGATGGCACCCTGGTATAGATCGAAAAGGAGATCTGTAATAAATCTGACAAGTTCAGTGACTGAGATTAACTGCAGAGGGTGATCTGATCCTAAGTCCCGAGCTGGGCAGGTCATGATGGGGAGGCACAAACCTTCCTTAGGAAAAGGCTTACCTTGGCCTTAAGCAAGCCCTGCCCATGGTTCCTGCCATCTAGGTTAACACACCTTTGAAATGTCTCTTTTTCAGACCCCTCTGAAGCATAGCCACCCTCCAGAGAGTACAGTCTTATAAACTATCCTGTAATCCAATCCCTTCTTGCTTTCCCCCAGGTTCACGAAATCTTCTTCAGTTCTCTCCTTAACTCCAAATGCATAAAGGAAGCTGCAAACTGTCATTCTGGGAAGCCTTTTTGTCAGTCTGTTGAGATCTTGCTTCCATGCATACCCTCTGTTTGGATCTAATAAACTCTTATAAAAATGTTCTTCAGGTTTGGACATTCTTATGTCGACTATAACTTATTTACCCCATAGTTTTTGGACTTCACAGTGAAGAACACCTTCCGCAGGGCCCCCTGTGTTCTTAGGAGGTAGTGTGGCAGTTTGCTTGGGACCTGGGTGCCTAAGTCAGAGTGCTTGCTGCCCCTCCATGAAATAACAAATCAGACCTTGAGAAGGTACTGAATTAACCTGTTGTAGTCTCATATTTCATCAGCAGTTAAATGTAGACAATAGTGCCTACCTGTGATGATTAAATCTGATAACCAACCTGGCCAGGCTATGGTGACCAGTTATTTAATCAAACACTAGTCTAGGTGTTGCTGTGAAGGTATTTTGTAGATGAGTTGAACATCTATATTCAGTTTACTTTAAGTAAAGCAGATTACATTCTATAATGTAGTTAGGGCTCATCCAATTCACTGGAGGCCTTAGGTGGAAAAACAGGTCTCCCAGAAAAGAATGAATTCTGACTAACAGAAATCCTGCTTGAGTTTCCCCGACAGCTGGCCTACTCTACAGATTTCAGACTGAAGGTTGCAATATCAACTCTTGGCCTGAACTTGCAGCCTACCATCCTGCCCTGTGAGTTTCAGAGTTGCCAGTTCCCACAGTTGTGTGTCAGTTCCTTAAAATACATCTGAATATATGTACACATACGAGTAATATCCTATGGGTTCTGTTTTTTAGAGAGCCCCATCTGATGAGGTAACAAACGTAATGTGCTAACAGAATGCACGTTCAATGTTGGCTACAGTTTTTAGGGTAGTGTGGGTTCCTATGGCTTATCTCTTCTGCCGTAACCAGAAGGCTCACTTTGAATGTAGTCTCTATCGCTCCTCCACACTTTGTAAACTTTTTCCTAAAGGTGTCAGGCCAGCTCTCTCTAATTTACTTTACCACGGATCTGGAACATAATTAGGGCTGAAAGGACACCCTGGGAAGTTGGAGGTGCGTAGCAGGGCTTAGGAAATTCCTTTGTTCCAGACCCCTTGGCTGCCACAGATAACTTTTCTCTCTTTATTCTTTCCTCTTTGTTTTCTGCCTCCCAACCCTGGCCCAAAGTCTGGTTTCTGCCTGATCGGTTTCCCCAGGGCCCGGCCATCTCCATCAAGGGAAGTCACCAGGACAGAGGCTTCAGTTCATCTGTCACTCTGACAGTTCAACTGTCATTGACTGACTTCTCTGACATAAACAGTCCCGTAGCCACTTACACAAACCCATTTGCCATGCAAGCCAACATGGTGGCTGGAGAAGAAGTGGCTTCATGTACCTCTGACTGGACTTCCTAAATAAAACTCCTCCTTTGTTACTCCCCCGAGGGGCTGGCAAGAGGTTGGAAGGGGACAGCTATATTTGGGAACAGGAACTATAGCAGCTAAAGTCTGCCTTAAAAAATTTCCCCAATAATATGGAAAGATCTACTGGGTGGAAGGGTCTTTCTTTTTTGCTGTTGGATTATTTAGCCCAACTCCATTATTCTCCATATTAAGACAATGAAACCAAGAAAGAGTTCTAGTTCTAAGGCAGCAGCTAATTTAGTGCTACGGCTGGGGCCCCGAGCCAGGCTTCTCCATGCAGAGCCCAGGACTTCCACCATACCACACAGCCATAGCACAGGCAGGGTCTAAAGGGGTGGAGCAACAGGACTTAAGAATTGTCTCCTTTTCCATGAAACTACTAACAATCACAGAAGCCAACAACTTCTAGCTTCTTCTGACTGCCCATGAAATCAATAAGCCCCTGGATATGAGGCTCCTGGCGGTGGATAACAGGACCTGGGTCTGAGACTTAACACTTGCAATGAGTCAGGATATAGAGGATTACACTCATCTGTCTCTTCTTTAGGTGGTCTCCTAGGAAGAAACTGGATTGGTGATTACAACTTCTCAGGCTTTTCAAATTCCCAAAAAAGGATCACTTACAATGAAGAAGTTATTTCTGAGAGCAAGGCAGATTAGAAGCACCTACTTGACCAGCCTCCTCTTAACTAGTCAGTCCACAATGCTTTCCTTACTCTCTCTATTACCTCTGCAGCAATACTCCTGAATTTCAAGGCCACTTTTCCTGACTCACAAAAGGCTAATTCCTAGTAAGAAAGGGCATGTGGAGATGATATTTCAGGAGACGTCAAAGTCCTTCTTGCTGAATTTAATGAAAGTGAAGTTCTGAAGGATGAAGGTCCAATTACTGTGTGAAATTTTCCAGGTGGCTTTGCTTCAGTGACCCGACCAGGTGGGAGCATGAAGACCACCTGCTGCTGTGTTTGCACAGTGACTAATACATTTATAAACACTTTATAAACATTTAACTGTGGCAACTCTCTTAAAATAGTTCTTTCACAACTAGAATTCCACAGGGTTGAAATTACTGGGTGAGTCTGTAAGGGCGCTTCCAAAAATGGCAAGGGCTGCAAATTCTGGTGATGCTGGGACCCAGTCCTCATCGACAGGCCAGGACTGCTGCTCATTACACTCAGGTCTGGCTCACAAAGCCCAACACTGCATCTTCATTACTCAGGGAACACAGAGCAGACAATGACAATTTCACTGCAGACAAATTACTGAGTTGTAACACATTTGGAAGGGACCTATTCCAAGATTCGGAGTGAGCTCTGAGAATCAAAAATATCGATCCATTTTCTGATGTTGGGAAACCTAGATATTCACATGCAAAATAATGAAATTAGACACTTATACCATATACAAAAATCAATTCAAAAAGAATAGACTTAAATGTAAGACCAAACACTGCAAAACTCTTAGAAAAAAATATAGGAGAAAAGTGTCTTGACATTGGTTGAGACAATGATTTCTTAGATATGTAACTAAAGTGGAGGCAACAGAAGCAAAACTAGAGAAATGAGACTACATGAAACTAAAAAGCTTTGGTACAGCAAAGGAAACCATCAACAGAATGAAAATGTAACTTATAGAAGGGGAGAAAATTGTTGGAAACCATATATCTATCTGATAAGGCGTCAATGTTCAAAATATATAAGGAACTTCTATAACTCAATAGCAAACAAACAAATAACCTATTACAAAATGGGCATAGAACTTGAATAAACATTTCTCTGAGATAAACAAATGGCCAGCCAGTATATGAAAATGATGCTCAACATACTAATCATGAAAATGCAAATCAAAACCACAATGAGATACCATTTCACACCTGTTAGGATGGCTACTATTAAAATACAAAAGATAGTCCTGGTGGGTGTGGCTCAGTGGATTGAGCTCAGGCCCAAGAACCAAGGGGTCGCCGGTTCGATTCCCAGTCAGGGCACATACCTGGGTTGCAGGCTAGGTCTCCAGTGGGGGGCACACAAGAGGCAACCACACACTGATGTTTCTCTCCCTCTCTTTCTCCTTCCCTTCCCCCTCTCTAAAAATAAATAAATAAAACCTTAAAACAAACAAATAAAAAACAAAGGATAAATGTTGATGAAGATGGGGAGAAGTTGGAACCCTTGTACACTGTTGGTGGGAATGTAAAATGGTATAGCTGCTGCAAAAACAGCACTGAGGTTCATCAAAAAATTAAAAATAGAACCTCCGTACGACCCAGCAATCCCACTTCTGGGTGTTTATCCAAAGGAAATGAAATCAGTATCTTGAGGAGAAAGCTACACTCCCATGTTTACTGCTGCATTATTCACAATAGCCAAGATATGGAAACAACCTAAGTGTCCATCAATGGATAAAGAAAATACTGTATGTACATACATACAAAAGGGTGGATATTATTCTGCCTTAAAAAGAAGGAAATCCTGTCATATGCTATTATGAATGAACTTTGAGGACATTATGTAAGTGAAATAAGTCCATACCAAAAGGACAACTATTATACTATATGATTCCTCCTATATGATGTATCTGAAATAGTCCAATTCATAGAAGCAGAAAAGAGAACGGTGGTTGTGGGGGCTGGGGTGAGGGGAGCAGAGAGTTGTTCAATGGGCATAAAGTTTCGGTTACCACAACAGACAAGCACTGGAGACCTGCTATGCAGCAGAGTGCCTGTAGCCAACATATTGCATTGTGCACCGAAAATGCTGTTAAAAGGGAAGATCTCATGTTAAGTGTTCTTACCAGAAAACAAACAAACAAAGAACACAAAGGGGCAGAAGGCAATTTTTGAAGGTGATAGATATGTAGTGATAGTTTCAAGGAGATTTGCATTCATCCAAAACAATCATTTTGTGGCTTCTGGCCAAGACAGAGGTGTAGGTAGACACACTGTGCCTCCTCGCACAACCAAAAGAAGGACAACAACAATTTAAAAACAAAAAACAACCAGAAATGGCAGAAAATCGAACTGTATGGAACTCCGACAACCAATGAGATAAAGAAGAAACATTCATCCAGACCAGTAGGAGGGGCGCAGACAGGCAGCTTGGGTGGAGAGGACTCGCAGCAAGGCGGGGGCTGGCGGACCCAGCGAGGTGGCGGATTGTGGAACAAGGCAGGCCAGGCTGCAGCTAGCAGACCCTACGGCCTCACATTCGCGCATAGATAAACTGGGAGGAACAGTGGGGGAGCAAAGCAGACTGCGCAACCCAGGGCTCCAGCTTGGAGAAATAAAGCCTCAAACCTCTGATTGAAAACACCCATGGGGGTTGAGGCGGCAGCAGGAGAAACTCCCAGCCTCACAGGAGGGTTCCTTGGAGAGACCCACAGGGGCCTAGAGCATGCATAAGCCCACCCACTCAGGAATCAGCATCAGAGGGGCCCAATTTGATTGTGGGTAGCGGAGGGAGTGACTGAAATCCTGCAGAGAGTGGAGCAAGCACCATTGCTCCCTCTCGACCCCTCCCCTACATACAGCGTCACAGAGCAGGGACCAGTGTTACCCTGCCCTGGTGAACACCTAAGGCTCCGCCCCTTTGCATAACAGGTGAGCCAAGACCAAAAAAAAAAAAAAAAAGGCCAAAATGAAATGAAAGAACAGATCTAAGCTCCAGAAAAAAATACAACTAAGCAACGAAGAGATAGACAACCTATCAGATGCACAGTTCAAAACACTGGTAATCAGGAAGCTCACAGAATTGGTTGAATTTGGTTGCAAATCAGAAGAAAAAATGAAGGCTATGCTAAGAGAAACAAAGGAAAATGTACAGGGAATCAATAGTGATGCAAAGGAAACTGGGACTCAAATCAATGGTGTGGACCAGAAGGAAGAAAGAAACATCCAACGAGAAAAGAATGAAGAAACAAGAATTCGGAAAAATGAGGAGAGGCTTAGGAATCTCCAGGACAACCTGAAATGTTCCAACATCCGAATTATAGGGGTGCCAGAAAGAGAAGAGGAAGAACAAAAAATTGAAATTTTATTTGAACAAATAATGAAGGAGCACTTCCCTAATCTGGCAAAGGAAATAGACTTCCAGGAAGTCCAGGAAGCTCAGAGAGTCCTAACGAAGCTGGACCCAAGGAGGAACACACCAAGGCACATCATAATTACATTAGCCAAGATGAAAGAGAAGGAGAGAATCTTAGAAGCAGCAAGAGAAAAGGACACAGTTACCTACAAAGGAGTTGCCATAAGACTGTCAGCTGATTTCTCCAAAGAGACCTTACAGGCAAGAAGGGACTGGCAAGAAGTATTCCAAGTCATGAAAGGCAAGGACCTACATCCAAGATTGCTCTATCCAGCAAAGCTATCATTTAGAATGGAAGGGCAGATAAAGTGCTTCTCAGATAAGGTCAAGTTAAAGGAGTTCATCATCACCAAGCCCTTATTCTATGAAATGTTAAAGGGACTTATCTAAGAAAAAGAAGATAAAAAATGTGAACAGTAAAAAATGACAGCAAACTCACAGTCATTAACAACCACACCTAAAGCAAAAACAAAAGCAAACTAAGCAAACAACTAGAACAGGAACAGAACCACAGAAATGGAGATCACATGGAGGGTTATCAACAGGGGAGTGGGAGGGGGAGAGAGGGGGGAAAGGTACAGGGGCAACGAAGGGCACACCTCCCACTCTCATGGAATCTCTCAAAACTTGCATGGGGCATTTCTACTTGTGTTCCACTTCTACTCACCAGCAGTTAGCTGCGTGAGTATATCTTGTTGCAAGGAGACCTGCAGTTTTTATTTTGGGTGAATACAGACCCAATCAAAACGTGGGATTTCTTTATTAATGTAAGAAGCAGAGAATGGTTATCAAGGGACAATTAGCTAGCAGTTTCTGTGTCAGGTGTTCCACTAGATTTAATGAGGACGAACATTTCAAAGAAGAAAAAGCTTGTTTGGTTGCAGTGAAAGCTTGGGGCCAGGGTGGGGCCAAGAATGAATGAACACAAAGATCTATGTAACATAATCAATGCATAATTTTTGCAGTGCAACATATTACCGTTCCTTCCCTGTTCAATAGCTTTAAGAACTGAATCCAAAGCTCTGAAGACTAGTTGGTGTAAAAACAAATGCATATGTACAAGCTACTTTTGTTTACATTTGTTTATATGTAACTAGACAACTGGATAAATGAGGCTTTTGGCACCATGCAAACAGTTCTTTTAATTGACTAGTAAAAGGAAAAAACAGAATTATCACTGAGAGTAACATCATGGTGCAGAACATACAGGTGCTACAGCTTGATGAGTTTATACAGAGCAGACTTCACAATGACAAATAATGACAGAAAGAAAATAAAAGTGCCAACTGGGGCTTACAAGTCCATAATGGACTTGTGAATTGGCTTGTTGGCTTTGCTCATTGACCACGTCAGGTCTCCCAACTTACAGAAGGGTGGACACTTCACTCTGCACATTTAGTTAAACTGATTCCTTCCTCCATCCCAACCTTTCTCGTGTTCTGGAAGCCTGACAGGTTGATTTACTGGACTGATTTCTGTAACCTGTCGGTTGTTTTGGCACATATATGGAGACTGGACACTGAACATTCCATACACACACAGCGCATGTGTGGCCACTGGCCTCCCCTTAGTGGCTACCACCTAGAACTCACAGATGCTGTAAGGAGTATCTAATTAAGCAAGAACCTGACTCTGGGTAAAGAAGCTCATTCTTTGCCTGAAGTTCAGTTGATGTTTGCCTGGAGAACACAGACTTACAAGCCAAGAGGGAACTCCAGTAAGCCTAGGGACCACTTCCCAAGCTTTCCAAACCCAATAGGGAAACAAAGGAGGCTCCCTGGCCAAAGCAGGGTTGAGGGGACAGCTTCTCGCCCTTGCATGAAGGTGTGGTGCAGCTGATGGCCGAGGAGTGGGGATGTGGTGTTGTGACATCTTAAGGACCCCAGATGAACTGAATCCTACGTTGCCTGGTGGGGGAGGCCCTAAACTCTATCAGGTGTAAGAAGAAGCCCAGGGCCATGCACCACAGGGAGCCCTCCCTCTTCAGGAAGTCAAGTAAGTATAATCTTCAGCTGTCTGGGGCCTGGCCAGCAATCAGGGCAACAAGAGTCCTAGTCACGTAGCAAAAACTGCTGGATTCAATCAGCTAGGTGTACAAATACGTCTCACAGGCCTTCACTACTTAAAGGGACACTCTGTTGACTGAAGAAGATCTTGTTACAAAGCTGCCAGTGCCTGAGGCTCACTGCAGCCGGAAGAAGTTTTCTTCACAAATCTCTTATCAAGAAAGTACCTGCTTATCAGCAAATGAAAAAGTTGTGAGTTCCTAGAACCACAAAGTTTAGATATGGAAGAAAAAAAAGCAGCAGTGAAAAGACAGGAAGAGTTTAGTGATGCTTCCCACAAAGACAGCTTTCCTGCCAAGGGTAGCTTTCCAGCAGACCCTAAACTTGTAAATCCTTCATTTGAAGATTCTGAACATTTTAATTTACCCTCTGTAGATGAGATGTGGAACTCAGCTTGGACCTACTGAATAGAATGCCTACAGAATATGAATAGCACCACTTTATGGCTGTGATGGTCTGCAGCCAGCCTGTGAACCTAGCACCATTCATAACACCGTTTCAGTGTACGAGGAACTCCACAATCACAACCGCTATCTGATCCATAAAATGCATTAATGCCCCTTATTTTTCAATTGGTGGCAATCTGTATTTTATTTGCCTTTCCAAATGAAAATATGGGCCGCTTTACAGAACTGTAACAAAATCTTCCACAAGCATCCAGTGTGCAGTGGTAGCAGTAAATATTGTGCAAAGTTCCTCCCACTTTGTCCTGTAGACAGGAAGTAAACAGGACAGGCAGCAGGCTTCAGGAGACGCGTGGCTGGCTGTGTGAAAGCAGGACTGGCAGGACTGACGATGTGCCTCCCATTCTCGAGCTACAGAGGGGAAGGCGCTGCCCACAGAGCACCTGACGGTGTCAGTGGGATGCAACTTCAGGAAACTTCCCTCCCTGACGCTCCAACAGAGAATCCTTCAAGTGCAGTAATGAAAACATTTTCCCTGATTTTATCTCTTTTCTGGCTTGTGGCAGCAAAGAAGAAAAACCATACCATCCGCTGGCTGAGAAAAACGTGAATAGCTGTATACTGTCACCAGATCATTAGGAGGAAAAATGATAAATGCCCTAAAGAAAGCTCTGGAATGCTATATGTAAATCTGAGGTAAGAAGAGCCAATAAGGTCTGTGACAACATTTACTAGCTATGTTACTAGCAATGAAGCAATTACATGTGTGATTGAAACAATCTATACTGACAGCTATAACAAAGGCACAGGAAAGAGGGCAGGAGACCACTTAGAACAATCTGAAATATCTAATTTCCAGAGAAGAGAGAAATGTGACCCATTCCAGAGCTTGAGGGCCAAAAAGATCTGGAATTATAAATGGAGACTGAAGCTACAGACAACTTTCTGACTCTCAGAGCCTTTGCTCTGGTGGAGGCACGCCTGACAGACGGACTGAGGACTGATGGCGAGGAGTCACAAAGTGAAAGGAAGTGCACTGAACAGAAGCAAGTGGAGGGAAAGAAACTGAAAATAAGAGTGTAAAAACTGTCTAAAAATGATGACATTGAAGTTGGGCCAAGGTGGGAAGAGATGGGCTGCCCATGGGTGAAGCTTTGTCCCTTTCTGGGACAGGCAGCTCTGTCACATGCATCGGCAACATTCAGACCCCACAGTCCCTTTGAACCGGGGGCGCTATTATTTAGATGTTATCCTAAAGAAATATTTACAGGTATACAAAGTGACTTAATGAAAAGTTAATAATAATAACAATTACAACTAACACTTATTGGGTGCTTATTTCTTTCACATAAGAGCAAGCTTGTTCTGGATTCTGATGGAGGCCTCAGGAGGGGTTGGGATGGGAAATGAATAAACTCTTGAAAGATTCTATGTAACAGAGAAGTGCAATTTTTTTTAACAGTACAACACATTACCTTTCTTTGGCTGTGAAATAACCTTACAGATGAATCACAAGCTCTGAAGACTAGATGGTAAAATAAATGCAAA
The DNA here is from genome assembly GCF_022682495.2 of Desmodus rotundus. Taxonomy (NCBI): domain Eukaryota; kingdom Metazoa; phylum Chordata; class Mammalia; order Chiroptera; family Phyllostomidae; genus Desmodus; species Desmodus rotundus. The sequence goes on along the minus strand of NC_071393.1, from coordinate 70,862,946 downwards.
TGCACAAGCTACTTTTGTTTACATTATGTTTATATGGTACCAGACAACTAGGTAAGTGAGTCTCTGGCATCATGGAAACAGCTTTTCTAATTGAATATTAAAAGGAAAAATTAAAATGGTTAGTAAACCTCACATCATGTTGCAGAAAAATACAGCTTTATCCATTATAAAACAGCAGATTCCCCAAGACAGAAGAAAACAAGAAGGCTGACTGAGACTATTTTGTTTTCTGTATCTTAACTCATTTTATTGTGAGGATGTTCATTGCAGTGTTGTTTATGATAACCTTTTAATAAGAGCACCCATTACAAAAAATAGCTAAATAAATTGAGGGATTTCCATATGATGCAAGCATTAGGACCCAATTACAAAGGCTAATGCAGAACTCTATCTACAGACATGAAAAACAATGTCCTCTGAGGGGAAAACACACGAGTATGCAATAGTGCATGTAGTATAATGCCATTTTGTTAAAACACTAAAAGTGATAATGTGTGTGAATGGGGATAATTACCATTTATGTTCTCTTCTTCATCTGGGGCTTTCCGACTTTTAGAATTAAGCATATATTATTACAAAAAAAAGAACCACAATATTTCAAGTGATGGGTATTTTTATAGAAATAAAAGAACTTTCTTCTGCAAAGGGAAGAAAATATTTAGCTGAGCGAATGTTTGTGAGGAACATAAAGTATATCTCCAACGTGGGGCTCATTGGGCAAAGACTCATCCCATATGAACTTGAAATTCAAAAAGGAGAACTCCTGTCAACAGACTGCATTTTGAGAAGTACAGAACACATCTATCTGTAGGCTGCAGCCTGGGTATTTTCAGCCAGATTCTAACTCTGTGCACTTGGGACAGAAACAGAGGGTAAAAGGTGCCTCTCCTTTCCCTCCTTTCGCAAGAGCCTGCAGTTTGCTCCAGATGCCCCCGAGGCCACTGCTGGGGTCCCGGAACTCCTCCCTGGGACTTGGGGTAATTGGAATGCTCATCCTGTTTTTGAAGAGTGCCCTGAACAAATACTGAGAACCCTCAGACAACTCAAAAACCATAAAGTGGACGTGCAGGCCGTTACTGTGTGTAAGGAGAATCCTCAGCTCATACTCTCTCACACTCAAATAAACGCAAGAACAAAAGCACTTTATGGGTGTTTTCTCTTAATGGGTTTCTAATCCTTCTGAACTGTTGTTTAGGGCATTTAGCAATGGATTTCGTTAGATTTAGTGATATTTGTGAAACCATGTGTTTTAAATTATAGTGAGAAAACTAACAGAGATATCAAGATATTACATTGCATGATGTTTAGAAAGAAACCGTTTCCCACATGAAGGTCAACACTTACAAATAACACAGTATAAATAAGTGTATTAAATGCACACTTTCTTCTTTAGACATGAAAAAGGTAGACTCCATGGCTTAAATGCTTGGAAATCTTCACCAGAAAAATTCTCTTAAACACAAAAGTAATCTGTGCCTGATGTAAAGGGTATTGTTGCTTTTATAAGGATCTGAGGGGGAGTAAAATATGTTGCAAGTGCATAATATATCTGAAATTGTATAAAAATACCCTAACCCACATGCACGTGCAGACCCGACAATCAATTTCATCAGTTTGATCACCTTGTCTTTCCTCATCTTACAAACGAGGAAACTGAGGCACAGAAAGGCAAAGTGCAGTTTAGAAACTTGCTTTTTTACAATGTAGAGATGATCTGTGATAAAACAAAACCAGAAACTCCACACTGCATAAGTGCTGAAATACCACAACACCATTTAATCCTTTGGCTTCCTGTTACATGTTAGGGTCAGAAGCTACATCCAGCTTTGGAGGCAACAGGGTGCAGCAGGCAGCTTATTCCTTGTGCACCGGTTTTCTAGCTTGTTATGAGATTAATATTATACTGTTTGATATAATCAGAGAAAAAGGCATTGCTAGTGATATTTCAGCCTATGATTTGCAGCATAGTATTTAGTGTCTTAGCAATAGCAAATGAGAAAGGAGTTTGCTAAGCCCAACCCATGGTGACTACAGCTCACCATGGTGGAGTTAACACCATCCTGTGTTATGAGCTGCCGTCATCATAGGATACGTCTAGATTTTTGTTCATTTATTCTTCGCTATGCTAGTGACTGCAACTCATACCATCTTTCCATTCCTGTGCCTCCACAATCTCAACCATTGTTCCCATCATGTAAAGCACAGCACAAATTTTAGGTGGCAAGGCTCCGGTTGGTAGATGCGAAGCATTCGACGAGAGCAGAACCCTGAGTCCTGCGCAGCCATTATGAAGTAACTGACCTATATGAAACTGCTACCATGGTTCACAAATTTATTGTCAGGTTCCAGCCTCTAGCTGTTCTCTGATTGTTCTAAATACTTGACAAACTGAAGCCTTTTCACTTTCCGTTGAAATTGCCTCATCTGCCTGTCAGAGCGCCATGGGGGACTCCATTACTTTTCTGACTTCTTTCCCCTCCTGACAAGTCATTTAGCTGGCTTCTTGTTGTGAAGGCTGTCCATGTCAAATTAGCCAGGGCCCCTATTGTCCTTATTACCACTCGAAAAGCCATCATGAGTAATGCTACGGGGTCCCTCAGTTGTCATCATTTGTCAGAAAGAAAGGGAGTGTGGTTACATATAGCTGACAGGTAATTTCAGTGTCTACAATTACCCCAATTAGTCTTGTCATAAACAATTCGATAAATGCACACCAACACAAACAGATAAACACACCAAGGTCTCTCACTACTAATGCTGTGTAATGGTTAAATCAGTGATATGATGCTATATTTTATTTATTTATTTTTAAACTATGCTCAGCTGTGAGCTGGCACTTGCTACCTGGCCAGCACAAATTGTACTATCTACTTTCATTAACTCATCACTGCAAGAAAATTTGAAAGGCTGTGACAAAATTCATTTAGAGAGTGAGGGAAAGAGCAGATTGTTGTAACACCTGCTTTAGGCAAGGATACAACAAAGGCTTTCTTTTTTGTCAGTTCTGAGTAACTATGGGCTTTAAAGTTTACTATTTTGTGTTAAAACAGCAATATTTGAAATATGATAGAAATGGGGAGGAGAAAAATTATATCCACGCTGAAATTAGGAAGCTGATTTGAAAGAAAAAAAATAAGCCTTCTGCTCAATGTACCAGTCAGCAACTATATATTAAAAAAGATTGTGGACCAGTAGTTTCCCATGTAAGATGATTTCAGTTCTCTGCAACTAATGATTCCCATTTTTTAAAAACTGTATCTTAAAACCATATATATAAAGCTCTCCATGTTTGATGTCAAAGTTATTTATTGCCTCCAGTATTCATATGGATTTGTTTAAGCAAGGCATCAGCGTTGCTCCTTGTTGGACTCAGTATAGAGGTGATTAGGACTCAGCAAGTTGGAATATTGGCTCTCACATATTCTCTAAACACAGGGAATGAACCTGTTTCAACACAACACCCTCTAGGAGTACTCTTCAGTTACACGCTGTATTCAATCCTGAATGAAACACCGTTAAGTTCACTCTTGTGAACCACATAATAAGTGCTTGAAACTCAACATCTGTAGCGTCCACTGTGCCCTGTCTGTTTGCTGACCGCAATCTCAAGTGATGGCTGAAAAACCCAACACAAGGATATTGTTGTAGGAAATTGCTCTTGGCAACTATTTGTTCAAGCTCAAGATTTTTTTTTTTTAAACTAACACTAAGAACCCACCAGAAAATAGGACAGGTCTCCCTAATGAGTAATCTATTTTAGCACAGTCTTGTCTAGGCATGACAGTTTACTGAGAGGCTTGAAAAACTCGTAATTACCAGTGTTACAGGGCAATTAATGTATATTACACTGCACTACTCATGGCAGCAACTGTCATTTTCTCAATAAAAATGAGTACTCTTCAGCTAAAGGTGACATTAATTGGGACTTTAATGACTATGCAGAGGAGCTGAAGCCAAATATGAACAAAACAGCGATTCAATGAGCGACTTCAGAAACGAGAAAATTGTACTAAAATGAGATTAATTGCTGTTTAGAAAAAGGAAAGAACCTAAAAAGCTATTAAATTGCAGGGTTTGGGTGCCCGGGTGATGGTTGTGATGTTAATCTCGCATTCTCACAGCAGGCAAATATTCACTAAATTCAGAGCCTTTTGACAGCAGGAAAAATCATGTATGCTTAACTTCAATCCATCAAAAATATATTTCAGCTTTTATCAGTGTTCTAAATACTTCTGCAATTTCAAAAATTACTGCTCCATTCCTTGGCTGTCATCATGCAAATGCGAACACTGTCAATATTGCTATGAAAAATTTCCCAGCTTCAAAAGGCCTACTTCAGTGATAAAGAAAGAAAGAACGTGAAGATTAGAATTGCAAAACACACACTACTAATGTAACAGAAATCAAACAATAAGAATTTAATGTTTAAGTTGTGGAAACTGCTAAAATAGAAAATGATGGGGTGGGGTTTTTTTGGTAGAAAAATCAAAGAAAATAATTCTGAAGTTCTTCCAAGGCTTGTAACTTTATACTTAATAATCACCAATAATTAGGACGCTATTTTACAACTTGACTTCAGGTGCTATCATTGTTAAAACTGCTCTCTCATTTCTAAAAGCCTTAATCCTTTTATCTAGTTCTTTAAGACATTTATATAAGTGGTTTTTTTAGGACCTTTTCAAATATCATGACTATATATATATATAAAACACAGCACTTAAACTTTGACATGTAGGAGGGATAAGTGAATTAGGTAATTCTGAAGGTATGTATCTGTAACTTGAATTTTTTTTTTTAAAGAGAGACCAACAATTTAGTATTTTCATTAAAGAAGGAGTTTTCAAAAAAGTTACATGTGGTCAGAAACATAGCATTGGCAATAGCGGCCCCTATTAAAAGATCAGGCCTGACTTTAGAATACTGGGCAGTTTCCTGTTGCATAAGCAATTCTGTTTGTTCTGCATTTTAATATTTAAAGAGCCTTCTCATCTACAGTTTAGGTCAGGGCTCAAGACACATTAACACATGTATAATTCTGGCCATACTCAAGAACCACATCCACTAAATGACAGGGGGAGGTGAAACAGTGCGCTTTCCATCTTCAGATCAATGATAAACCCTGTCTACTCTAAAAACCCAGAAATACAAATCGCCTGACCTCCATTATGAAGACTGGTTATTGGCCACTTGTCTGCCGGAATATACTTACAGGGCCGCCGTGGAAGTAGAGCGGCAAGGGGAGGCACACACATCCACGTGTCTGAGCTCAGTGACTGGAGGTTCTGCTAAGTTTTATCTTCCAGCTGTTTCATTTATGATAAATATGTTTTCCTGGGTTTTGAAGCTGAGATTAAGTGCAATCATCTTTGTAAAACAATTAGCTTCCAGGGTCCTGCATTCCCTGTACTACCTGCTCTTCCTCTTCCTCCAACTTTCCTTTTTCTTGTATCTAGACTTTTCTGTTAACAGCACCATTCTTCCTCAAGAGTCTAACAAATGTCCTTTTTAGTCCCTCTTTTGGGGGGTGAAAAGAGGTCTTTGTTATTTATTGTACCATTTCAAAAACTAAGCTTCTCTCATACCTCAAAAACAGCTTTATTTTAAGGACAAAAAATTCACCAAGCTCCCCCCAAAGTCTTTTGAGGCAGAATCCTTAGAGAAGACAGGTGCCTTTGGCTAAATTATCTCTACTCACAAACCATTCACACACATTTGCTTTAAGAAAAAAAAAACACTACATGTCAATAGTTTGATTCCATTTTGTCTATGCAAATACCATTGATAAAAATTTCAATGGAAGTTTTCAGGGAGTGGAAGAGTTCCAAACTAGGTATTGAAAAGGGACTCAGGCATAGGATACTAATTCACCAAACTTGCCAAGAATGATCTAACCCAGTAGCCATTCAAAGGCAACTGAAAACCATATACATGAACCCAGATAATCCCTTATACTGTATCTCTTGGATCTCATCTCCATTCTGCAGTTTACTGCATGAGGCTCCATTTGGGGCTCCAGGTTTCCCATTGCAAAAAAAGGGGGCAACTTTGTCATGCTAAATTTGCTGCATGTGAACTCAGCACTGAGCACTTGGCGAGGCAACCAGCTCCAGGAATGTTAACGACTGGAATAAACCTTTAAGGAGCGTTTCTAAAATGAACTTCTGTTCAGTTGCTGAAATTCTTTACCCCTCACAGTGGCCACAGTGGTGCTGTGAGAAAAGGTGATCACACCGAGTCACATGAAAAGCTCATACTAAAAAACAGAAGGCACTGCTCTCTCAGCTGAGGCTAAAATTTCACTTGTAACCTTATTATGGTTTTGCACAAATATCATAGGTCTTTTTTTACAAAATACTACTCGGTGGTTTAAATTTCTTACGGAGGCCTCTTCTAAGACTGAAATGTACCACGATGCCCGTCAATCTCACCATTGCCAGACCACGTTAGAGCTGGGAACAGTGACAAGTTACAGGGACTCTCTCTCCTTTTTAATCAATTCCAGGAGATTAGTATGATGCATTTTTTAGATATAGACCCTCAGAACATTATAAACTCACTGAAGAAGCCAAACTGGAATATCTCAAGTTTGGGAGATGAACAATATTTTGATGTGCCAAGGCTAATACATTATATGTTTCAAGTCTTACTATTAAGACCTGTAGCAACTGTTTTAAGAGATGAGTAGGAATGGAACAAATGGTAAATGTTTATTCAGTCATACAGTTCTGAAAGAAAACAACTGTTAATTTGCATTAGCTTGGGATCATTTAGCAGACTGCTTTTTAAGAGCTATCACCTCTCAGCAGCCCATAAAAGGGGGAGCTTTCATTCACTTCCCTCCTACCTTCTCTTGCTGCATGGCACTTAATTTGAATTTATTTTCTACTCATCACCAATATTCCACAAATTAAAAATCACTTCAAAATAGGTACTGTTCTTTGTCAGTTAGTTTGTGCAGAAGGAAGTCAACAGGCTAAAAAAACCTGGGGGTCAATGCAGACAGATGCAGCCTCTGCTCCATCTTCCAATATAGAAAATTCTAGAATGATAAAACTTAAGGTACCTTCTGAGCCATCAAACAAATTGCATTTAATATCATCTTAGTGCAACCAGGATAGTTATTCCACATAAATGAAAGTTAAATGTCCTCTCTGTGGGCAACAGAATGTGAGCCATCTAAATATAGGTGAACCTTTTTGTAGAGAGTAATATCCTCTGATTTCCCTGTTAATTAAAACCCTCCCCCCATATAAAGTGAAGAGAAAAGGAGGGTAGTTAATTGGGGAGAGGGGTCTGTGTCTCAGGGGTTCTGTACAATGTTTGGCCTTCCAGCAACCTCAGAACTTGCAACATAAGATGGGATTTCTAGGGCATCTCCGCTCCACGCTCTCAAGATTCCATGAGACTTTAGAAAAGCTGACTTGAGCAGACAATCAGTTATGGGGAGCTTTTTTGGAAAGCAAGACTATTTAACCTTGGCTAAAAAAGAAAGAAGATCTTAAATAAGGAGGTTGAGGGTACAAAAAAGAAAAAAAAGGCTCGAATTAGCTAAATGATTGGAATACCTTGGCACCTGAAGTGAGAAGGGGGACAAAGAAAGTCTACCACAGCTGTACCCCAGGGAGCATGGGGTGAAGGTGGGGGATGTCAGGAAAGAGCGACTGAGGAGGAAAGGAAGAGGTGATCAGATCTCTGTTTCTTCATCGGGGGCCTACTTGGCTTGCAGGGGTCTTTGTTCCCATGAGTCAGCAAAGTGATGTGGAACAAGAAATGCACTCTATTTCAGAACCCAGGTCAGAAACTGGATCTCCAACAAATCAGGAGTGCTCTATCCCTAAGAAAGCACTGCATGAGATGGCCCTGGGATGCAAACCTCTTCATAAGGGCCAGCCCAGACACAGTGAATGTTGACTTCCTGCGGAGTGTAGCTTCCAATTGCAATTTCAGTCAGAATGTGGTGTCGAAAAGCCACTAACACAGTGCCCTCCAGGATCTATGCCTCTCTTTCTAAGGCACTACAACAAGTGGACACTTAGATTTAAAGCTCTGGGAGCTATCCAGTTCTAAGTTTATTTTTTCCTCAAGATTTCCACTCCGAGCCTCAACTTTGTCTGCTGCTTCCTTCTGTTTCTATTCTATTTCTAGTTGCGGAATACTTGTTTTCACTGCCTGCTTAGCAAGGCCTGAAAGGTGACACAAAACACAAGAGAGTTGAGAGGGGAAGCTCTTTCTCCTGCATTCTTATGCTGCAGTAGGAATCCTTTCTTATCCTGGGCTTCATCAAAGGATCTGAAATTTCACCGCTGCTCTTGGTGGGCAGAAATCATTGTTTTTACTTGCAACTTTGTATGTGCATGCTTTCTCTACTGCCACTAAACTGCAATATGCAATTAGAATGAAGAGGGCTGGTGGTCAAACTACCCATGTAACCCTCTCCAAAGGTGACATCGGGCAGTATTTAAAGAATATCTTTTTCAGGAGCACATGTGCATTCCTACCATATTGAGAAGTGGGTGAATTTCATCTCAAACAAAGCTGCCTGTTTTAAATCTATTAGTGATATGTGTGTGTGTGTGTATAAGTGACACATATATATTGTGTGTGTGTGTATATATATGTTTTGAACAATAAAAGTAGAAAAATAAAGTTTTTGGTAAAAGTGAATGCAAAGGACACCTGCTGAAGTAGTCAAAATATTTGTTTTTGTGGCTGTGATCTAAGGTTTAAAATATCTAGGGAAATCAGAATGGGTTTTCCTTATCCAGTACAAACACATGAATTTTAGAGGTCACTTTTATTTATTTTAATGTCATGGGACAGATATATAAAAAATAAAAAATGGAAGTTTTGGCATCTTATATTAGCAAAAAGTCAAATGCTTTTTCTTGTTCTGCCATTGATGTTTTTTCTTTCTTTGTTTTAACATTTGAATCATCCACTTAACCACAGCTCTAACTACTGGTCTTCACGGCTATTCCTAATTAGTTTACTAGGTCCCTGTCTCCCTTTCTACCAGCTGCGTTATCAGGCTGGCCCTTTTCAATAGTAGAACTATGAGTCTTTAAAAATTCTGGAGCTGGTGACACAGGAAGTGAAAATGAGAAGAGATGTTTGAATTGGCTAAACAGCTAACGTCCTTAAACTGTCTTTACTTGCAACAGGGACAGCTGGCTCTGTCTCCCTCTCCTGCAGACTGAGTTCAAGCCACCGTTTCGGTGCTCCCAACATCCCCTGAGCCCTCACCCTCACCCTCACCCTCACCCTCACCCTCACGCACGGCACAGACTGTGAGCTCCTTGAGGGAAGGACTCACATTCACCTTTGGGTGCCTGGTACATAGCAAATGCTAAATAAGAATTCTGTTGAATAATAAATAGAGCAATCCTAGCTCTGACACTAATGAATTAATCTTGGACGAGTCCCTTTATCTTTCTGAGTCTTAGCTTTCCAATCCATTAAAATGCTTTCAGTTTCCTAGAGGAATGGTTAGGCTCAAACAAAATAATGAATGTGGAAGCACTGTATAAATGCAATAGATTACTACAGCTGTTGTTAATAATTACCATTTGGATTTATACAATAAAAACTTCACTATTCAACAGGAGGGACAAGGGTGGTTTCTAAATGTCTCAGTATTTTTTTTCCCCATAAGCAGCTCATAAAAATCTAGTTTTCTTAGAATTCTAAGATGTGAGGTCATACCCACACAGTCTTTTTGTGTTTTGTTTATTTGTTTTTCCCCTGTCTCCTGTGACCTGTGCCCCTCAGGCCCCAACTCCAAATCAACACACAGATCTTTTCTAGGCTCTGGATCCTGCTCTGGAAGAAGGACAGGCTGAGGTGACTGGGTTCAGACTTTTTATACACAGGCATTTTCACTGTGGCAGTGCACTTCTGCAGAAGGCACCCTGGCTGCGCTGATAGGTGGGCTTCTGCTCAGGGGACTAAGGGGCAGTGGGGCCCAATCAGTGCTGCGTCCTCCATCGCCAGCACCTATGCTTCCTGACTCTCCACTCCTTCACATCACCTGTCCCCCTCTGCGGGGCTGCCTGGTGGAAAGAGAAAGTTAAAATGAAGAAAGAACATGATACATGTAAGTGACCTCTCCAGGGTTGTTTGGGAGCCACCAACCTGGACCTGACGAAAGACACAGAATCTACCTTAAAAAAACAAAACAAAACAAAACAAGAAAACACAAGAACAACTACTCGAGTATTGAAGTAATAGCTCCTCATTCCTTATGTTCAGACACTAGCAACAGAGGACTTGCTGAGTTTAGACTGAATGGTGCCAGAGGCTTCATAAGACAAAGTTTATCTAGTATTGAATGAGTAATTTCCACAGACAGCTGAACTATTTGAGAAGCTAAACAAGTAACTGAAACTTCAGAAACCCTGGTGAGCATAAGTGCTACATGAGCCACATGTCCCCAATTCCCCCAAAGCACAAAGGCACAGCAGGTAAGTCCAGTGTGGGGGATTATTTTTAAGGCAGTGGAGCAATACAAACACATTGTTTGCTCTTTGTCATCTGGTTTGTCTTAATCATGAACTAAAAATTCATTTATAATGCTGTATACAAATGCCATGTTTATATCAGTATCATATGCTGCTTGCTTGAAATCGTATACATTACAATTAAGACCAGAAATTCAAGTTAATGGTCAAAGACAACCAATAACAAACCCGCTAAATTCCAGTTGTCAAACATCATTTCATATGTATATTACTGTTGTTCTTAAAAAAGAGTAATTATTAAAACTAAAGCGATATGAGCTAGTGTTTATGACTTCCTATTGAAAAGTCCAAATTGCAGAGCATTCATTTCAGGTTGAAGAAAGTCATGTGGCCGTCCCTGCACGATGGCCTCATGACTTTATATCCTCTTGTCAAACCTCAGCAGTTTTATTTGCGGTGATACATGCCGGAGAAGGTTGGAGGTTAAAGTTGATAGGAGGGGCAACAGGAAAATCAACCGAGTCCTTTCAAGAGATTACAACCTTCAACATATTTGGGCCTGTCGGCAGTTTCTGCCAACTTTACAAGTCTGTGGCTGGTGGTGTTTTTAAAAACTGATTCTCAAATCAGAGGTCAGTTGGATCCAGTAAATGTCCTTTTACTTTGAAATAATCCTAAATGGTTAATGTATCCACAGTTTATTGCTGTAGGATTCAGTCTGTACTTAAATCTAAAAAATCTGCTTATTTTTCAAGTATCTGAGATCTTGGAAGGTAAAACGACTAACCCCCAATTCATGACATGGCTCCACAGGGAAGCGGCTGTTGGAAAAGAAAAAAACAAAAGAAAAGAAGAAAGAAAACAGAAAAAGGCAGTTCCTACTGGATACAACCTTTGTTTGGGGTCCTGGGCAAGGAGACATTTCTTTAGTGCATTGGCTCCTCCCCCAGGAAGCGTCCAGATTCTCGGCAGCCTCCCACTGAGCAGAGGGAGGTCTCTGACTGTAGCCTAGGTGCTAGAGCAGGCGACTGCAGCAAAGCCACCAACTAAGACACCGCAATGACTGCAGAAACATCTCACTGCAGTATCTGTATTCCTTGATTTGTCATACGTTGGTTTCCTCAGAGGTTGTCTCAGTATTCAGTACGTCTGGTTACCTTTTATCAAATGTGTATTTTGGGTCAGGCACTGTATATACCCGGGCTCACTAAATCCTCGTAAGAATCCAAAAAGTTCTAATTTTACAGATGAGTAAAATGGAGAGAGGAATCAAGCGTCATGCCCAAAGCCATACTGATAGTGAGCAGCCAGATGGGAAGCAATTTAGCCCTTCACCCCTCCAAACCTGTACCCTTTCTACTCATCGGTGCTGCTTCTTGGGTTGTAACTAATGATGCAAATAATTTCTAGACTATCCCCCCTCCATGCTTAAATTTTTAAAATCATCATTAGCTGGTTTTAAAGCACAGAGTGGTATTACACAGCAGCAAGGAAACAAGATTCAGCATGAAACATCCTTGGGTCCTGTATTGGATCAGCATGTGGTTAGAACTGGGGTCTAATGATATTATTGGATGTTACTAATTATTAATAAAATGTTTCAGTATTTAAACAGTTCTCTATGTCAAGGTGATTGACAGCAGTTTTATAACGCTAACCACTTGTGAAATTAAAATGATTCCAACCGTAAACATGAACTCCATTCCTTTCTGGTTTTGAATGTTTTGCCTGACTCACAGATTATAGAATTTGACGCTGAGTGGCTTGATCTCATCAGGTCTCAGTTTCCTCAGACAGAAAGTAAGGTTATATTGCTGGGAGGTCTTGGCTGGCTGTAAAAAGTTTATAAGTATAAAATATTTTTTAAATTCCCTGATTAATTCTAGTGATTATATAGTTTTTTTTTTCTTTTTCTTTTTTTCAGGAAAATAGAGAGACACTGACCTTTATGAATAAAGGAGGGAAAACACAACTTTGAAAAAAAATTCACATACAAGTGAGGGCATGGAGTGAATGGAGACCCTGGGCCCACTGAAGCTGTGCACCAGCTGCCTCTTTTTTTGTGAACTCTGGTAACTACACATAAGTGCTTTAGAAATACATTGAATTTAGTAATGACCTGAAAGGCAAACTATTTTCTCACCCAGAAATGTTTGTCACTAATGTTATGAGAACTGTTAACTTTTATTTAGAGAGGTAATATAACAAACATTTCCCAAACATTGCCACTCATTGGTGAGGAAACACAGGTCACTTGAAACATTTTTAAAAAATGACTGCTAAAAAACTACCAACATATTCAAAATGTGTTTGTTATTTAAAAATACATTTCATAATCATTTCTGGTAGAAAATCTCCCAACTTTTTGTAGTGCCTTGCATTCCTTTACTCACAAAGTGTCTGAGTGTGTATGCATATATATGTATATACATATATATTTATATATGACATGCATATACATATGTAATATGCAGATAACAGATAATTTTGTTTGCTTTTAATTGTTGCTATTTGACATACATTAGGCATTAAGGGAAAGAACACAGGACACCAGAAATTAGAAGCTCTCAGTTCAAGTCTCTGAAAATAAGTTCGACACTAAAGAGGCAACTATTTTATTTTATTTATTCATTTTGTTTGATCTGATACATTTTAATATCACAAAATGATTATCATCATAACTTTAGCTACTATCTCTACCATGCCACATAATTACCATTTCATTTTTGTGGTGAGAACATGTAAAGTCTATTCACTTAGCAACTTTCAAGCTTATAATATAGTATTATCTATAATCACCATACTGTACAATAGATCTGCAGAATTGATTTACCTTTTTTATATATAGTTTTTGAAATGTAAAATATTTTATTTTGTTATTATTATTTTATTATTCTATTACAGTTGTCTGTATTTTCCCCCCTTCAACATCCTCTGCCCAGCCTACCCTCGGCTCCCACAGTCAATCCCTACCCTGCTGTCCATGTCCATGGGTCATTTATACATGTTCTTTGACTAGTCCCTTCCCCTTCTTTCCCCCATTATCCTCCTCCTCTCTCCCCTCTGGCCACTGCCAATGTGTTCCATATTCTAATGTCTCTGGTTCTATTTTGCTTGTCAGTTTATTTTGTTCATTAGATTCCTCTTATGAGTGAGGTCATATGGTATTTGTCTGTTACCAACTGGCTGATTTCACTTATCATAATAGTCTCCAGGTCTATCTATGCTATTGCAAAAGGTAGGAGTTCTTTCTTTCTGCTGTGTAGTATTCCATTGTGTAAATATATCAGTTTTTTGACCCACGTATTTACTGATGGGCACTTAGGCTGTTTCTAGCACTTGGCTATTGTAAATTGTGCTGCTATGTTCTTTTGAATTCGTGTTTTGAGATTCTTAAGATATATTCCCAGCAGTAGAATCATTGGGTCAAAAGGCAGTTCCATTTTTAATTTTTTGAGGAAATTCCATACTGTTTTCCACAACCCTAGTTGTGGAAACAACTAGGCTCTGGCTGCGCCAGTCTGCATTCCCAACAGTGCACTAGGGTTCCTCTTTCTCCATAGCCTTGCCAGCACTTGTTGTTTGCTGATTTATTAATGATAGCCATTCTGACTGGTGTGAGGTGATATCTCACTGTGGTTTTAATTTGCATCTCTCTGATGGCTAGTGATGTTGAGCCATCACTAGTGATTTTTTCATATGTCTATGGGCCATCTTTTTGTCTTCCTTGGAGAAGTGTCTATTCAGGTCCTTTGTCCATCTTTAATTGGATTGTTTGTCTTCCTGGTATTGAGTCATATGAGTTCTTTATATATTCTGGAGATTAAACCCTTGTCCAATGTATCATTGGCAAATATGTTCTCCCATATGGTTAGTTCCCTTTTCATTTTGATGATGGTTTCTTTAGTTGTGCAAAAGCTTTTTAATTTGATGTAGTCCCATTTTTTTTCCCTTTATTCCCCCTGTTCCTAGGATATATATGGGCAAAAATACTGCTACGTGGGATATCTGAAATTTTACTGCCTATGTTTTCTACTAGGACTTTTTGGTATCCTGACTTATATTTAAGTCTTTTATTCATTTTGAGTTTATTCTGCTGTATGGGGTAAGTTGGTGGTCTAGTTTCATTTTTTTTGCATGTACCTGTCCAGTTCTCCCAAAATCATTTATTAAAGAGACTATTTTTACTCCATTTTATATTTCTGCCCCCTTTATCAAATATTAATTGAACATAGAGACATGGGTTTTATTTATGGGCTCTCTATTCTGTTCCATTGATCTATGTGGCTGTTCTTATGCCAGGACCAGGCTGTTTTGATCACAGTGGACTTGGAGTATAGTTTGGTATCAGGTATTATGATCCCTCCAACTTTATTCCTTTTTCTCAAAGTTGCTGAGGCTATTTGTGGTATTTTTTGGTTTCATATAAATTTTTGGAGTATTATTCTAGATCAGTGAAATATGCCATTGGTATTTTAATAGGATTGCATTGAATCTATAGATTATTTTGGGTAGTATGGATATTTTAATGATGTTAATTTTTTCAATCCATGAACACGGTATATGCTTCCATTAATTTATATGTTCTTCAATTTGTTTCTTCAAGTGTTCTATAGTTTTCTGAGTACAGGTCTTTTATCTCCTTGGTTAAGTTTATTTCTAGGTACTTTTTTTTGTTTGTTTCTATAGTAAATGAGATTTTTTCCTAGTTTCTCTTTCTGGTAGTTCATTGTTGGTGTACAAAAATGCCACTGATTTCTGGACATTGACTTTTTGTCCTGCTACTTTGCCAAATTCACTTATTAGGTTGAGTAGTTTTTTGGTTGAGACTGTAGGTTTTCTACGTACACTATCATGTCATTTGCAAATAATGACAGTTTTACTTCCTCCTTTCCAGTTTTAATGCCTTTTATTTCTTTTTCTTGTCTGATCACTGTGGCTACAACTTCCAGTACTATGTTGAGTAAAAGTGGTAAAAGTGGACACCTTTGTCTTGTTCCTGATCTTAAGGGAAAGCTTTTAGTTTTTGTCCATTGAGTATGGTTTCTCATATAAGGCCTTTATTATGTTGAGGTATGCTCCCTCTATTCCCATTTTGCTGAGTGTTTTTGTCATAAACAGATGCTGGATTTTATGAAATGTTTTCTCAGCATTTTTTGATATGATCATGTGGTTTTGTCCCTCATTTGTTTATGTGGTATATTATGTTCATTGACTTGCAAATACTGTACCATCCTTGCATCCTTGGGATAAATCCCACTTGATCATGGTATATGATCTTTTTAATGTACTGCTATATTCGGATTGCCAGTATTTTGTTGAGGACTTTAGCATGTATGCTCATCAGGGATATTGGCCTGTAATTTTCTTTCTTTATTGTGTCTTTACCTGGTTTTGGAATGAGGGTAATATTGGGCTCAAAAAAAGAATTTGGGAGTCTTTCCTCTTCTTGAATATATATATATTTTTGGAATAGTTTGAGAAGAAAAGGAGTTAGTTCTTTTTTGAATGTTTGATAAAATTCACCCTTGAAGCCATCCAGTCCAGGGCTTTTGTGTGCAAGGAGCTTTTTGATTCCTGCTTCGATTTTGCTTGTTATTAGCCTATTCAGGCTTTCTGCTTCTTCTTGGCACAGTTTTGGAAGATTGTATATTTCTAGAAATTTATCCATTTTACCCAGGTTGTCCAATTTCTTGGCATATAGTTGTTCATATTAATTTCTTGCAAGGCAACTATTTTAAATGCTACTCAATATTCCGAGTTTAACTACTTCTCTTACAAATACTCTACTTTCCAACTCAAATTTAGCACAAAGAAATAAACAACACATGTCCTTAATACCCATATATATTTTCTTTTTCCATCTCCAATGAACTGCTTCCTTTTCCATTTCACACTGGAACTTCAGCAATAATCTCTTACTTAGTTTCCCTTCCATAACCTTCCCTATAATTTTTACCCCAAAACATACACACACAAAACCCAAATGAACAGACAAACTCCTACAAACCAAAGACCTCTAACTGGTTTTCTACACTGAGGCTTAACAGTATTTCTAAATACCAAATCTAATTGTGTCAGCAACTTGCTCTAAAAAAAACAAAACCAAAACCAAAACCAAAAAACTACCTAGCTTGCACCAGAGAGAATGTTGGAGTCTATTGCATCATAGAAGGCTTTTCTTAATCTAGCTCCTGTTCTCCATACTCTAATCATACTACAAACTGTTGGCAGCTTCCACTCCTTCAAGCCTCTATGCCTCTGCACATGCTGTTCCTTCTGCTCAAAACACTTTTCCCCATACATCCATCCCTCTATTTTAAATGGGGACATGTAAGAATTTGCCTCCTGAACTCTCACTGTAGCTATTCCAGGCACATCTCAATCCCAGTACTTCTCATGCTGCAATTACTGGTTTATTTGCCATAACTGCTGGCTTACTGGTCTGTATCTCCCATTAGACTCAGCTCCTTGATAACAGAAATGGTATTTTGGGAAATCTCTGTATTCATGGGCCTAGTAGAGTGCCTGGTTCATGGATGACTCTTAGGAAATCCTGCTTAGTGATTATCTGAGTGATGGAATAAAATGAATGAAAGCCTAAGGATCTATTTAAAGACATGTCTAGTAGAAACTTGATTGTGTGACAGGCAAGTCTCGTGCCTCTTATTTTAATTCCCAAACATTTAGGTGCATTTGAAATATATGATCTTGATCTTTAAGCACATTTTTAATATGCAAAGTCCATAATCTCTAAGTAGAGTGATTTGGGGTAGATGAAAGGGTGGTAGATGAAAATCCATAAGATGATTTTAATTATTTTAGAGAAAGTTCTATTATAAAACAACAACAACAAAAATTATTACCCAGTAGAATTCTAACTTTTCTCAATTTCTATTTTGGAAATTAAATTTTCCTAAAAATGATGTTTTTTGTTTAGAAAGCAAATTCCATACACATATATACACAGAGCAATCTTTAGTGCTTAAAACAGTAGGAAGCATAAGAATACCTTTTAAGAGAGAATCCTTTAAGAGGTACATTAAAAATTAACTTGAAATATCCACTCATGAATGCAAATGCCCAGCTATGACACAATTATGAGTAGGATGTTTGTATATATTTCTGTGTCCTATGATTTGAAATTTTAAAAATAATATTTTAAAATAAATACAATTAACTGATATGAATCAATTCTATACTTAGCAATACTGACTAAGGGTATATGAAAACATATTCATAAAAATTTGATAGGTACTCATAATTTATATCAATACTAGAATAATAATTTAGATGAAAAAGTAAACTGGATAAGTTATTTTGAAAGTTGCGCAGACTCATTGGAGCTTATCTTTGTCTCCAGAGGACCACAGATATTTTTAGAAACTGGTGGTTGATATAACAATGAGGTCAGGATTGGATTATTCAGACTGAATGCATACCAAAGTTGAACAAGTTATTAAATAGATTTAAAAGAAGATACAGTAAGTTGATTCAGGCCAGCATCATTTTTTATAAGTTCAGTACTTATCACAGAGTGGGTGCTTAATGTAAAACAATGACACATTTACTTATCTTTATAGGCCTGTGCTAATAACAAATTAAGTATTTAATTTAATGTAAATATCTTAGTGGTGAAAGTGAATCCCTGCTTTTTACAAATGCCGGGGAAAATGCATTTTTCCCTTTAGTTTTATTATAACCCATAAGAAACTGATATTTAAATTATATGTACGTGATGGCTGGATTGTTCTTAAGATCCCTTTATCACAAGATCACAAGCTGTTCATACATATACTCTGAAGTATGCAGACAATAAGAACACAACCACTCACGCCCTTTTCTGCCCGTGGGCCTGTAGATGAATACAAAGCCAGTGGGAAATGATACTGCAGGTGCTCGGCTGCTTTAGGGATGTAGGAAGCTAGACATTGTGGCAGTTAGGTCAACAGCCATATACCAGAAAACTTCACACTGCAGATATCGTACAGCCTAAATATTCAATGCCTCAAATAGCACACGGACTAAATAAGAGCTGTGTGCGAAATGGTAGTACAGTAGAAAGCCTCTTTAAAGTTATTGTCTGAGTTTGAAGTGCAGAGGACTCCAATTCAATTGGTGGAATGCAATCCAACTCAAACACTTATTGAGATGTATTTTAGCACAATTGGTCAGAAAGAACTTCCCCGATCATTTTAGCAGGATTTGAAAAGAACGTATTTATTCATTTACTTGCTTATTTTCTGTTTCCCACCATAATATGAGCTCCCTAAGGAGAGGGCACCCATGCGTCTTGTTCATTGCTTGCGTTCTTGGTGCTCAGACTAAGTGAACATAGTAGGTGCTCAATGTGTCTGTGTTGAATGAGTGCTGATATTACCTTTGCCCTTGAGGAGACTTACGTCAATTAGTCTGCATTTGGAAATACTTATGCCACACGGGTAAACAAATAGAAAGGCTCCAGAAGGAGGTCTTAACTCAAGCACATTGGGGTCTCAGAAATCTATGAAGGTGTGAAGAGAATTGTAAGCAAGGAGTTCAGAAAATAAGTATGAATTTGAAGCTGATTTGAAAAAGTTTACATGATCAGCATTGAACTCAAGATTCTGTTTTAGTTTTACCTTCTTTCTTTTTGGTCATTAACATCTACCAATGTACTGCTTTTCCCCCCTCTATATTAAGGAACACTAAAATGAGATAAAATAATACGAACATAAAAAAAATGAATTGCTTTGCATAAGCTTAGAGTTCCAAAGGACATTTATGCATTAGAACATGTCTTGATGTTAGTAAGCTTTTGTATCTCATTTTGGACCACATTATTCGCTCAGGCTATATTTGGTATGTTTATTGCTTATACATTTCAACTTGTCTTATCTAGTTGGGTACGTGATGGTGGTCCAAATAAATGAATACACAGTTTCAATTCTTCCTTGCCTAGTAGTTCACATACACAAGCTATTTTCTGTAGGTACATGGATAAGTCCTATAAAACTTTGGACACTTGGTTTCATTTACTCTTTCCCTCTCAGCCCATAAAGAAACTTTTCCTGGATTAAGTACAAAATTCTGTGGTTAAAATATGTATCTTTAATTATAAGGTATTCAAAAAATAAAACTTAGAGTCCTTATGTTTTTTTCCAAAAAGTTCTTCCCTAGTGTTATGGGCTGAACTGTATCCTCCTAAAACTTCATATATTTAAGTCTTAAACCTTAGTACCTCAGAATGTGACCCTACTTGGAGACAGGATCTTTATAGAGGTAGCTAGGTTAAAATGAGGTCATCAGAGTAAGCCCTAAGCCAATACAGTTGTGTCTGTACTAGAAAATCTAGACACAGATATGTACAGAGAAGAGATGAGTCTAAGACAGCAAGAAGACAGCATCTGCATGCCACAGAGAAAGACTTAGCACAATCCCTTTCCTCATAGCCCTCAGAAGGAACCAGTCCTGCCAACACTTTGATCTCAAGACTTCCAGCCTCCAGAACTGTATTAAAGTAATTTTCTGTTGTTTAAACCACCCAGTCTGCCGTATTTTGTTAAGACAGTCCTAGCAAACTAATACGCCTAGAGAGTATCATTTGATTTTTTAATGTTGGTACTTTGCCAACTGAAAACATGCTTTATGAATATTAAATTATCATTATAATTACTTAATAAGATGATAAAGTAAACTTTATTTTTAAGGTTTTTAAGGTTTTTCAGACTTAAAAGATTTAGACCTGGCTGGAAATATTTTAGCCTCAAAAATACTGAAGGTAGAGTTATTGTTTCTACAGGGTCTCGTGTAGGTAGCAGAGCCATGCAGTTGAGGCTGCCTTGTGTGACTCCCCTTTTCATGATGCTACACTGATTCCTGGAGGGGTCCTAAGAAAGACATTTTTTCAAAAAAATGTTAACCCCATTTAACATGGAGGAAACTAAACATACAAATCTGGATTTTCAAACGTCTGGATGACGTTTGAAGAATTGGAAGATCTATCCATACGAGGCCCGCTGTATCCACATGGCCACAACAGGCTGAGACGGAGGGGTGGCTGCTCCAGGTCAAAGCCTTTCTATTCTTAGGTTCACCACAGTTCCCCTCCTTTAGGTTGTCATTTGGACCCTGTAGGCACGTCACTCTGTAATCTCCGGTCCAATGGGAAGGCATCTGGGCTCCTCAATGATGCTAAGTATGATTATGTAGGGTGCCCAGATGAACATAATATTTATTTCAACACAGAAATGGTGGCTTACCCATCTCCTCCCAACCCCACCTCACTCACATCCCACCATTTATTTGATTATCATCTCCTACCCGTCAGTAGTCCACACAAGAGTTCCCAAGAGGGTATTCTGAAGAAGACATGAGGTATTAGATGCAAAAAGTGATTCTTGTTCAAGTCAATTTAAGAGATATAGAGTTAAACAATGATAAAACCTACAGAACTTCTCAGAACTTTTGAAATTTTAATGCAGAAGGCAGCATTTTCTAGAATCATTTGGCCACCCAACCTTTGTTTTGGGGAACATTTTCAGCAAACAGTCTTTAGTGAAACTTTGACCCAGGCAAGCCTTTTTCCCATATAAAATAAAGTAATTTTTTGCTGAGTAATGTGGATTTGTGTAAGAAATATAGCATTTTAGATGACTATTCAAATAGAATTTTAGAAAAGAATAATACTTTGCATGATAATTCACTTGGAATGTTAACTTTTCAATTTTTGTTGGCTGTGGTATACACAGAGATGGCCAACACTATGGATCTTTAAATACAATAAAATAGGTTTGTATAATTCTCAGTAATCAAAATGGAAACAGAAGGATGCATGCTTATTTCCACTTAGCTCCAAGATCCATCTTCTGCTTTACTTTAAATTCGCTAACAGTTGGAATATTTGCATAATTAATTTTGAAGCTTGATAGTTGCAAATAATAGTTAAAATATGCATCACTGTGTACATTTCTCATAAAGCATCTAACAAAATAATTGGAATATCATCTCCAAATCTAATAGCATATGAAACAATACCAATAATTCTTTTTTAAATGTTGGTCTAAGAAACGGCAGTGTGCTGCCTGAGAAAACAAAGGCAAGGAAGGGAGGGGATTGCCTGTCTTGTTTCTGTCAAACTAAAAAATTGAAAGACTGATGACTGTTTACTTTTATTGCATATAGTACATCAGGTTTTTAACATTTAGAAACTTTGAAAACATTAAATGCTGATAATATGAACAATTTGTGCCATTAATATTGGCATGTGATATTTACATTTTAAAATATATTATGGTCATTAAAAATATAACTATTCATTTATTCAACAAATACTTATTAAGAACTTACTATATACCAGGCACTGTCTAGTCTACAGGATATAGCAGTAAACAAAAAGAAAAAAATTCCTGCACTTGTAGAACTTTAATTCTAGTGGCACAAACAAAGTATAAGGGGCTGTATAAATCATGTAAGAAGGTGAAAAGAACTACACAGAAACAAAGCAAGGAAGGAAGATGCAGGACGTTGGGGAGGGTCGGGCTAGGGAGAAGGTAACATGGTACCTGACTTTTGACACTGAACCACTAAGAAAAGTGTTTCATGCAAAGGGAACATTCAGTGCAAAGGGCCTGAGGCAGAATGTACCTGGCAAGTTAAGAAACAGAAAAGAGGCCAGAGTGGCTGGTGCAGAGTGAATAAGTAGAAATGGGGTAGATGAGGTCACAGTGATGTCTGGAGGGAACTGTGCATGGCAGTGAAGGCCAAAGCAAGAACTGTAAGATTTTTAGCAAAGGATTAACATGATCTTACTTATATTTGATGATCTGTGTGTTATTTTGAGAAAAGACTATATAGGAGGGTTGAGTGGAAGCAAGAAGACCAGTTAGAAAATTATTTCAATAATCCAGGATAGAGATGATGAAGACTTGGCTCAAGTGGTAGCAGTAGAAATAGTGAAAAATCACTGGATTCTAGATCTATTTTAAAGATGGATTTAATAGGGTTTTCAAGAGATCAGAATTGAAAGAACAAACAATAATAATTTTGCGTAGGCAGAATACCTTGGGATAGGGAAAACTTTTAGAGACATTGGAAATTCAGATTTGGCACGTTGTGTTTGAGATGGTTACCATACGAGCCACACTGAGAAGTTGAGTAGGCAGTTGGATACAGCGGTCTGACATGTAAGGAAGAGATCCAGGATGAAGACGTAACTTTTGGAAGTATTAGCACACAGATGGCATTTAAAGCCATGGAATCACCAAGAAAAAAAATACAGATATAAAAGAGAAGAAAGCACTGAGTCTGGGACACTCCATTGTTAAGAGAATGCTTAGAAGAGGGCGAACCATGAATGGAGATTGAGAGGCAATGGCTGCTATGGCGGGGAGAAAAATCAGAGGGCAGCTCACTGAAGAAATCAGATAGGGTACCGTTTTAAGGAGCCACCAATAAGCTGTGTTGAGTGTTGCGGACAGGTCAAGAAAGAATGAGTTCTGACTACCAATCACTAGGTTTATTAACATGGTGATTTTGGTCATGAATGTGGTTTCAAACTACATTCTTATCTTTATTAATAAATGTGAATTTATAGAATAATCCAGGGCACGCTAAGTGCCTCACACACCTTTATGTCTTTTCTAAATAAAGTAGCCCCAGACAGTTCCCTGCATACGTTTTTCTATTTGGGTTAAATGACCTTAAATTCCTGGATACCACTGACTGATTGGTCAGCAATCGCCACCTGACCTATAAGCAGCCTGAGGTTGACCAAATGGCTCGCACAGTAGTCTGATCCCATAATTCCCTAGTAGGGGTGGATAGTCATTAATTGGATAGTAAACTAGCTGGATTGTAACTAAGTGACCCAGTCCCTATAATGGGGCATGAGAAACAACTTGGAGAAAGGGGAGTTAGCAGAAGACATTTGTCCACAAAAGCTTCATAATTCTCGAGGTAATGTTTCAAGTGGAGAAACACAGTGGAACACCATATAAAATCCCCGGTCTAGCTCTTCACACGTTGGTGGCATACTTTGGCAACATGGACCATTGCAATATTTTCCAATGCTCCTAACATAACTCTAGGCTTGTGTTGGCTTCAGTCTAGACTCTAGATGAATCACTTCATTTGAATAATTCAGAAGGGCTGGTCAGAAATAAAAGGCAAAAAGAAGGGCAATCCTGGCATTAGAGCATGCAGGAACAAAGGCATGAGAAAGGGCAGTGTGATGTATGCTTGTTTGGCTGGAATTAGGGAGGTACATGGAATAACATCTCAGAATAAGGCTAAAGAGCCAGGGGTCAGCCTGGGGGAGGCCTTCATTGTGCTTCAGGCTGAGGAGCCTGACTTTCCTCTGCAGGTAATGGACAAACACCGAAGACTCTGAAGAGGTTCGGATGTATAATGCGTCTAGGCTATCAGCAGCGGGGAGTCCTTACCACCCTGAGGCTTGAATAGGAGAGAGAAGGGAGAGGACAACCAAGGCTGAGAGTAGCTGGAATGGAGAGGATCGCCTGACAGGACTGATGTGGTAGACATACGCAGTCAATCCAAGAGGACCCCAAAGTGAAGCAGCTGGAGGAGTAAGTACCTGGCTGGCACTTCCTTTTCACCTTGTGGTCTCCTGCCAGTGCCTCCCACTGACTGAACCCAACAGGAGGCCAGAGGGCAAAGGACTCTACTGATGTGGCCCATGTAGGTCAGATTTCCAGGTCACAGAACAGAACAGAAGGGGTAAAGAGAAGAAACACACAGAGGGACGTGGACCTGTGTTCTTGGAAGAGAGAGCAGTGGCAGGGTGCAGGAGAAAAAGACAAAACAGGGAGGGCACGCAGTGTGGGAGACGGGTGCTTTCCTGGTTCTGAAAACACTCAACTTCCCGGCACTGGATCAGGAAGGTCCAGGTGAGTAGCCTTAGGCTCCTTAGCCTTTTGAACAGGTTGAGGCAGGTAAGTAGGATAAAGGAGCATAACCAACTATATACCAAAGCAGCATTGCATAGATACATGCCTAAGCGGCTTTGAAACAGAGCATGGGGGAATGTCAAGTTCTTCAGCATTAAGTGACTTGGGTGGGGAAGTAGATGCCACCAACATAAATATCAAGGTAATGGGTAATAGAGGGAACAAAGAAATAAGCATAAGCCAAGAAAAACTTTCAAAGCATGAGGACACCTGCAATTCTGGGGAAGAAGGAAAACGGAGGAAAGTTAGAAATGTAATAAGGAACTATCTCCCTCTAACGAGGGGAGAGAACAAGCAAAAACAGAGAGAGAAATGGGGGTGGCTTAACGAAGTCATGTGTGGGAGGCTTGTCTCTTCTCAGCGGGTCATGAAGCAAGGTCTCGGGGTGAGAAAACTATAGTGACGAATGTTATGAGAATTGTTAGGGGTAAATGTTAAATATACTAACAAGCAGGGATGCTGCAACGTGTGCCTCCTTCGTAAAACGGAAGTTGTAATGACTGAATTCTGTGAGCAGTTGATACCTTTCCCCCCCAATATTTCCCTCAAAGCCTCGCAATTTTTATTCTGCTCTGAAGGTACGGATTTCTACAGGATTAAACCACATTATCAGCAAGTATTCATTACTTACAAATGAACAAATATTAGGTGCTGGGAAATTATATAAAGTATAATCTCAAATAAAAGAAATAATTATTCAACACAATTGTTAACGGGTGTGGCAAATATATATTAAGATAATATATTTAAAATTGACATGCTAACAGCTTAACATAAAATCTTAACATGTCTTATCATAGTCTACCAATTAGAAATAAGGTAGATGACTATGAAAAGATTAACTTTAAAATTGAAAAGTACTGACAGACTATATATATAATATTTTAAATTTTAAAGTTGATAATATAATATGCATCTATATGCACATATGCATGTCTGGTAATTTTAGTGATTTAAAAAATTAATCTCAATAAAAATGACTTAAAATGGCTAAAAAGTGTGTTGTACATATAAAGATAAGCGTATTTAAAATAATTGATATGATAGAATCATAACATGGAAATCCTTACTTAAAATGTCTTAGTACGGTCTACCAATTAGAAATAATATGTGTATTAGTATGCAAAGATCAACGTTAAATTTTAAAAGTACAGTAAAACTATGTATCTTTGGTAATTTTAGTGATTAATGCTTTAATTAAGAGATGAGGTACGTGCAGACATATGCAATAAACTGACATAATTCATCATGTTGCAAAGAATAACATGATGAATGCATATGTATATTGTGAATTATACAACACACATGCAAATCATATACTCATTATCATGCAGAGACATTATTTTTCCTACAGTCAAAATGTAACAAATCTTCAAGTACTACTCAAGCTACTGCACGACTATTTAAGCACAAAGTAGTTTGTGGTGTCTTGAAGAATAATAATTTAAACAAGTTAATGGAAACAGAGAGCAGACATTTTAGTCACTGCATCTCTGTGTGAGCTAGACTGGAAGCCAGCCCCTGTCCTATGCATCTATTGTTCCATAGTGTCACATTAAATGGAAGATTTTACTAAAATCTCCAAATACATTGCAAAATTAATCTTTATTTTTTTAAATGTTAAACACTGAATACATTGGTTATTGGCTATTGGAAAAAAATAACACCACAGGTCTGGTCTGGAAGCCGTTTCTCAATGAAAGGATAATTACTTAAAAACACAACTCTTCTGAGATTGATTCGTCTTTGAATGAGGTATCCTCAAAGGATGACAATTTACATCTGATGCTAGGAAGTAGCTGGTAAACACTGATGCCTGCATGCTTGGTAAGAGCAGACTAACACCCAAAATCTTGACAGAGGCAGAGAGGCTGAAGCTGAGCAGACTAGAGTTATTTAAAGATAGCTACTTATCACATAGTCAGGTAACCTTCTCTATAGTTGAATGCAACTTGAAGACATACTGTTAATTAAACTTTTTGACTGAACTCAATGGAAGATAAGTGAGTTTTATAGAAAAAATATGAAAGTTAAAGGGCAAAGATCAAAGTGCCTCTGATATTCTTATTCTGGACTACATAGAATCAGTATTGTGCTCCAAGGAAACAATGCATATGTGAACCTGTTCATTAAGATAAACAGTGCAAAAACCATTTTCTTTTTCTGATCATTTTGACCTTTAATGTGGGTAGGCCTTCAGTTAGTAGCAGGAAGACTACTGGATGTTCCTAATTTACAGGTGAGATTCAATCAGCATATATGAATGAGACAGAAAAGGCCTTTTAAGCCTACTACATACGTCAATGCATTAGCATTCTCATCCTTAAATCAAACCTAAAGAAAAATATTTATAAGAGTCACCATTGTGTGAATCAAATATAATAGCTTCATGGATGACTTTTTCTCATCTGGGATAAGAAGATAATACCCTTATAATATATTAACTTTATGAACTTTTATAACATTTTTAAGATTTCTTTAAAATGAAAAGTCTATTTTACTTTTAATTAAATCTACTTCCCAGAAAGGTCTTTAAGGCTCTATAAAGTACATTGCATTATCTTACTGCTGACAGTTCTTGAAACCACGCTTGAACGCTTTCTTTATCCTTTCGTGAACAATTGAAAGATCACATGCTAACAGGCTGTGCTTTCTCTTTTCCTTGCCCTGTAATTAAGGCATCTTAATATATTTCCTCATAGTTGTTACAAGAGAAAACTATTAAGATTCATAGATTGAGAAAACTTTGACACCTATGATTATATAAATACATATGATATGAATTTTTCCTAATCATGGACTTGAAAAAAAAACTGAAAACAAAACTCCTTCAGATACAATGATTACTCTGTGGAAGGTTAAATCAAAATGGGGCTTCTTGTGTTACTTTAATGTATATGAATTATCTATAAAAATGGAAAATACAATATATTTGGATAACTATTCTTTACTACTGATAAGATAAATGATAAATTCATATTAAGAAAAATTTTCTCCAAATCAAGGTATATTTTAAGAGTTTGAAATTTTCAGATTTTTTTATGTTGTTGTTGACAGATAAAAATACTGAATGCCTCTCTAAAGACAGCCAAGGAAACAGATGTTAAATCATAGAAAAATTAAGATTTTGATTTAAAAATACACGTTTTTCTTTACAAATATACATTGAAAAATACATTTAGTTTAATATTTCTCAGTTTGGGAAACTATGTTTGCAACTCAAGAAAATGCTATTGTAAACAATGATAAAAAAAGAAAACAAAATATAAGACAAATGCTTTAAAATTAATAAAACATAGGACTAAAATTATACATTTGCAATCTTTTTAAATAAAAAAATGCTATTGAGGAGGCTATATACTTTTTGGAGCACAAAGAAGTATGCTAATACATTTGTCATATTTTGAATAAATGTGCACAATTTCTTAGTCCTTTTCTATATTTGAAGATACCAGTTTACCACTGGGTTAAAATATTATAATTGAATGTGATGTTAGACAATAAATGATTTTTTGGATAAACTTTCTAGATTTAAAAAGATATATTTAGATTATACCTTGTGATGTTAAAAATATTTGACAGTCAGGAAGTACATACAATGGGCTAAAGATCCTTTATTCAATAAATGGTTTTGGAAAATTGGACAGATAGTGCAGAAGAAATGAAACAAGACCACCTTTTTACACCACATACAAGAACATATTGGAAATGGATTAAAGACTTAAATGTTACACCTGAAACCATAAATATCCCAGAAGAAAACATAGGCAGCAAAATCTCGGACACTGCTTATAGCAGTATGTTTTCTGATATATCTCCTCAGGCAAGGGAAACAAAAGAAAAAAACCAATGGGACTACATCAAACTAAAAAGTTATTTCACAGCAAAGAAAATCATGAACAAAATAAAAGGACAACCACAAAATGGGAGAACATGGTTTTTGATACATTTGATAAGAGAATAATATCCAAAATTTATAAAGAACTTATAAAACTCAAC
Organism: Desmodus rotundus; assembly: GCF_022682495.2. Classification (NCBI taxonomy): domain Eukaryota; kingdom Metazoa; phylum Chordata; class Mammalia; order Chiroptera; family Phyllostomidae; genus Desmodus; species Desmodus rotundus. Next base: position 70,834,544 of record NC_071393.1, on the reverse strand, counting down.
ACCAAAAAACCAAACAACTCAATTAAAAAATAGGTAAAAGACCTGAATAGACACTACTCTAAAGAGGACATACAGATGGCCAATAGTCATATGAAAAGATGCTCATGTCACTAATCATCAGAGAAATGCAAATTAAAGCCACAATGTGATAATACCTCACAATGGTCAGAATGGCTACCATCAATAAACCAACAAATCACAAGTGCTGGCAAGGATGTGGAGAAAGGGGAACCCTTTTGCACTGCTGGTGGGAGTGCAGATTGGTACAGCCACTGCAGTATGGTGTTATCTCAAAAAATTAAAAATGGAATTGCCTTATGAGCTTGTGATTCCACTTCTGGGAATTTATCTAAAGAAACCCAAATTACTAATTCAAAAGAATATAAGCACCCCTATGTTCACTGGAGTGTTCTTTACGATTGCCAAGATTTGGAAGCAGCCCAAGTGTCCATCAGTAGATGAGTGGATAAAACAACTACAGGACATTTATACAATGAAATACTACTCCACTGTAAAAAAGAAGAAATTTTTACCCTTTGTGACAGTATGGATGGACCTGGAGAACATTATGCTAAGTGAAATAAGCCAGTCAGAGAAAGATAAATACCGTGTGATCTCACTTATATGTGAAATCTAGTGAACAAACTGAACTAACAAGCACAATAGAGACAGACTCATAGATGAAGAGCAGGGTGACAGCTCTGGGATGGTGGGGGAGGGAGGTATCGAGCAAAAAAGTAAAGGGGCTTATGGACATGGACAACACTATGATGACTGTGGAGGGGGATAAGGGGAATAAATGGTAATGGAAAAAATACAATTAAAATAAATTAAAAAGTAAAAAAAAATTGGAATAAAATATCAGAAAGTATAAGATGTTATAATTTCATACTAAACAACAATACTTTAGACAAGATTGATATAATAATCTCCCTTACTTTTTAGGTTTTTATTACAAAAAGTTTTAAATGTATAAATAGTAGAGAATTCCCACAAAACATTTATCTTGGAGATTCTATATCCTTCTTTTAAATTTCTCTCTCTCAACTTAAGTGTTTATTTTGCTGACACATTTTAAAAGAAACCCTAGGCCCCAAGTCACTCCACCTCTACGTATTTTCAAATGTATGACTTTAAAAAACGGACATTCTCCTAAATAACCACAATATCTCAGTCATGTCTAACAAAATTAACAGTGATTTTTTGATGTAAAGAATTCACACTGATTCATGTTCAACTTTCAATGACTGTCTCAAAATTTATTTTTTCTAGTCTCTTTAATGGAATTAAGAGTACGACAAGGTCAACTGCATTCAGTTATGATGTCTCAAGTTTTTTTCGTAGGACGACAGTTCCTCCCTTTCTCCTTTATTTTCATGCCTTTGCTCTGTTGAAGAAACTGTTCTGACTTCTTTTAAAATAAACTTGGGATGTTCCTGTTGAAGTAAGTGCAATACTTGCCTGCAAACTAGACCTGTCAAGTGTTCAAATTTATTTTTTGGCCATAGAGGGGCAAAAGGGGAAAAATCTGAGATATTTCTGCCTATTTAATGATGTGAATAACTTCCAAGAAATCCTTAAAAAATTGTGCCCTGCATACTAAAGAGTCTAAAACTGTAATAATCATTCATAAGATTTGTTTTATAATATTACTTTGATATATTGGCAGCCTGTAATACAGTTTTTATTTAATAGTGTTAATATATTTATGTATAAACTAAATAACATCAAATAAGCAAATAATGTTTATCAGTTTCAAGTTTATAATTACTTTTATTAGAATGTATAAAGAAATAATTGTTTTATAATTAATCTGGGAAAGAAATACAAGCTGGCTTGTCTCTTAACTTTTGTTTTCATCCCTTTTAAAAAAGGATCACTGAACCAGCCAGGCAGGTTTTCATTTAATTTGTGTAAAGCTCAAATATTAAGTTGAGTTACTAGTACAGTAAACCAGTTGATGGTTCTATCTTTTAAAATCCTATGTTGTGCTTTTTAAGGAGAGATGCACAGAAAATTTAGGGAATTACAAAATATTAATGAAAATTACAAGTGTTAGAAAGGAGAAAACTAGACTTTAACATATTTCCATTGTTTTAGTGCTAAATGAAAATGTAAATTAACACATATAAGATTGGTTTACTCTTTCCTTGCAAGAGCTTTAGCTAATAAAGCTTCAAAAAGATCAGTAATGTACAGTTTTTGAAAATCCAAAATATGAATGACTTTAAATGGAACCACATGAAGTAAATGACAGTAAAGTGATCGTAGATAAAATTACTGAACTCAAATGAAATAAATTCAAAATGAAAAGGATGAAGGGCAATTAAGTACCTATTTTGACAATCTGAAGTGGTCAAGTTTTTAAAAGTATGACACAGGAACCTTAACCTATCTATATATGAGTGATAAATGAGGCATTTTGTGTCATTACATTCCCATAAATCATTTTCTTTAACTGCAGACGGCTTTTTATCAGATCTAACCTTTTCAAGCTTCTATTAGAGTGCTAACATTTTCAACTTTGACACATGTGCAGTTTACAAATTCTGCAGCTGATTAACTCTGGGCAGGAGCTCACTGGCATCATTGTGTTCAAGTTGGGTGAAAGCCTTAGGGTCTCACAAACTCAGACACTTACATTACAATACAAAAAATCTCAATGACTGTAAGGGGTTGGAATTTATGGTTGCTAGGCAATTGTTTTCTATTGGAAGACAAACATGAGTAAGACTGCATTTTACATGAAACAGGTGACTTGGCAAATAGTAAGAAATAAAAAAGAAGAAAGAGAAAGAAAAACCTGATACTAAGGGTCAACTTCTAATCGAGTACTTTTTTATTTTTTGCTTTAAAATTATTTCTTTTGGTAATCAAATATTTTTCAAAAAATAATTGCTAAACTTCAGTTTTGATGCAATCAAAACAAAGAGAAACCAAGATTCATGGGGTGAGGGATTATGACCCCAAATAAAATATAATTTAAGTGGGACTGTAATAGTAATGAAACCAATTTAAAGTAGATTTTATGGAGAGATATTGAATCTAATTATAATATATAGCTTAACTCTCCTATAAATTCCAACATTTTAAGTGACAGGTGGTTTTGGATAATTCAACCAATCAATTCAGTTGAAAAAGAAAAAAATGAGAGCTTCTCTTATTTCTCCTTTTCAAACAGTTGTGTTGAAATTATAAAAACAAAGCATGTAAAAGGTAATTCAGTTTCTGTTGAAGCTATACTAATTGTTAAATTACAACTCATCATAGAATGTCTTTTATACATAAATAAGAATATACTACTTACTACCAACATGAAACATCCAAAACATTTATCACAACATGAAACTTTAAAACTAACAAATATTTGTTTATTGATAATGTAGAAGGAAATAAGGCAAATATTTGTAAGTTGAAATCTTCTACGTTGCAGACAACAGGAAATTAAGACTTCACAATATTTTTAATTTTAATGGTCCTAATTTCTTAGTAGAAGAGTCAAATATCAATACAAGAGTTGAACTTGACAGTTCCAAGGATTTCGATGATTATCACAAAACTGTGCGGGTAGATAGCATATGTATGTCAGTTTACTTACATAAAATGCACATACATAAATATATTTGAGTAGATATGAGTTTGTGAGGACAAGGATATCAAAAAAACTTATTTAGAAAATATAATTGACACAGACCTTGAAATAAAGCTAAAGGTTATTAAAAATACTGTCTTTGGCAATAACAACAAAAGAGAACAAATCTTGATACTGGCTGTTTGACCACCAGAAGTCCCCTGCTTCAAATAGTATCAGTTTTGATAAGAACTACTGGCCATTTATTATTTTAAATAATAAAACCTAAAGAGACAGACTAAAGGCACTAAAGTAAAAATGTTTACAAGGGAACCTCCTGCGGCAGTTGTCTCATTGATAAATGAAAACTCTTAGAAAAATAGTGGGGGAAGGACTTTCTCTAGCATCATAATCCACACGCGCTCATCAAATCACCATCACAGATTCTAAGGCCTACCAAAGACAAATTAAAAACTTCTTTATTTCACTAATAATGCCACTCAGCACAGGAGCTGGGCAGTTACACTTTGACAATTCAGATGTAAATCCTGGGTTGCCTATGAGTATTCATGACAAAGGCATATTTATCATTTAAAACAAAAGGACATGACTTCTTGGTGTTCATCTCAAAGCGCAGTGATGGATGAGGCCATGCTAATCAAAAGGCAGACTAGAAAGAACACAGATGTTTGCTACTTGGATTAAGAAAAGACTACCCTCTCCTAAAACTTCCCCAATATGCTTATTTCAAACTGTTTTAAATATATAATTTTAAATAGATATCTAAAAGTCAAATATTCCCAACTATAGTTGTTATAATATAATAAACATCAGGGGGGTTTTTTCAACTTCAAACTATTCAAGCAAAATTCTTGAAACCAAGAAAAGGTCAAACTACTAGACAGTAATAGTTCCTCAGATGTAACTTGTAGAAGAAGTTCCACAGTTGGTGTTATCTTTCTCAATTATTATTATTCAATCCAGAAAATGAAGATAAAGAAAGCCAACCATCCCGCACTTTTACAAATAACAAAAGTGTTGAGCTGAAACCAACATTAGGAACTACAGGGTGAGCAAGGTTTAAGACATTTTTACATTTGTTTCTGACCTCTGTGTTTTAGATTTTCATTCCAAATGCTTTTCAAGTTGAAAGACTTTTAAAAAATAGTCGTTGTCCATATTGTAAAGTTTCTTTAAAACCTTAATCACAATGAATTTTGGTGATTTTAGCATTCATCACTATTTTGGATGAGAAAGACCAAAAGTAAGTGTGGCATTAAAAAGACAAAGGTATTTACAGCTGGAGCTATTGAGAGCACTTCCTCCCATTCCACTGTTGAGGAGCTATCACCGGGACTGGCTAATAGAAATCCAATTTACAAGGCCCTGCTCACTGGAGTGCCTTTCAAGACGCACAGGATTGGTTACCTTTTGGACCTGCAAACAAATGCCTGCTCTTCCAGGGCAGAACTATTTTAACATTGGTTACTGGGTGATCATTGTAAAGTCACCGTGAAGGAGTGTGATGGTGGGGGATGAGGAAAGCCTACTGTGTAACTGATGTTTCCTGCCAGTTTTCCCTGCTGCTCTTCAACTCCAGTGAAGCACACTTGTTGTTGATAAGTTTTTAATAGAGTGGTATGTGTCAAAAACAAAACAAAACACAATATGAAGCCACAAGGGAGGAAAGAATTACTTATACATTAAGAGAATACTAGGGTAGTTTTGTGTCATCAGGTGAAAAGCTAGGTTGGCAGCTGATATGCACATTTCCCCTCTTGGTAGGAACCTCTTCCTATCAAAATGATGGGTACATCAAAGTCACCGTGATCTCTCTTTGTACCTATATCTTTTGTGCTTCTTGTGTGGAAAATATATACCACATTAAATTGCCACTGGCATTAGGCCTGCAAGGACATTCCGTTTACACCACTGAGGTGCATCTACACTTCTCAGAGTTTACTTTTCACTAGTTACAGTAACGATTACATGTCCCACTTAAAATACATACCTGCTTCTCCAAGAGGGAATTAAAAGCTGAATATTTCAGAGGGCTTACCACTCAATATATTAAGAGGTGTTATAGAATAACAAAAATCTTTCACCTTTTGGCCCTTTTATGAAAAATTTACTGGGCGCCTAATATATTTAATATTCAGTAGCATGTGAGAATAATTTTTATGCAACTCTGATAGTTAGAAAGATAGATAACTCAATTATTAGATCATCTATCAAAATATTCAGTTGTATAAGAGGCTACTAAAAAGATTGATGACTGAGAAAGTCCACTGATTCTCTAGCCATCATATTCATGCATTTGGCCAGACAACATTTTTCCCTGCCTTCGCAAGCAAGCTTCATTACCCATCACTCCACTGAAAAGAGTTTATTATGAGGCTGCCATCTTGGCAAGACTATTATTTAGATGATAAATGCTGAGGGGAAAAAAGTGTGTCTACTTTTTTTTTTTTAAGAAAAAAGATGAGCTTTTCTGACAGATAAAACAAACAGCATCTACATTTCTAATTAACTTAAATTTGGCAGATACAAATATAGGTCAGTTAAACCTATGATGTTATCCTCTGTCTGAATTTTACCCTTAATTTGTAAAATGTAAATGAACTAATTAGAAGAAAAACAGGATGATATGTGACAAAATGCTTCAGCTGGGTCTTTGCTTCCTGACATTTATGATCAACTATAATAAATTATTGCCTTTTTAAATAATTGATAGAATACATATATTTTTTTCTCACCACAATGAAAGAAATTTTACCGAGAATTTATAAAAGGAGTCCAGGACCTTAGCAGAACAGCAGAACTCTATGGTGCCCTTTCTGAGAGGAAAAATGTATATGAAAATGCCATAATGTTAGAAGCAATTGGGTTAATTTATGCCTGTGTATCTAGGGTGAATTTAAAGGAAAAAAGTGTGTAGGCAGTAAGTCACTGGTAAACCCAGTAAAAACATTATCAGGACTTAACCCTTCCCCTGTCATTTCAAATGGATTTGCTGTGTACTCAAGCCATTAGTGACAACAGTGTGTGTGGGGTGTACTTGTGAGCCTGGATGCTATGGGGGAGGAGGGGTTACAATATTACATAGGGAATGAGAAAAGAGAAAAGAATTTGACCACTTGAGTTTCAGCAAGAAAACCTGTCATTGTTAAGGAAAACTAATCCACGTAATAGTTAAGTGAAAAGAGGTTTTCAAGTATTCCTACGTAGATAAAGATACAGCATTGAGAAGTATATCTGTAATGTCACATATAGGCACTACATAGATCCTGAAAGGTGAGGTCTGTGGGGGTGGCCACGCTGTGACACTCGGGAGTGGGTGTGACCAGGCCCCGGGCAGGCAGAGCAGGATCGGGATGTCAGTTTTCATAGCACACAAACTCAGAGGTCGAATCAGAATGAGGAACACCAGGAAATTGGAGATGAAGCCTTGTGGCAACCGAGACAGGAGCTGAATGTGTTTTGTACTGAGGATCAGTTTCCAGGGACAATACATCATTTGAAAGGGTGGGGAAAATAATAGAAAGAGAAACAACTCAAACAAAGGTGTATGAAGTCCAGAATTCTACTGGAAAGGTCAGCGGTAATGTAAAATAGGTGAATATTTAAACAAGTACATCAAGATTTCACTCCTAATTTTAGATATTCCACTAAAATACTTCTCTTGGATAACAGTATCTTAATTTAGCAGAGAGTTATCACACTTGGAAACAACATGATTGAAATACTTGAATACTCCTTTTTCCAATATTATGACAAATACATAAAAGTTTCTACATTTTGCAAAGTGCAGTCTAGGTGCTTGACAATATTATTATACTTTCTATTTTCTAGTTGTGGAGACAGCAAGAAAAATCTTACTGAATAGCTATTCCTGATGAATAAGTATTTAACTTATTACTTTTATATTTTAGAAACTCATTAATAGTAAACATTTGTCTTTGCATCTCTACATCACCATGATACTGCATTCAGAAATAATATGGGTAACTAGTCAAAGTTGCACTTCACAGTATATAAGTCTAACACAGAATACATGTTTATACATGACAGAAAATTCTCTTGACAGCTGTCTGGCCTCCACCTAACTCTTCAACCTTTTAACACTTGATATACCTCTGAGGCAGTGATTTCAAAAGCTATCAAAGATTTACCTTTATGTACACTAACTTCACACTTTAGAAGTAATCTTCAAACTTTGAATTCCAAAGAACTGGTTTCTATCGCAAAGCTAAAGACTGTAAAAGGGCATCAAGACCTCCTTGTCTGTTTATTTTTTTCTCTTTCAAGCATTAATAATCACCATTCATATTTATAATTTTGAAAAATGAATTTAATTTCTTTAAAAAGCCTTAATAGTTCCAAATAATGTCTCAGCAATCATTTACGTTCATGTAAAATTTTAAATATTTCTGTACTGAAGGCAGTGTGTTCCATATTTGAGTGTGCTTACCTGTGAAGGGACAGAAAGGCAAAGAGAGTAACACAATGAGGGTCGGGTAATCCGACCGCACCAGAGTCCCTCTGTATTGCAGGGAGGTCAGATCCTCTCGGCACTGTACTGGTGTGTCGAAATACATCAACAGACCGTCACACAGCAGGAAGAAGAATGACCTTTAAATTCTTTATGTTTGAGCTGCTGATAGAGCTTTGGACGTGGGGGTATGCATGAATGGTTTTCCAAACTGCTTGACAAAGGCAACTCCCAAGGTTTCTTTTAAGTGCGATTGTTAAAAACCCTGCATTCCTACATTTTGGTACAACTTTCTAAACCCATGTAACTCATTATGGAAACTGATATTAGATTAACAATGATCAATACTCCAAATAATCAGATTCAATGCAACTAGACTAAAATTATTTTATAAATGTTTAAATGTGAGAGATGCAGGATGGGAGGCAGTCAATTTAGAAATAGTTTTATTCACTCTAATAACAATACTTATTGTTAATCAATTCTTTAAATCTCATTATAGCTCTCATGTCACAGTTGTCTTCTTTCTTTTCCTGTCCATAAAAATAGGCATTTCTGTACTTTCCCCGTCTATGGAAACTCACTTTGCTTGTTTTTACTGAGGATAAACCTTAACTCAATCTGTAATCCACCACTTGGGCTTCCATTACATAACCCAGTAATCTTTGGACATGTTGAAACATGGCAACTAAAGTTATTACTAACCTAGATTATTTTCTGCTCTTGGTCCTTTAATAGCATCATTTTCTACCCATTACCAATATCAAAACCTCAAAGTTATCTTTGTTCCACACCTATGACATTGAGATGCTTACCAGGTTCTGTAGATCCTGCCTTCGATATCTCTGTAAGTCTATATAGTCTCCTTCCTTTTCCACCACCACTGCTAGCATTTATGAATTAATGGATTATTTTAATATGGACAACTGTGTTAGCAATGGTGGTCCTACCCCCAACATCTTGTTTCTGTTCACTCTAAGCACTACTACCAAAATACTCATTATACAGTTAGGTTTTGAGGTGCCACTCTTCTATTTAAGAATCTCCCCTGGCTTTCCAGCTCTCTGACTTTAACCTGGGCATGTAACGTCACTATGCCTCCACTTCCTCATATGAAACGAGGATGAGACACTAGTATCTACCTCATAGGATTGTGATGTGAACCAAAAAGGATAACATGTGCACGTGTACTTAAACCAGTGCACTGAACATAGTTGGTGCTCAGTGTTAGTTAGGTTTGTAATCTATGTACAAGCTTTGTTTCCTACTAGATTCAATTAAATTCCTTGAAGGCAAAGTTAGATTTTGTTCATTATTGCATGCTCTGAAATGCATAATATGCTGCCTCTACCTAGAAGGAACTAAATATCTACTCAATGTAGTCATACATCTGTGTGACTACTGATGGACCACTTTGCTAGAATGTGTTGAATTAGGGATATGTAGTGGTAAAAATATTCATTTCACATTAAAACAATGAAAGACAATAGGAATGAAGAAATATTTGGGGCCAGTAATGAGTTCAATATGGTATTGCACACAACCAACGATTTCATTTTCACCACTTTCATAATCAATACAGAGTGCTCTGAAAATGTTATAGCTGAAAATATCAAGGATGACTGTGATGAGCCTTATTAATTAAAAACATCCCCTTTACTTAATAAAGGAATTTTGCATGAATTTTGAATTGATGATCATTTGGAATGAGCTGTCAGAGATGCTATAGGACTGAATTTAAAATGGAGAGGTAGTTATGGTTAGCAAAGCAGCCAGCTATAAAAAGGAAGAAAATGGCAAAAGGAATACATAAGGGGGAGCAGGAAGAGATTAACTTTTCTGGTACAATCCTTGTGAAAAAATAAGGGTGAATAAGACATAGGAAACATCCCAGTGTTAGTAATTAAAGTTGGAAAGGGAGTAAAACAAGAGAATGGAATGTACCCATATCATAAAAGTAGACTAAGAATGTAAAGGAGAGAGCAAGAAAAACACAAAAGAATATAAGTGCCTTGTGTTAATGGAAAAATGGAATTCATAGAAGTTTAGTTTTTACACGAACATGACTTCAGAGTCCATAGAAATTAGAAGTAAAGAATGTTGGCCATTGCTATTATGTATCCACATAGATTCCTGTTTTATGAGAAGAGTATGAGACATATTGACTGTATTTGTGGCTCATTTTCCATATTCCCCATGAATGAGAAGAGAATGAGCAAGGGCAAACGAGGGCAATGCAGCCTCATCACCTCTAAGGGTCCCATCCCAGGAGACTTTTGAATGATATCTAATAGCAGAAGATATTAAAAATGGGGGAATGTGCCTCTTACATGGAGGAGAGAAAAGGGAGAGGAAGGGCATCACGGCCGTTGACAGGGCCCTATCTCACCCCAGGTGGCCAGCTTTATCTTAGTCCAAAGGGAGTGTCGTCAAAACATGACAACCGAAAGCTGCTTCCTTACAGCCATAGGCTGTTAAGGCCGATATTTAGCTTTAACCATACCAAAAGCCTTCCCTTTTGTTGGGCAAAAAGTAGTGACTGAAAATCCCATTCCAACCTTCAGGAGTCTGGGAGAAAGAGTTAGAATATATGGATGTCTGTTTCAAAGAGGGATACTACAAGAAAGAAACCTGAAGGTCTGCATAGGACTCTCATAGATTATTCTATTCGTAGTTGATACTTAAGAAAATTTGTTTAGGGTGATGATGAAGACTATAAATTAAACAGCGTAAATAAGATTACGGGGTTAATGTTGAACAAGATCAACTGGTTTACAATGTGTTAAATTATGTGTTAAAAATCATAATTGAGAGATATCTACTTGAGGGAAAGATGGATAATAAGGATTAGATTTGTTATCTTACCAGAAATAACTTAAAAAACAAACAAAATAGATGGTGAGAGACATCAAGCAGTGAGGGACAGTGATATCTGAATTAAGAGAAACAAAAGAGGTGAGCTCTTTGATTGCCCCAGAATGCCACCTGGAGAGGGTTTTCAGGCTGCAAGGTGTAGGGGAGGAACCTAGGTGAAACCCAGTGTTCTCTGAGTTGAGATACCGCTGGAAGAATGGGAAGACCAGGCAGTCAGAATTTGTCATTAAACAAACCTCGATAACTGTAAAAGAATTCAAGTTTGTTTCTGACCTCAATGGAATTAAAGTAGAAACCAATAACAGCAAGATATGTAAAATTTTTCCAAATATTTAGGAACACAAGAGCATACTACTTAATAGCCTATGAGTCAAAGAAGAAATGAAAAGAAAAATTAAAAAGTGTTTGGAACCAAATGAAGATGAAAATATATAATATTTTGTGAAATACAGTACTTTAAAGGAAATTTATAGGACGTCCTACATTGGAAAATAAGAATGGTTTCAAATCAATAACTTCATCTTTCCACCATAGGAAACTAGAAAAAGAAGAACAAATGAAACAGAAACTAAAGAAAAGAGAGGAGAGTAGAGTAAATCAATAAAAGACAAAAAAGAAAATCAAAAGAAAAAAATCAATAAAACTAAAAATTGGTTCTTTCAGAAGACCAATAAAATTGATAAACCTCCAGGCAGAGTGATATGGGGAAAAAAAGACAAAATTATCAGGCATAAGGAAAGTGACATCACTACAGATTCTACAGATATTAAAAGCATAAAGAAACACTTTGAACAAGTTTGACAACACATTCCAGAACTTAAAAAAATGAACAAACTCTTTGAAAGATGCAAATTACCGAAGTTCACTCCAGGAAAAAATTAGATAACCAGAATTTCTATGTCACTTTTTTTTTGCTTTGAAATTTAGAAACAAATTTTATTTAGATTGGAAATATAATTCCTAAAGTATAGACTTTAGCAAACTGTGGCTACATAATAATGCATTGGTTTTCTCATACTAGAACGTGCATTAGACTCAAATACAAAAACCATAAGACAACCCACTATCCTTCAACAATTTGAGCAAAGATAGATGCCTATTGAACAACACAGATGCACTTGCAAAGAATGGGCTGTTTTACTTCAAGCACCATAAAAAAGAAAAAGAGCACAAATGCATGGGTTTTCAGGTATACACATTGAGTGAACTTTCTGCACTAGGAATCAGGGCATTTTATCATGTAGCATTAACATCTAATTTGAAAATTGTGTTCTGTCAAAGAGATAGAAGCCACCAGCATTCAACAATGTTGTCAATGAGGCAAGAAAATGTTCTACTGAATGTTTCTTCTTTGTCTAATTACTGCATACACTGGTAGCAACTTTGAAATGAGAAAAGGAGCTTTGTTTTTAAAACAAAACAAAAAAACTGAGACATAAGCCTTGGTATACATTAACATTTTTAAAGAACATCCATTAAACAAGAAAAGACTAAAAACAAAAAGACTATTTACAGATACCAGATATAATAAGTGAGTGATCAGTAGACCCTCACAAGGCTTTGTGGTGGTACGCAGCAGAAACCACTTTGTAATCACTGACAGTAAACAGATGCAACATTCTTTGCTAGATATTTTAGGAAATCATACAAATAGGGCAACAATAATGCAAGGCTCTTCTCATGAAGGGGTGTATATGCCAACATTGCTCCGATTCTTATGAATAATCTCAGTAGGTGTGGCACTCCATAACCCTGGGACATTGGCACATCAGGGTGAGTCAAGAGGATTTCAGCATACTGGGGCCTCTCGAATTTGTAGAGCAACTGAGTGCCTAACATAACATCATGTTGAAGAATTCTTTCATTCCGGCAACAACTTCATTCACTGCATATCCTTTATTGCAGACATTCCCTTGTGATTTCCTGCCATTTCCATCCTCTTTTAGAATGGCATCTACATTTTTCTTAGCGGGGAATTGAAACAGCTGCTTTTGCCTGGTAAGTAAATTTCAGGCCTCAATAAGCCATCGTTTTAATTTTTCAGGGATCTTCACTTTAACTTCCACTCTATTCTTAAATGTCCCCTTGCTTTCAACAGTGAGGTCAGCCCTGGCCCTTTTCTTCGCAGGTGGCCAAGAGGCTTCCCTGGTACTGCTACCATGTCCCTTTCCAGGAGCCTTCTGTTTGTTCTTTCTTGTCTTCCTCACAGATCCTGAACGGGGGTTATATGCAGAGTGACCCTCCACCCCCACCCGCTTATGCCTGGGAGAGCTGGTTCCAAATTCTTCTGCTGTGGACCAGCTGTCTTCTTTCCCGAGGAGGCCCCTCTCATCTTACTTCTCTGCATGTTACTTCTAGGTGGTTTTTTGAAGTTGTCTTCTTGTCATCCATGAGTGAGAACCCTGCTTTCTGGAACTCATTCAACCCTGTTTTTATTTCAACCAATAATCCTTTTCCTTCTTGCTCTTCCAAAACTCCTAGTGTTTTCTCAGATGGAATCTTACAGATCTTCTGGGATGGTCTGGAAGGATGAGATGGGAGACAAACACCAAGATTCTGTAATCAGGATCATATCTTCTGATCCCTACTATACAGCAAACTTAGCTTTTATGGTAACGGCCAGAAGCCGATGTGTGATCACTGATGTTCCTTCAACAGCCATAGTCCCTATATCTTTTAAAGACTCTGACTTTGTAGTTAAAAACCTTCCAACAAGAAAACAGGCCCAATCTATCTTACATTTTAGGACAAAATAATGTTCTATCTAACTGGGGAATTCTATCTAATATTTAAGGACAAAAAATAACAATTTTATACAAACTTTTCCAGAAAATTGAAGAGGGAATACTTCTCAACTTATACTATGAGGCCAGCATTACTCTAATACCAAAACAAGACAAAGGCTTAAAAAAGGAAAAATAAATCACAGACCATTATCACTCGTGAACATATATGTAAAAATTCTTAACAATTTTTAGCCAGATCAGATCCAATATACAAAGGATATTGCTTCCTAAATAAGTGTGGTTCATCCCAAAAATGCAAAGTTGGTATGACTTTCAATAATCAATCACTGTAATTCACTGTATATTTTAAAATTACTTTATTTTGTTCAATTACAGTTGTCTGCATTTTTCCCCACCACTCCCCCCACCCACCCCAGCCAAACCCACCTCCCTCCCTTGCTTCCACCCTTCTCCTTGGTTTTGTCCATGTGTCCTTTATAGTAGTTCCTGAAAACCCTTCTCCCCAATGTCCCCTCCCTACTCCCCTCTGGCTATTGTTAGATTGTTCTTAATTTCAATGTCTCTGGTTATATTTTGTTTTCTTTTTTCTTTTGTTGATTACATTCCAGTTAAAGTGTAATTCACCATATTAATAGATTTGTAAATGAATACCCACATGACCATCTTAATAGATGCATAAAAAGCATTTGGCTAAATCCAAACTCTATTTTTGATAAAAACTCGCAGCAAACTAGGAACACGAGGAAGTTTCCTCAATCTGAAAAGGGCAGCTAAAAAACCTATGGCTATTATTAATATTTTTAATGGTGAAAGATTGAACACTTTTTCCCCCAAGATCAGAAGCAAGGTAAGAATGTACACTCTCACCACTATTGACCTTTGTATAGGAGATTCAAGCCAGTGCTGTTAACAAAAAAAGAACAAAAGAGAAGAAGAAGAAGAAAGAAGAAAGAAAAAAGAAGAAGAAGCACTCAGATTGAAAAAAGGAGTAAAACTGTCTTTATTCACAAATAACATGGGCATCTATATAGAAAATCCTATGACATCTACTGAAGTATTAATAAATGAATTTTACACACTTGCAAGATGAGGTAAGGTCAATATATGAAAGCAACTGTATTCCTCTATAGTAACATGGACATCTGGAAATTTAAACAGAAGCCACCATTTCCAATAGAATCAGGAAATATAAACTTTATAGGGGATCAATCTGACCAAAAATTAAGAGGTATATACATTGAAAACTATAAGGCATTTCTGAGAAAAATATTAAAAGACCTAAATAAATGGACAGATACAATGTTCATGGATCAGAAGACTCAGTATCAATTAAGATATCAATTCTTCCCAAATTGATCTATAAATTCAATATGATCCCAATCAGAATACCAGCAGAAATTTTAGGAATTCTTATGCTGATTCTAAAATTCATATGGTAGTGTAAAGGGCCTATAATAGACAAAAATAACATTAAAAATAAAGTTGGAGAACTTAATACTATCTGCATTCAAAATTATAATGTTACAGTCATCAAGACAATGTAGAATTGATATAAAGATAGACAAATGCATTAACAGGATAAAATAAAGAATTCAGGAAAAGGCCCACACATACATGGTCAACTGATTTTTGACGAAGGTACAGAGGCTATTCAGTAGTGACAGGACAGTCTTCCCAGCAAAAAGTCTGACACTGTTGGATATCCACACAGGCAAGAAAATGAACGTTGATCCACATATCACACCATATATAAAATTAACTAAAATGTAGATTTAAAATCATAAACATAAAAGACATAAAGGGGAAATCTTTGGATTTCTTTAGCTCTTTAAATCTTGAAGATGTCTTAGATGTGACATCAAAGGCAAAATCCATTAAAGTAAAATATTGATAAAATGGACTTCATTAAAATTAAAAACTTCTGATCTTTGAAAACCACTGTTAAGAGAATGGAAACACAAGCCACACACTGGGAGACAGTATTTCATACCTGACCACATATCAGATAAAGGACTTAATGCAGAATATTTTTAAAATTACAAAAATCAAAAATAAGAAAACACTTAAAAAATAAGACAAAGTTTGGAACAGACACTTCTCCAAAGAGACAAACAGGTATCAATAAGCATATAAAAAGATTCTCAGTACCAGCTGTCATTACTGAAATACAAATTAAAATCACATTGAGACACTATTACACAAATATAAGAAAGTCTGAAGTTAAAAAGACTGACCATACCAAGTGATGAGGAAGATGGGAAGCACCTGAAACTCTCATATATTACTGATGGGAATGTAGAGTGGTACAACCACTCTGGAAAACAGTTTAATCTTTTCATAAAAAGGTCCATGTGTGCTTATCATATGTCCCAACCATTTCATTCCTAGGTGTCTACCATCAGAAATAAAACCATACAAAGATTTTTACATGACCCTATACAGGAGCTTTATATCTAACAGCTAGAACAAAAAACAACCTGCATGTCCTTCCACAGATAAACAGTGGCATAGCTACTCAAATTAATACTCCTTAGCAATGAAAAAATGAACTACTGATGTAGTCAACAACATGAATATTGAAATACTATGCTGAGTAAAAATGACAAACAAAACAATACATGCTATATGATTCCATTTACAGGAAATACTAGAAAATGCAGACTAATCTATAGTGAGAGAATGCAGATCACTGGTTGGCTACATTCAGGAGGAACTAAAGGAAATGGGAGGAAGGGCTACAAAGGGGTACAGGGAACTTTTGGAGGTGGTAGGTATATGCTCACTATATCTGCCATGCTGACAGCTTTATGAATTTATACATATGTCAAATCTTGTTAAACTGTACACTTTAAATATGTACACTTTATTGTATGTCAATTATACCTGAATAAAACTACTTTAAAAACATTGTTATTTACTAAGTCAGACTTTTTTTTGCATTGCAAATGCAATGTATTATAGTTAATTCTTTTTTTAATATTTAAAAATTTGTTATTGTTATTCAATTACCCTTGTCTGCATTTTCTCCCCATCCCTCCACCCCACCCAAGCCAAACCCACCTCCCTCCCCTGCCTACACTTTCCCCCTTGATTTTGTCCAAGTGTCCTTTACAGTAGTTTCTGAAAACCCCTCTCCACACTGTCCCCTCCCCAATCTCCTCTGGCTATTGTTAGATTGTTCTTAACTTCAATGTCTCTGGTTATATTTTGTTTGCTTTTTTTTTTCTATTTATTATGTTCCAGTTAAAGGTGAGATCATATGGTATTTGTCCCTCACCATCTGGCTTATTTCACTTAGCATAATGCTCTCCAGTTCCATCCATGCTCTTGCAAGGGGTATAAGCTTCTTCTTTCTCTCTGCTGCATAGAATTCCATTGTGTAAATGTACTATAGTTCTTTGACCCACTCATTTGCTGATGGGTACATAGGGTGCTTCCAGTACTTGGCTATTGTCAATTGTGCTGCTATGAACACTTGGGTGCATAGGTTCTTTTGGATTGGTGTTTCAGGGCTCTTAATAGAGTATAATCCCAGCAAAGGAATTGCTGGGTCAAAAGGCAGTTCCATTTTTAGTTTTCTGAGGAAATTCCATACTGTTTTCCACAGTGGCCTCACCAGTCTGCATTCCCACCAACAATGTACTAGGGTTCCCTCTTCTCCACATTCTCTCCAACATTTGTTTGTTGATTTCTTTATGTTGGCCACTCTGACTGGTGTGAGATGGTACCTCACTGTGGTTTTAATTTGCATCTCTCTCATGGCTAGTGATGCTGAGCATCTTTTCATATGTCTCTGGGCCCTCTGTATGTCTTCCTTGGAGAAGTGTCTGTTCAAGTTCTTTGCCCATTTTTAATTGGGTTGTTTGTCTTTCTGGAGTGGAGTCCTGTGAGTTCTTTATATATTTTGGAGATCAGGCCCTTGTCTGAGGCATCATTGGCAAATACGTTTTTCCATACTGTTGGTTCTCTTTTGATTTTAATTCTGTTTTCTTTAGCCATGCAGAAGCTTTTAATTTTGATGAGGTCCTATTTGTTTATTCTTTCCTTTATGTCCCTTGCTTTAGGGGATATGTCTGTGAGGATGTTGCTGCGTGGAATGTCTGAGATTTTCCTGCCAATGTTTTCCTCTAGCACTTCTATGGTGTTACGACTTATATTTAAGTCATTTATCCACCTTGAATTTATTTTTGTGTATGGTGTAAGTTGGTGATCGAATTTCATTTTTATGCATGTAGCTGTCCAGATCTCCCAACACCATCTGTTGAAGAGGCTGTTTTTCCTCCATTTTATGCTCCTGCCTCCTTTGTCAAATATTAATTGACTGTAAAGACTTGGGTTTATTTCTGGGCTCTCTGTTCTGTTCCATTGGTCTGTGTGCCTGTTTTTATGGCAGTACCAAACTGTTTTGATTACACTGTCCTTATAATACAGTTTGATATCAGGTATTGTGATCTCTCCTGCTTTGTTTTTCTTTCTCAAAATTGCTGCAGCTATTCGGGGTTGTTTATGGTTCCATATGAATTTCTGAAATGTTTGTTCTATATGTGTGAAATATGTCATGGGTACTTTAATAGGGATTGCATTGAATCTATACATCACTTTGGGTAGTATGGCCATTTTGATGATGTTAATTCTTCCAATCCATGAGCATGGTACCTGCTTCCATTCATTTGTGTCTTCCTTAATTTCTTTCTTCAGTGTTGTGTAGTTTTCTGAGTACAGGTCTTTTACCTCCTTGGTTAGGTTTATTCCTAGGTACTTTCTTTTTCTTGTTGCTATAGCAAATGGGATTTCTTTTCCTGATTTCTGTTTCTGATGTTTCATTGTTGGTATACAGGAATGCCTTTGATTTCTGAGTATTGACTTTCTATCCAGCTGTTTTGCCAAATTCATTTATTAGGTCTATTAGTTTTTTGGTGGAGTCTATAGGAGTTTCCATGAACACT
Source organism: Desmodus rotundus (assembly GCF_022682495.2). Taxonomy (NCBI): domain Eukaryota; kingdom Metazoa; phylum Chordata; class Mammalia; order Chiroptera; family Phyllostomidae; genus Desmodus; species Desmodus rotundus. Next base: position 70,815,914 of record NC_071393.1, on the reverse strand, counting down.
ATCATGTCATCTGCAAACAGTGACAGTTTCATTTCCTCCTTTCCAATTTGGATGCCTTTTATTTTTTTTTTTCTTGTCTGATAGCTGTGGCTAGGACTTCCAATACTGTGTTTAATAGGTGTGGTGAGAGCGGGCATCCTTGTCTTGTTCCTGATCTTAGTGGGAAAGCTCTATATTTTTGTCCATTGAGTTCATAAATGGGTGCTGTATCCTATCAAATGCTTTTTCCATATCTATTGATATGATCATGTGATTTTTGTCTTTGCTGTTATGTGATGTATTATGTTTATTAATTTGCAAATATTGTACCATCCTTGCATCCCTGGGATGAATCCCACTTGGTCATGGTGTTTGATCTTTTTAATGTATTGCTGGATGCGGTTTGCCAATATTTTGTTGAGAATTTTGGCGTATATGTTCATCAGTGATATTGGCCTGAATTTTCTCTCTTCATTGTGTCTTTATCTGGTTTTGGGATTAGGATGATGCTGGCTTCATAAAAAGAGTTTGGGAGTCTTCCATCGTTTTGGATTTTTTCAACTAGTCTGTGAAGGATGGGGGTTAGCTCTTCCTTAAATGCTTTGTAGAATTCTACTGTGAACCCATCTGGTCCAGGGCTTTTGTGTGTCGGAATTTTTTTGTTACTGCTTCAATTTTGTCTGCTGTTATTGGTCTGTTCAGGCTTTTTGCTTCTTCTTCATTCAGTTTTGGAAGATTATATTTTTCTAGAAATATGTCCATTTCACCTAGGTTTTCAAATTGCTTGGCATACAGATCTTCGTAGTAATTTCTTACAATCCTTTGGATTTCTGTGGTATCAGTTGTAATCTGTCCTCTTTCATTTCTAATTGTGTTTATTTGGATCCTCTCTCTTTTTTTCTTGATGAGCCTGCTTAAAGGCTTGTCGATTTTTTTTATCTTTTCAAAGAACCAGCTCCTGGATTCATTGATCCTTAGAATTGTGCTTTTAGTCTCTATGTCATTTACTTCTGCTCTGATCGTGGTTATATCCTTGCTTCTACTTGCTCTGGGTTGTCTTTGTTGTTGTTCCTCAAGTTCTTGTAGGCATAGGGTTAGGTTGTTTGTCTCAAATGTTTCTATCTTTTTAAGGTAGGCCTGTATTGCTATGCACTTTCCTCTCAGGACTGCCTTTGCTGTGTCCCATAAGTTTTGGGTTGTTGTGAGTTCATTTTTGTTTGTTTCCAGAAACTTTTTGATTTCTTCCCTTATCTCATTCTTGACCCATTCATTATTTAATAGCATGCTATTTAGTCTCCATGATTTTGAGTGTTTTGGGATTTTTTCCTTTGGGGTTGGTTTCTAGTTTCAGTAATTTGTGGTCAGATAAAATGCTTGATATGATTTCAATTTTCTTGAACTTGTTGAGGCTTGCTTTGTGTCCTATCATGTGGTCTATCTTTGAAAATATTCCATGTACACTTGAAAAGAATGTGTATTTTGCTTCTTTGGGATGAAAGGCTCTATATGTATCAGTTAAGTCCATTTCATCTAGGGTATTTTTCAGTGACACAATATCTTTGTTGATATCTTGTTTGGAAGATCTGTCCATTTTTGACAGTGGGGTGTTAAAGTCCCCTACTATAATTGTGTTGCTGTCAATATCTTTCTTGAAGTCCTCCAAGATTTTCTTTATGTATTTGGGTGCTCCTATGTTGGGTGCATATATATTTACAATGTTTATGTCTTCTTGGTGGATTCTTCCCTTGAGTATTATGAAGTGATCTTCTGGGTCTCTCTCTATGGCCCTTTTTTTGAAGTTTATTTTGTCTGATATGCATATTGCTTACTCCTGCCATTTTTTTCCTGTCCATTTGCTTGGAAAATTTGTTTCCAGCCCTTCACTTTCAGTTTGTGTAGGTCTTTTGTTCTGAGGTGGGTCTCTTGGAGGCAGCGTATGTGTGGGTTATACTCTCTTATCCATTCAGCTATTCTATGTCTTTTGATTGGAGCACTTACTCCATTTACATTTAAGGTTATTATTGATAAGTAGTTATTCATTGCCATTTTTTCATACCTGTGTTTGAAACTCTCTTTCTCTTTTCCTTTCTTTCCTTAAAGCAGTCCCTTTAGCATCTCTTGCAGAGCTGGTTTGGTAGAGGTGTATTCTTTTTGACTTCTTTTGTCAGGGAAGGTCTTTATTTGGCCTTCTATCTTGATCGAGAGCCTTGTTGGGTATTGTAGCCTTGGTTGCAGGCCTCTGGTTCTCATTACTTGGAATATTTTTTGCTGTTCTCTTCTGGTTTGGAGCGTTTCCATTGAGAAGTCAGCTGATAACCTTATTGGGGCTCCCCTGTATGATACTTCCTGTTTCTCCCTTGCTGCCTTTAAGGTCCTCTCTTTGTCTTGGAATTTTGCCATTTTAATTATGATGTGTCTTGCCAGGGGCCTCTTTGGGTTCCTCTTTTTTGGGACTCTCTGTGTTTCCTGAATTTGTGTGACTTTTTCCCTCATCAGATTAGGGAAATTTTCCATCATTACTTTTTCAAACAGGTTTTCTATTCCTTGCTGTTCCTCTTCTCTTTCTGGTATCCCTATGATACACATATTATTATGTTTCATGTTGTCCTGCATTTCCCTTATTACCTCTTCATTCTTTCTGAGCATCTTTTCCTTTTCTTGCTCTTTCTGGGTGTTCCTTTCAACTTTGTACTGTAGCTTGCTGATCTGATCCTCTGCTTCATGAAGTCTGCTTTTGATACCTTCTACTGTGTTCTTCAGTTCAGAAATTGTATTCTTCATTTCCCCTTGGCCCTTGCTGATAGTTTCTACTTCCTTTTTCATGTTGATATAGTTTGCAGTGAGTTCATTGTAGTTTCCCTGTAGTTTCTGGTAGTTCTTTGTGAGCTTAGTGAGCTTTCTGATAACCATTGCTTTGAACTCAGTATCTGATAGTTGACTTGCCTCTATTTCATTTAGCATTCTTTCTGAGGCTTCCTCCCTTCCATTCATTTGGGGATTGTTTCTTTGTCTTCCCATTGTTTGTGAGACTCTTCTTGTTAGCCTCTGCTTCTTAAATTGATCTGTTTTGACTCCCTGGGTTTATGGTATGAACTTCTACAGCAGAATGCCAGTGGGATTCAGTGGTGCCATCTCCTTAATCTCCTGAGCTCACTGGTTTTGGGCTGTTGTTTATGGGTCTAACAAGGTCTAACTCTGGTCTTTTCACAACTCCAGGTTTTATTGTCTCACCTGTGGGAAAAGGAGGGAAAAAAAAAAGAAAAAAGAAAAAGGGAAGGAAGGAAAAAGGAATAGAAAAGGAAAGGAAGGAAGGAAGGACGGAAGAATGAATAAAAAAAGATTGGAGGAAAGAAAAGAGGAAGGAATTTTAACAAAAAATAAATAAAAGAAGGCAGGAAGAAGGGATAAAAAAGTAAAGGAAGGAAGGAAGAAGTAATAAAAAAAGAAAGAAGGACAGAAAGGAAGAATGAATTTGCGGGGGGGGAAGTCTTTTGCTGGCTTTAAACTGGTCAGGTCAGTTCTGCTGGTCTTCCTGTCTGTGAAACACGAGGTGGTGAGTGGAGGGATTGGTTTCACTTTTCTCCCTTCCTGAGCCACACTCTTCCCTGTTGTCCAGCCTCCAGTCCAGTTCCTCAGGGTCTTTCTGCTCCCCACTAGGCCTTTAGTCCACCAGTTGTGCTGTCTTTGAGGTGCACCAATTAGGGGCAACTCCCATCTTCTTGCTTTTTGCTGTCCTAGATGCTGGGGGCTCTGGGATGCTCCTGCAGTGTAGTTCAGCCCCCTACTGAGTGAAGTCTTTCTGGGGACTGCAGTTTCCCCTATCCCTGCAGCTCCCCTCTGGTGGGCGTTCTGCCTTCCTCCTAGAGAGTGAGTAGGCCCTGTAGGGCTCTGTGTGCAGGAGCTAGGTGGGAGGTGTTCATTCCCCAGTGCTTCAGGTGTGGTCGCCCACGGACAGCCAGGCTGTTGATCAGTGCACACGGATCCCGGGCTTTGGGCCTGTACGCCCAGGCAGCTGGCAAACTGATCAGGGTGCGCACTGATCCCGGGCTTCTGGTGTGTGTGCCCAGGCTGCTGATCGGGGTGCACACCAATGAGGCTTCAGGTGTGTGCTGGGGCTGCTCATCTGGTGTTCACAGTCCAGGGGCTGAGGGGGTGGGGGCACAGGAGGTCACGGCTGCTGCAGAGAATTCTCTAAACAGCCGCTGAGTGCCTCTATTTTCTCTTTTTCTTTTTGAGAAATTCCTCCTATTCAAGGACCCCCCCCCTCCCCGCCCCTGTTCCACACAAGCACCTGGCTTCTCACACAGCCCAGCCTGGCTCTCTCCCAAGAATCCTGCATCAGAACCTGCGCCCGGGCCGGGGGCTTCAGTTGCCCTGGTCCCCACGCTGGTCCCAGGGACCTTAAGGACAAAGCACTCTTCTTACTGTCTGATCTTTCAATGTGTTCTATAATCTTTGGTCTCCGATCTTCACATATGCTGGAATACCGTTGGCCATTCGCTCTGTTCCTCAGATCAGCTAGCTGTTTCACTGGTGCCGAGGGCAAGTTGACTCTGCTCTCATGTATCTCGCCGCCATCTTCTTGATCCCAGACTTACTTTCTAACATGCTTATTTTTTCTGTACCATATACAAAAAATGCCTCTCTGGTTTTGTGACTTTATTCCCCTCTACCCTGCAACCCCCCCCCCCACACCAGCATTCCTCCACCGTAGTTCATGTCCATGAATCATACATATAAGTTCTTTGGCTTCTCCATTTCCTATACTATTCTTAACCTCCCCCTGTCTATTTTGTATGCACCATTTATGCTTCTTATTCCTTGTACCTTTTCCCCATTTCTTCCCTCTTCCGCTCCCCACTGATAACCATGTGATCTCCATTTCTGTGATTCTATTCCTGTTCTAGGTGTTTGTGTAGTTTGTTGTTTTTTAGGTTCAGTTATTGATAGTTGTGTTTGTTGTCATCTTACTGTGCATAGATTTGATCTTCTTTTTCTTAGATAAGTCCCTTTAACATTCCATATAATAAGGGCTTGGTGATGATGAACTCCTTTAACTTGACCTTACCTGGGAAGCACTTTATCTTCCCTTCCATTCTAAATGATAGCTTTAGACTAATAGACTGGATAGACTAATCTTGGGTGCAGGTCCTTGGTCTTCAGGGCTTTGAATACTTCTTTCCATCCCCTTCTTGCCTGTAAGGTGTCTTTTGAGAAATCAGCTGACAGTCTTATGGGAACTCCTTTGTAAGGAACTCCTTTGTCTCAGTGCACCTTTTATGTTGTAAGCGGTGGGGCCTTAGGTATTCACCAGGACCGGGCAACTCACTTCTTGCTGCTCTATGGCACTGCATGTGGGGGAGGGGTCAGAGGTAAACAATGCTGCTCACTGGGCTCTTGCCCTGCCCAGCTTTCAGTCACTTCCTCTCCTACCCACAAGCAAATTGGGCCCTTCTGGTGCTGATTCCCAGATGGGTGGGTTTGTGTATGTTCTAGGACCCTCTGGGTGTCTCCAACAAACTTTCCTATGAGGCTGGGAGTTTCTCATGCTGCTGCAACACCACACATTTTTATGGCCAGAGTTTTTGAGGCTTTCTTTTCCTGCACTGGAACCCTGGGTTGTGTGGTCTGTCTTGCTCCCCAGTTGTTCCTTCTGGTTTATCTGCATGTAAATGTGGGACTGCCAGCTGCTGCCTCGCCCACCCAGTCCTCCAGCCGCATGTCCTCTCCGCCTCTCCTATTGCCTATCAATCTGGATGATTGTTTCTTCTTTAACTCCTTGGTTGTAGGACTTCCATACAGTTCCATTTTCTGGCAGTTATGGTTGTTTTTTGTTTTTAAATTCACTGTTGTCCTTTTTTTGTTTTTGCAAGGAGGCAAAGTGTATCTACCTATGCCTCCATCTTGATTGGCAGTCCAGTTAGGGGTTATTATATAACGGGTGTATGGGTAGGTATGAAGGCTTTTATATTAATCCTACAGATATGCATTTGAATGTAGAATAAGGGCTATTGAGAGAGCAACAGATATTACCTGGCCCATTTTCTTCAACTACATGAAGGTGAATATCTAAACCTAGTATGCTGGAGAGCTTTTTGGCTTCAGTTTAGCAAACCCATTAACTGACCACTGAGTAAATCATCTCTTGTAACAGATTTATCACCATGACTGACATGAAGCACAGGTGTGAGAGTTCACACGGAGACCTGGGTTCAGGTTCTGTCTTTGCAATTTATGGCCTCAGTCCTCATTATGAATCGTTCAAAGGTAGAGGCTGGGTCCCTAGTGACTACCACAGTGCCTGCAGAGGGCGTGCTGCTCTGAATAAATATTCTTTAATAAAGCTATTACTTTTCTCATCAAGACTGTTTAGAAGCAGTCAGGTGGAAGTGCTAGGTCTAGCTGGCAAATCAAGACTAGGTAAAGAAGTTGACTTCAATGCTAGGTAGAGATCAGCATTACCATTTAAAGTTTTTAGAACACAAGAAAAACTCCCAAGGTCCAGGCTCTACCACATACCAATTAAATCAGTTTTCCAGGAATATAGTCCACATTAATATTTTTAAAAGGTTCCCTCCCCGTGTGATTTTAATATGTGGTGAAGTTTGCTAGACACCAAAGCATATCAATATCAATTTAAACCTGATTCCTGTTATTCCAGAATTAATCTCAGAAATGGACTCTGTTCTTGAGCTCCTAATGCTAACTGTGCTCCTGAGTCACGTCCTATTGGCAGAATCTGTTTTATTCTTCCCTCACTCTTTCTGTATGATCAAAATGGTTGTGTTTCCACTCTCAGAAAGATGCTCCCCACCACCAATTATTTGCTTGTTGGTTTGAGGTAACATTTCTGAACAATATGTGACTGAAACTATAACTCTATTATAGTGGGTCAACAGGAAGATTCATCCTTTCAACAATTATTTAGGATTTGGAAAATGGGTCAATATGCTCTCCACCACTCCCAAACTTTTCATCTGCTTGAAGATAGTAATAAACATCTTTATGAGAAATGCTAACTCATTTATATTTCTCAATAAGCTAGGCTTACTGTGGTGATCACTAAGTAATACATACAAATATTGAATCATTATGTTGTATACCTGAAACTAATATAATGTTATCTGTCAATTATACCTCAAGTTAAAAAATAAAAAATAATGAGGCATTTTTATCACTGTCCTTAGAGTGACATTCTCAAAGAAAAAATTTTGGCCCTAGTGCAGTTTAATGTCACAGTGTTTGAAATAATCCTTAATGGTTGATTCAAAATACTACTATCTGTTATGTATCAGTAAATTCATTCATATATTCATTCATTCATTCATTCATTCACTCAGTCAATCAATACCTACTGATCGTCTGTGATGTGCAAGGTATTCCACCAACTTCTGGGTACAGGATAAAAAGTCAATATTCAGAAATTTAAGGCATTTTTGTACACCAACAATGAAATTTCAGAAACAGAAATTAGGGGAAAAAATACCATTTGCTATAGCAATAAGAAAAATTAGGTACCTAGGAGGTAAAAGACCTATACTCAGAAAGCTACAGAACACTGAAAAGAAAATTAAGGAAGACACAAATAAATGGAAGCATATACTGTGTTCATGAATTGGAAGAATTAACATCATCAAAATATCCATACTACCCAAAGCAATTTATAGATTCAACACAATCCCTATTAAAATACCAATGACATATTTCACAGATATAGAACAAATATTCAAAAATGTATATGGAACCATAAATGACCCCAAATAGCCTCAGTAATCTTAAGAAAGAAGAACAAAGTAGGAGGGATCACAATACCTGATATCAAACTACATTATAAGGACACTGTAATCAAAACAGTTTGGTACTGGCATAAGAACAGACACATATATCAATGGAACAGAATAGAGAGCCCAGATATAAACCAATGTCTCTATGGAAAAAGGGGGCAGGAGCATAAAATGGAGTAAAAATAGAGTCTTCAACAAATGGTGTTGGGAAATGTGGACAGCTACATGCAAAAAAAATGAAATGACCACCAATTTACACCATATGCAGAAATAAACTCAAGATGGATAAAAGACTTAAATATAAGTTGTGGCACCATAAAAGTCCTGGAGGAGAACATAGGCAGGAAAGTTTCAGATACCCCATGCAGCAATATTTTCACCAATATATACTTTAGAGCAAGGGATATAAAAGAAAGAATAAACAAATGGGACTACATCAAATTAAAAAGCTTCTGCATGGCTAAAAAAAAAATCAGCAAAATGAAAAGGGAACCAACTATATGGGAAAATATATTTGCCAATAATACCTTGGACAAGGGCCTGATCTCCAAAATATATAAAGAAGTTACACGACCCCACACCAGGAAGACAAACAACCCAATTAAAAAATGGGCAAAGGACCTGAATAGACACTTCTCCAAGGAGGACATACAGAGGGCCCAGAGACAGGTGAAAAGATGCTCGGCATCACTAGTCATCAGAGAGATGCTAGTAGAAATCAGAAGGCTTTTTTTGATATTGATTACATAAGGAAATACATTGTTTTATACAATTTGTATATCTAGCCCTATGTATTTGGGATACATAAACGTATATAAGTAAATATTTAATTTCTATACAATTGTATGTATAGCCCTATGTAATCTGGAACTATGTACATTATGGTGCATATCAGAGGCACTCTTTATGTCCTTTAACTCAATAAAAGTAAAGGCTATAGAGTTTTTAGAAGCTGTTTATTCAAGGTTCATACCTGGGGTGGGGCCTACTTGTAGGAAAGGCCCCTTATACTCTGTACAGAATGTCTTTGACTGTATTGAAAAACAACAACAACAACAAACAAACAGCCGTGGTTGGTATGATTCAATGGACTGAGTGCCAGCCTGTGAACCAAAGGGTTGCCAGTTCGATTCCCAGTCAGGGCACATGCCTGGGTTGCAGGCCAGGTGCTCAGTAGGGGGCACACAAGAGGCAATCTCACATTAGTGTTTCTCTCCCTCTCTTTCTCTCTGTTCTCCTCTCTCTAAAAATAAATAAATCAAATCTTAAAAAAAAAACATTTGAGGTTAATTAAACCAGGAAAAACTTCTGAAGCTTTGATTACAAAGGAATGAGGGGTACACTAGACGTACACTACATATAGTAATTACAAATAGCAATGTAAGAGGTAAACTCTGAAATGCTTGTATTCAAAGAAGCAAATTGGTGTTTATATAAATGTTTGCAACTAGAGTCTATCCATTCACTCAGATAGGGGTAAGAATTATGAAGTACAGCAAAGCCAAGTGAGGACAGAGAGAGGACTGAGGGTGATGCCTTTTAGATTGCATGGTCAGGGAAGGTTCACCTAAGGAGGGGAAATATGAGCAGGGACCTAGATGCCATGAGGAGTTTGCTAACGGGAGATACCAGTGGAGAAAATCTCAAGCAGAAGGATGAGCCAGAGTAAGGATCTTGATGTAGAAACAAGCAGTGTAGATTCAAGGAAGACCAAGAACTGCATGGCTGAAGAATTGTAAGGGCAGGAGAAAATGTTGGGTGGGGAGAGAGAGTTTGGTGTGCAGAGAATTTGGGGGCAGGGGAGAGGCAGATCCTGCAAAGCTCTGGATGTCATGGTAAAGAGTTTGGATTTTATTTTAAATGTGATGGGAAGCCACTGATGAGTTTTGAGCAGGGAACTGTCACAGATTGATGTATATATTTTCAAAGAGTCACTGTGGTTGGGGTATAAAAAACTGACCACAGGAGTACAACCGTTGACATAAGGAGACCAACTGGGAAGTTACAGCAATAGTCCAAGAGGTGGTGACAGCCACTGAGGTGACAGCATGGTGATAAATGGCACGATTTGACATGTGATGAAGGTCGAGCTGAAAGGACCTGCTGATGGATTGGTGATGATACTTAGGGTTTTGGCTTGAGTATTATGGCAAATAGAGGTGTCATTAGTTGAGCTGAGGAGGAAATGGGAGAGTAAATAAACTTGGGAAGGAAAATCAAGGGTTTCATTTTGAGCACGTTGAGTATGAGATACCTGTTACATATCTAAGAAAAGGTACTGTGTGCACAGTTGGAGTGACAAAAAATATTATACTCTGGGGATTTATTACGGCCAGGGATAAAAATTAGGAGATACCAGCATAGAGATGGTACATAAAGCTGCAGTCTCTGATGAGATCTCCAAGGGAACACAAGGGAGTGAATGTAGATGGGAAAGGGAAGGGGGGTGAACACAGAGTTCCCAGGCCCTCTGGCCTAGAGCTGGGGAGAGGAAGGCAAGCTGGCAAAGGAGACTGAGTATGCTGCTAGAATGGGAGGGAGAAACACAGAAGAATATCTCTTGGAAGCCAAGAAAAGAAGATGTGTTAATAAAAGATGTAGGGTGTGATCAACGTTGTCAAAAGTTGCTGAAGGCTGAGTAAAAATATCAATTTACATTAAAAAACTCATATAGAAATATTAAACTAAAAGTGAGGGGCCTGTAGTTATTTGTGTGGAAAAATGGGTTTATATAAGGTCATGATTCCAAAAATGTTAATTGAACAGTTTTATTACAAAATCCAATGTTTAATCTAAAAATAGTGACAATTAGATAACAGTTTTTATGTCAACTAGAGATTTACGACACAAATAAAGGAATTAGCCCAAATGACAACCAATAACATCCTTGAAAGATACCTACATTGGGAGGGATAATTTCTTCCAACTCTGAAGACCTTTAGCAAGTGCTGTATGAGTTGCATTGAGTCAAAATATGAAATAGGATCCCATAGTTTCATAATAGGCTAAGTGCTTCTCTCAAAATGCCCCATCACTGGTGAGTTTGTATCATGATTATAACTGAACTTTTATATCCAAGTAAGTGCCTGTATGTTCCATTATGAATATCAGCACTACTTGCATTTCTTGGCCTCTCAGCAGACATATTTGGTAACAGCAGTGACTTCCGTGCACAGTATTTCTTCCTTGGATGATTTGGAACATTGCAAACGAAGGTTAGCTTTCCCTTATCACATAACATATCCTAAATGAACTCTGTGCCCACCTAGCCAATATATATTCGAAGAACGTGTTTAGAGAATATAAACCAATGATAGTGTAAGTAAATCATCATTGCAATACAAAAGCATCATGCAACAAAATAACCTAAAATCCAGTGCAAAGGAAACTGTATTAAATTATCTATTGTTCAGATCCTCTCCAGCCATGTCAGTAATCTGTAGGTCTATCATACAGGTGACTAGATTATTTAATCAGCCTCTAAAATAGGGAGTACTAGGCACAGAGTAGGCACTCAAAAAAAGTTGTTTTAGAAAAAAAGATATGCTTATGGAATTTTCAGTAAGCTCTACTGTTTGGGATTCCTCAAAAGAAAACTTGACCACTATCAAAAGGGGAAGATAGTCTCAATGAATAATGATTGAGTTGATTAGTTTTTAAAATCCTTTAGCAACCTAAACTTACACAATTTGATTTTATCATTGCTTTTCCTATACTATTAAAAATTATGCTTTCTTTACTATTTCAAACTCATTATAAAATTGCTAAAAATCGAAAATTCAATTTGCCACATTACTGCTAATTTGAATAATGGCTGAATAAAAGACAGGAAACGCTGAAGCAGCAATGATTTCTAAAACATTTTGCACTTTCCTCCTCCGTCCCTGTAAAGTAAAGCTCGGATGCTACGCACAATTACACAAGAAAATCACGAAAGCCATTACATTCAGCATTTTGTCATGATCATTGTTACCATGGCAAAAGTGGGCTTAGTTTAGCGCAGCTGCTGTGGGCAAGGTCTGCTGGCCTTTTGTAAGGCTGGGTGACAATATAATGCCCAACTCTGTAGTCTGTTACTGTCCCTGCCACCCCCCAATCCAGTATAAGACTATTGTCCACAGATGCTACTGTCTCATTCCTTAATGTTCTTGGCCAAAGTCATCGTACTAGCCAAGGAACACAGTTCATCTAAGAAGGTTACTTGTTGACCCTCCTCCTGTTCTAAGGGTGAAAACTAAAGATTTCAATAATATGAAAAGCCAAAGTTTCAACAGTTGTATTGTAAATGAAAAGAGTTGTGCTAGAAATAGCTCGGGCTAACAAGTGAGAAGGACAAATACAGGCCTGGGATGACTAGCTGTATGACATACTAATCTCACTCTTTGAGTATCAGGTTAGGTTTCTGTAAGGGGGGATTAAAGTAACCTCCTTGTGACAACTAGCTGAGAGAGTGTGCAGGTCCAGGTGCACTGCGGGTGCTCAGTACTACGGCACTAATATGGTCTCCTCCCTTAACACCGTATTTTTCTTTTTCTTTTTTTAATTCTCACCCGAGGATATGTATTGATTTCAGAGAGAAAGGAAGGGATAGCGAGAGAAACATTGATGTGAGAGAAAAACACCAATAGGTTGTCTTTCATCCGTGTCCTGACCAGGCATTGAACTGCAACCTAGGTACGTACCATGACTGAGGATCGAACCCACAACCTTTTGGTGCATGGGACAACACTCCAACCAACTAGGCCACCTGGCCAGGACCACAGTTAATTGCCTGGATTTCCATGCCCTAGGGAATGTTGACTGTGTAGTTGGTAGGTAAACTGTTTTCTACTGTTGGAAGGTAATTTGTTTTGATCTTTTATACAGGGGTGGGCAAAAGTAGCTGAGTAAAAATAACAATTAATTAATAAATACATAATAAAAGAATCAAAGATTTTTTCTTAAATATGTTTTAATTTTTAAAATAAACTTTCCACATCAAAAAAAAAAAAAAAAAAAGAATCACCTCTGTGTTTTGCATACTCACAACAGTAAACCTATTTTTGCTCACCCTGTATTATTTGGATATTCTCCTCAGACAGCTGAGGATAAAACACTGTTTAAGGTCTGACAGTGTGCATAAATCTCATATGAAGAGGACAGAAGTCAGTGTCAATATCATAGTACGTACCACCCCTTATTATTCATATTCTGAGTAACATCAATATTATCACTATAAAATGGAAAATGGCATATATACTAATTTTGACATAATGCAAAGATTTTGTTTTAAAAAATGGAGCAACATTATGAAAGCAGAGAAATTTAAATTATCTGAAATGAATACATTAATCAACTCTCTGTATTTACTAGAAACAAAGGCTACTAGCATTTTTACCAGCTAAACAAAATATTTTTTCTAATGAGATTTCAGCTGAGTATCGTTTATCTTAAGAGAAAAATAATGGGACCTTACCTATTCCAGTAGCTCCAGAACTGGTCATGCAGGTAGGCATGGTGGCTACATTCATCACCAAATGAGGCTTTGCTTTCAATCCAGTGAATTATGTGCCCTTCTACAGCTAAGGGACAAAGCATTACTAATATGGAGCAAAGGAAAGGGAAGATTGAACATTCTGCGCTCTGTACAGGCCTCTCTGTGCTTTACATTAACGAGCAGAGGCTTAGCCCTCCCCATCATCTATGGAAGTAATTATAGAACAACACATGGTATATGTTTGTTACAAGGAACATTTGTGCCATGATCACATCCCTTTTATTTTCATCATCTTCAAAAGTCCCTCTCTTATTCTGAGACTATATGGGTTGACAAGTGATGTGAAAGCAAACAAAAGTGAGCTTGGCTTTTCAACAGAACTGTATTTTAAAAATTTAATATTTAGAGAAACAACTTGAAACAGCAACCCAAATGTCTTTAGAAGACATGCTTATTTTTCAAATACATGTAAATGATTTTAAGGGATAGATTTCTTCTGCATCTATTATTTTCTGCTATTTAAAAATAATTTTTCCAATGATTTCAACCATTTAGATACAATATTATAAAGCTGATCTGCTATGGTAACATTTTCTAGTAAAAGAAAAAAAATTAGACATCTATGCAAAGAACACATCCCTTTGTCTATAAACAAATACATGACAGAGTTTAAGAACTTACCAACTGGTACTTGTAAAATAAAGTCTGGTGTTTTGTCATAACCCTTTGCACGGAGCTGATCTTCATCTAAGGAAGAACATATACTATTACTTATGACAGTATTTCATTAATGAGACAGCAGTATAATTACTTTTCTTTCTTAAAAATGTATACAGATTACTAATGTAGTTATACATATTTTTCCTAACTGGAAGCACCAATATAATAAGAATGCCTTTTTGTCCCTTCTGCATTTTTATGTTTTTAACTTTATCAAGTTAAGCTGTCATATGCTACCTTTTTATAATTGAAAATACTCAAAATAATGAAATGTACTTACTGATGAAAAGAAAAGGCTTCATTACCATGAATATCACTAATGTTACCAGCCAATATTGACACTGTACAGCACATGCACAGTGTCCTTTACAATTATAAAACAAATACTTTCATTAAAGCAAAGTTTAGTTGCTATTAGTGCAAGTAGACTTATACACAAGGATACAAGATAGGAACAAGGACAATGAGATCACCACAGAGAATTAATTATCCTGCTTAAATTGGTTGGTATGCTATTGTTTCTGGCATTTACCAGTGTTTTACAACTAACAATATGTAATTCTGAAAAGCAAACAGAGTTTGAGTTTTTTTTCCAGGTCTGTTTGATTTCTTTATCCTGTGTAAATATCAATGATCCATTCAGAATGAAAAGAGATGGGAAAACAGAGACCTTCACAAAGTTGGAAAAAACTAGCTATGTTCTTGGTTTAAAAAAAATTCCTCTGATATTTTCTCAGTGTTGTCCTTGACTTCTAATGGCATTACAATGTGATTTCTGAAATGACGAGTTCTCCATTAGATTTTGGAGTGACCTGGTCATTCAATTCCAGACATGGCTTTCTGTCTTCACCCAACCTCAACTAATGGCCCAACCAAGTAACAAGAAAGGCTGTGTGGTCTCTTAACACCTACTGGGCTGTTGACATTGTCATGCATCCCATTCGCCTTCCTGCATCACCTTTGATTAAAATTAATGGCCCATTCCCAGTGTTGGGTAGCTTATTTCCAATCCATTTGTCAGCCCAAGACAGTGGTTTCATGGCCAATGTTCAGAAACTCTGTTTGAGAGCGCTCTCCTCTACATCTTGAAAGGTCAGCATTTTCCACATAAATAACCTTTTAATGACAAGACATATTTAAGGGAGATATTTAAGTTAAATTTTATTAAAAGTTTGTATCCTTCAACTGTCCAGATTTTGAAGGCTTGATGCTAGAATTCAGAACAATCTCTCATCCTTGAACCATAAAAAATTTTAAGTGAACTATTGAGATAAGAAAACATAATATTAAGATAATCTTACTTTAAAAGCAAGAGAATTTGGAAAATTGGACTGCAGACGAAAGAGACTGGAAGAATTTCTATACTCTAAATGTGCTCTGACCACAAGCATGTTGAACAGAAAAGGCATTTACTATAATCAACTCAAGTGCCCTGGACTGATGTTTCAGGCAGCTGGTGAACAGTTTTAAAAGCTGCGTTGACATTAAAAAAGAGATTAATATTTTATTAAAACTATCCTAGCTTGATCAACCTTTGCAGATGTTAAAATCTATTTCAGAAAGAAAAATGACTGTGTTTCTGACAGCAACTCAAAACAAAATTTCAAAGGTCACCAAGCAGTCCAGATGCACACACTAATATCCCTTTAAAAGGCAGATGCTGCACTCCTGGCCACTCTACCAAAGTTTCCAGCACAATACCTACAATTTAAATTCATGACTTACTTCATATGAAAATAAAAAACCCAAACTTTCTTCCCTACCCTGACCTCACTTTCCTCCCTCTCAGTATGAATTTGATCCAATAGTAATTTTACCCAAAGGATGGCTTCTAAAAGCCTGTCGCTTGTAGTGATATTATTTAGATAGACAGACGATAGATAGACGATAGACGATAGATAGATAGACAGACAGACAGATAGACAGACAGATAGATAGATGTCATTCTAAACATTGGAAATACTGTGTCATGTATTGGCTATCTTCTTACTTTATTTACTGAACTCCCACTGCCTTATGCACTGTTTCAACCCTCATGTTTCTTTTACCCTAGATTTCCTAAGAAAGGAGGAGGGAATGACTTGGCACAGTTCAGAGGAAATGACAGTGCCAGAGTCAGGAGCAGCCGTTATGAACAAAGGGCCTTGCTCACTTGGTCTAGGCCCCAGGAGAAGTTTCTATCACTGATCCCACTAGGAGATTTTTAAGGTACGCACCATTCATGTGGCCTGATTTCCTGACCCCTATGGAAGATTCCTTACCATTAGGATCATTATCCAAACCATTGGGTATGGATTTAAAATGTGGTTGACCATTTGGTGGTTCAGGGTTCCAACTCTAAGATCTAGAGGTTATCACTCTGTTGTCAGCCCATACTCTTCGGCCTCGTTCTCAGTTCAATCCCTTGTCTCCCACACAGGAGGCTTTTAAACCTTATCCACTGTCCCAGTCTTACCACCAACACACGCTTTGCACATATTTAGTGCTCAAAATAGATAACTGAATAAAATACAAGTGTAACTTGTATTTTAACTGAATATTTTAAAGAATATTAATATCTTCTACAAAGCCTATCTACACTGACTTCATAATTTTCTGACTTAACTGCCCATGAATCAACCAGGCAAAGACAACAAATCCCACCCGGAGTTCAAGGTTTTATTTGGCAACTCTCACTGATCTCTTTCATCTTTGGTCCCAGCTGTCTGCTGAGATTTATCCTGATCTTAAAGAAAGAAACTTCACTCCTTTCCTTCACACTCACGGGAAGTTTCCCTACTGTTATTATCAGTAGTATTTATTTGCATAACACTGGATGTATCCATTCTTTAAAGTGTGGGCAGAATTCCTCACAAATAGCAGTCTGGGCATGGTGCTACTGTGGTGGGCAGCTCTTTGGTTGCTTCTCCTATTGCTTCTATGGCTACTGACTTATTTAATTTTTCTCTCTTCTACAGTTAATTTTGCAATTTATATTTTCCTCAACAATCATACATTCCATCCAGGTTCTTGTAGCAGTTCTTTGCACATATTTCAGCCAGGTGGTGACTTACGATTCTTTTAATTTCCCAAGTGAAAAACTGCATGTTTAAGTAACATGCTGTTTTCTTCAAGAAAAAAATGATCAAGATTTTTTAAAAAAAGTAAAACTGTATTAGTTAGAAAGGGAGGGAGAGTAATGGCAATGTTTTTAGCACTTTTAGCATAGCCTCCCAAAGTGGTTGGGGATCAACATGAAATCAATCTCTCAATCCTGTATACCTTTCTTATTCAGTGAATAAAGCAAATCTGAAGTAAAACTCTTTTTGGTTTAAGGGGCATATTAAAAACACCCAAAAGCCCTGGCTGGTGTGGGTCAGTGGATTGAGTGCTGGCCTGCAAACCAAAGGGTTGCCAGTTCGATTCCCAGTCAGGGCACATGTCTGGGTTGCGGCCAGGTCCCCAATAGGGGGTGTGTGAGAGGCAACCACACATTGATGTTTCTCTCCCTCTCTTTCTCCCTCCTTTCTCCTGTCTCTGAAAATAAATAAATAAAATCTTTAAAAATAAAAACATCCACTATATCTCATAACTGCCCAGCTTATTAATGTCATAGTTCAAGTGTTCATTATCAAAATTAATATAAGAATATCCTCGCTGGAAAAGCAGCCTTGTTAGTCTCCAGATCCACAAAATATGGGACTTTTAGTTAATGTGAGCCTCGTGAAACAGTATTTCTGAACTTGTGAAGTTTTAGAGATTACTGGTCCAACACTCCAATTTACACAAGGTAAAAGTGACCGATAGAAGTGGAGTGATCCACCAAGACCTAGGCCTCTAAAACAGTGAAAGAGACAGGCAAGCATCCAACACCACCCAGTTCTGGTTTGTCCCCATCAACCATACACCACTCTTACTTATGGCAAATATTTAAATTTCATCATATGCAATATTTATGAAGTGAGGAAAAAATTCTTATTTTCTTCTGACAGGATCCCGAGGCACAGGAGAGGTGATGGCCATCTGTTGGATGTTACTATTGAGATAGCACCTGTCTGAAGTGATAAGCTACACAGTCTCTGGATTTCTAGATGCTCTGTTTCCCAACTGAATTAAAAAAAAAAAAAAAAAAAAAAAAAAACAATACAACTGCATCCACAGATAAAACAGATGTTAAACTTGTAAAAATACCCCAGGTCTTCATTTTTTTTTTTGGTTGCCTGTCCTGCCTTTAAAGGACATTTTAAAAAAGAAATTACATGTACTTAAAGAACACTGTGAAAGTTTAATTTCTCTGGCCTTTTAATTACTCTCTCCTCTAAATACCCAAAATATCCAAAGCAATTAAGTGCTAATTACACAATTACATTTTTAAAAATAAAAGGCTGACTTTGAGTCAGAGAACAAAACACATCTGAAACTAGTTAACATATACTTAAGAATCACAGGAGGGCATGAAGACTACTAAGAAAAAGTTTGAAGTTTTCTCTTGTTTGTTTTATTAAAAGGCTTTAAATATAAGAAACAGAGTTAATCTTAGAGAAATTATGTAAAATTCCAGATTACAACATCTGAAAACAAAAAGTAACATTTTTGCATGGCATTTTATCTATGAATTTGTCAAAAGGTTTCTAAATATTAGGTTAAAATACATTTATGATGTATTTTACCTAATACATCATACACCTATAATATTTTTAACACCTATAATATTTTTTGTAAATCAAGGAAGGGCAAAAGATACATAAATCAATACAAATGAAAACTATAATATATCTTTTCTACTCAAAATTCTTTGGGTTTTTTTTCTGCTACTTTTCCCCAAATACTGTCTCATTCAATACTTGGTGGTATAACCTTTGTATTCCATATTTTTATATTCTTTAATAGAAAGTTTCACAGTCTTTCTATTCAATTTAAGAAGTTTTCAAAGTTTCAGTAGTAAATGTTACTATGATATGCAAGCCATGTGCAAAAGTACACAGAACAGATATGCATTTAATGGGGAGACCAACAGCACAGATAAACGAAATCTTTAGAGAATCCAAAATTTCACTACAGCCATTAATTTCAACCACTTCCCCCCAAGCCTCTTACCAAGGACACTAATAAGGAATACAACTGATCGCTCTGACCTTGTCCTTTGCTTATATCTTCAGGGGACTGGGATGATACTAGTGAAAACTGAAGTGCCCTAAAGATAGGAACCAAATGGGAAGTCAGGGAACTGGGACAATGCAAAGTCAGGCTGGGTAGGCTGATTCCCCCACTGGTGGCTGTGAAGACACAGGACCTGAATTTCAACAGCCAAAGTAAATCTTGTCTATGTTTTACACCACATCCATCTCAGCTCCTTTGATGCCATAAAAGAAAGGATACATCAGCACAGCAGAGCGGAAAGGAAACAGGGCAAGTTGTTAGGAGGGCACAAGCTGTGATGCAAAGCCTGGGGCCAGTTTCCTCTAAACAAAACAAGGGGGCTAGATGGCCACTGGAGCCCTTTAACTCCAAAAGTCTGAGCAATGGCTGAATGTGAGCCTTTGTCTGCCCCAGTTGTATTAGTTGTGGTCTCTGATGTCAGACCCTTCTGCAGGGCCAGCTCCATCTGTCCCAGAACTAATTTCAGTTGGGGGGAGCACTGGCTATTCTGAGACATAAAGGACCCTGCACGCACGCACACGCACACACACACACAGAGAACCAAGGAGACGATCCTCCAATAGCAGTAACAGGTTTGTCTCCAGTGCCGTTGGTTATAGGGAGAGAAGCTTGAACCTGTAGCTAGTGTTCTGTGGGATGAGTGAGATATTTGATTTTTCCTTCCTGTACCCCATCTTTTCTGGCATTGCTACCCCACTCTCCCAATGTGACTTTGGTGGACAGTCAGTCAGTGACCCTGAAGCAGCGGCCACAGGGGTGAACATAACAGACTAGCTGATTGGAGCCCTTTCTGAGATTCGTAATGGGACAGAAGAAAATCACCGATTTTAATCTGGGGTTACAAATTCTAAGGAGTAAACACAGTAGCAATGGCCAGGGATTATATTTATTGCCTATGAATTGAAGCCAACACTGAAAAAATCAGAACATGAAAGGGATAAAAAGAGGAGACATTGACAACATTGCTTTGTCTTCTGGATGCTAGACACACCAGATACAAAATTCTCTTTCTTGGATTTCCTAGGTACATGGCTGAACCAATAAATTCTCCTTTTGTGTGTGTCTAATCTAGTTTGCTTAGATTTCTGCCTAACCAAAATAGTCCTAATACATAATGAGTAGCCAGGAAGGCAGATGATCAGCAACATGAGTTTTCAAACCAGAGCGATGGTGAGGAAAGAGCTGTGGGCCCAGAGCAGGAAGACTCCCATAATGAGCGGACAGGGTAACCTGTCTGCAGAGTTACAGAGAGCAGGTTGTCTTCCGGCACGTCGTCCATAGGTCTCTTCTCTTGGTCCCACGGAGAAGCACACACAAGCGAGTTTAATGAAGGGATTTAGGAAAGATGGTCCCTCATCATGACAATTTCTTCAGGAAGGGAAGAATAGGACCTAAATTCCCCACATTCCACCCCCAATATCACATTCCTGTTAACCTGAAAACTGCATCTGATTTTTAATCTTCAGATAGATCGGAATTCACAAAGTGAATGCCTTATGAAGTAAATGCCCAGCCATCGCTGTTCCCTTTAGCCTATATAGTCATGTTTTATTTCTAGTCTCTTGTTTTCTACTGCTAACATCTGCATGCAAGCACAGTCTTAGTATTCTTGATCTCATCTGTTCCTGCTGCCTATTCCTCACCTGAAGCCATAATCCCGTTTGTCATATCATAATCAGAGTGCCCCAGGAGAGCACTGTTGCTTCAAGAGGGGAATAAAGTAGCAGGAGCAGATGAACTCTCAGTAACAAAGATCCTAATTCCCTCCAGTAAGGGATGTCCTTCACTAAGCCTATTTGGCTCACTGAGTATATACCCTCTTGGAGTCCCACAAAAGCATCCATGTAAAATCTGCTGCTTTGTCTGTCATAAGGCAAGACCAAACATGGGAGGTAAGACAGGGATAAAGTAAATGCCTCTCAGGCGTCAATCAAAATAACTATTAGCTTCTACTCACAGGGCAACATTCATTGCAAGGAATAAAATACAGTCGTAACTCAGTACTCATTGTTAATTCATTCTGACAAGTGGCAAGCAAATGCCGACTGATGAAGCATTTTTTCTCGTCAAAATGCATTGATTACTGGGTTTGACAAGTGCTGAAGCCTATGAGTACCGAGGAATGACTGTATGTCCAGAGCCATCCTTATTAAGGCAAACTTAACAAGACAGTGGTTGTGGCAGTCACTATGAAAGTCCTCTGACCTGGGGATATGCCAACCAACCCATGGAGGATGAACAGTTTATCTGCAGTCTTTGGTATATACACTGTTTTGTACTCTCCCTAACAGTACAAACAGTCTTGGTGTCTTCTCATTGTCATTACTTACCTTCCCTCCTTTGCCTTTTGTCCAAGGCTCTTCCCCCAACAACCCCCAAAGTGGAGGGGGAGTGAGAGGGAAAGGATATAACAAAACAGAGTCTTCTTAATCACTTGAAAGATACAAATTGAAACAGCTCCATCAGTAGATAAAATACATCTTCTAGTTCCCTGACACAGAAACGGAACAGCCCCTTAGCAGCGGGGGTAAGGACAATCACAACGTCCATTGGTCATTTACCATTTAAAGGTTCTTTGCTCATCCAACCTGGGAGAGGGCAGCAGGTTCTTCACTCCGACAGTTTAAATGTTGATCAATAAATCTTAATTCTAAATTAACTATTCTTGGAAAGAGCAGATATGTACTTAAACTTATCTGGAAATTTTCCAGAAGGCTCCATGTTTGATTCAATTTTTTTTTTTTTTTTATCCCTAATGGTGCCTACCCATAGCAAGAACTTAAAAGATATATATCTTCTTGCCGAACCAACAAAAGAAAGAGTGGCTAGTTGGCTTAGTGGGAACATAGTCAAGCTAATGAGCCCAACTCGCCATCCTAGAAGCACATGGTGGCAGGAAGGTGCTGGTGAGATAGAGCAGATGAATGAGTAAAATTCCATCCCCACTTCAGGAAAAGTAGCTTATGAAGCAGTAGCACTTCCTACATATGTAAAGGATAGCTATTGATTTTTAGTGCAATCTGTACCTTTCTTTCAAAAGTTTAATAAAAGTAGCACAACAGCCTTGAATGTACTTATTTTCATTATCAAGAAGTCAAGTGAGCACCTACTAAGATGCGCTAGAGATGGAGCTGCGTTCTTATTGGGATGAGCATGGAAATAGGAGCATGGCCGTGAGCACCCAGACGGCACGCAGTGTTTACCGCCATCTTCACGCTAACTCGGGTAGTTCCTGGTATGTGGGCAGCACACCAAATAAATGTTTGTTGACAAGAATGCATAATAATGAATAAAAGAATTATAAGAGTTCTAAGAAATTGCCAGAAGTTATCTATATTCACTTGTTTGTAGCCTGTTTCCCTACTAGACCATAACTCCACAAATGCAAGGACTTCCTGTGACTTATGTCTAGGTCTAGAATAGTGCCCGACTCCATATCTTACATTGAAATGGTACCTGATCCCATATCTTATTTTTGGAATAAATGAATGAATATAGGAATAAAATATATATTTTTAGTTGGAGAAGCTAAAGTCATTTATTCAACTTTGACTTCTCTTAATATACCTACTTATAGATGCACAAAATGAGTAGATTTACAAGATAGGATAGGTCTATGAGTACACCCCAATTGTCAAAGATAAGGGGTTTGCTTTAGTTCTTTCCAGTAGTGCCTGGTTAAATCTTGTGCCATAGCAACTGCTCAGTACCTGGTTATAAATCAAGGAAATTTAAGAAATTATTAGGGTTAAGATATGGTAATTTATTTTCTTTTTCTCTTCCATTGATAAAAGAGGTCACATAAAATATTTACTTTATAAAATGACATATAGAGCGCAATAGGTGGAGAATTTTAAATGAGATAAAAAATTTCAGAGGCATCATAATTCTTAAGAAGGGTTACGTACAAGCAGTAAGAATCCTTGCCTTTTGAAAGTAGTCTAGATTAGAAGCCCAGAGAGGAAGGGAGAAAGGGAAGAAAGATAGATTGTATTTTTGCTTATAAAAGAATCAAAGTAAAACAAACATGTTTGCAATGTCTCTGCAATAAAATTCAAGATGTACACATGTAAACAAAGAAAACATAAGATCACATTAATGGTCTATTTATATACCAATATTTTTCCACAGTTGGACTTAAAATGATGATCTATCTGAATTTACCTGGCACAGTACTTTCAATCTAATTAATCATTGTGAAGGGGTATTTCCAAGGTACAAGGAAAACCTCAGAACAATATTTCATACAAAGCTTTGAATTTTTGATGTTTTAACCATAAGTAAACATATATGAATTCAGAACTACATTAAAATGCTTAAAATACATATAATAAATTATCAATTTTGTTGTTTGCTGATGAGGAAATGCTTTAAAACAGGACTGAGGTTACATGGAGTCAGCTAAAACATCTGACAACTCATTTATGTTTTAAAGATCAGTTAAGTATCACCTTTGGGCAGGCTTCAACAAAATGATTACCTGTAGATCCTATAGCACACAGAGGAAAAGATGGGACCCATGAGTGGTAATGGGACCGTAGGTGAGTGGTATGACTCCCTGGCTGTTTCTGCACTGCCTTTGTCAGCCGTGGTCAAGCCAGTTTAATATACTCAGTTCCCAGCATCTAGGGAGTAGAAACCCTGGGACCAAGTTTAGACCATGTTTAAGCCCTTGGTCTTCCATCCTCAAGAAGAAAGCAGAGAAAAGCTAGGCTAAGCAAAGAAATGGTGTTAAGGGCCTGACTACGCATACGCGGATGGTGCCAAGAGAGTAACAGCAAGCAGTCCTGAAAATATGACTGCCTAGTTGGTAGTTTAAAACAATAAGATAGATGTGGCCATGCCATGCTGGCCAACATCTGAGTGATCAATTTGATCAGATATTTCATAACACTCTGCGATCTCTAGTTCTAAAACACATCATGGCACATCATGAGTCATCTATTACAACTGGTTCCAATCCATTATACTTTCTATTTTTGATTAAATTTTAAAAGGCAATTTCTATCTAATTTACCCTCTTTCCATAGGCTGAACATTTCAATTGACCTTCTATATGAAAAAAACTTGCTGCTTTTACATAATGAAATTTAATTCAGTAATTTGTGGCCACTTTGCTAATTTATCAACTTCCTTTAACCCTAGCTAGAGAATATTTATATCTCCCACTTCAAGTTATCAATAACCTTATAACACATTCAACTCAATTCTCTAGTTTGTTAATAAAAACACTGAATACTAAGACTTAAACCAGATTTCTTGCAGGACTGTATTCAACATCCTTCTACAAGTTGAGGTAAAGCCATTCATTTGACTTTCCTTGGCCAATTCTCTGTCCATTTTCAAATGAAAATTATGTAATCCAATATTCTTTTATTTTTTAAGCTAAAAAAAGCCGCACGAGGCAGACAAATATCTACATAGAACAGATGTGTACAATAATATGATTTGTATAGTACCTTTACAAAACATCACATCTAAAATGGAAAAAAGGAATTAAATCATCCTAGAGTGCTTTATGGCTTCTGTGATCAGTTATCACATGTATGCCCTTTGAGGCTTAATTTCTAATGCATCAGAGATAGTGAAAGAAATAACAGTCTGTAATAAGGTTCCAGACTGGCATGCAAACACCTGCATACATGTAAGATTTTTAAAAATCATACTAAATCTATGATGACAATTAATGTTTGACATGAAAGTAATAAAAGCTTGATATTTGGATTTCAAGTAAAAGTACCGCCTGATTCCATATACAAGACAAACACACCTAACATGAATTTTTCTAACCATTCTTTTTAATACATAAAGCATTTTACAGACAAAATTTTTTTTGTTTCTTTCTCCCATAAAGCCTAGATTATGGTTAATATCTCATGACACCAAAAGTAATACTGTAAAAGATATTAAAGCATTTTTTCAGCCACCTATTCTATAAAATATTAATTTCAAGCCTGTGCATGTGCTGTACATATAGGGGATTAGGCAACCGAGTTCCTGCTCAATTCTAAATCAATAAAAGATAACATGTACAGCATCAATCACCATTCACTCTTCCTTTAGTACATAACTGCAAGGGGAAGATTTAAAAACATATATATTTAAGCACTCATGGAGATATGACCAGCTAGAGAGGATGTCAGCAATACTTACCCAGGAAGGACAGGTTTTTCTCGAGAAGCAAGTCTCTCAGCAGGACTTCGTGCTCATAGCCGATGGCACTGGGAGGCGCTCGTTAAGGGTGGTGACACACGTAGAGTTAGGAAAAGATGCTATTAGGAAAACGCTAATACCAGGTCTCTACTTCAAGATGAAAAGGAAAATAAGATGTAATTATAGCAACTATTTCCACCTCTAGCCTATATCTGTGAGATTTCTATATAGCCCCTTCACTTTAAATGATTTAACAACAGTTTTCTTTAATGTTTATATGCATTCTGGCAAACAAAGATTTGTAAATGGATATATATGTAGTTTATCTTGTTTTGAAAAGAGGGATAGTCATTTTAAACATCCTTGATGCTCTATTAAAAATCTCTCAAATCAATTTAGCACACATTTATTAAGCACCTACTAAGTGCAGTAAAAAATACCAAAAAGCCTTTACCCTGAAAGAGCTTCCAGTCTTATTGAGTTCCATAAGTCTTCTGTGAACTCATACTTGCACAGAGCCAGCCTTTAGCAGTTCCTGCATCACTTCCAACATACTGTTGGCAGTCTCCTCTGACTTGGGAAGCCAAACAACTGATGTGTTGAGAATTACATATAACGTGAAAGAAAGACATCTTTGAAAGGACTGTAGGTTAGGGAGTGTGTACGGGGCTGTTTCAAGTCTTCTTTTCATGTGTGTGCAAGTCTACCCATATTATAATATGCATAAAACAGATACACACAGGCATACATACATTTTTGAGTGCTTACTATGAGGCAGACACACTGATAAGTGTTCTATATATGTTATTTCATCCTTACAGTTATCATCATCATTATTTTACAGATAAGAAAACTGAGGCTTAGAAAGGAATCTGTACAGGGTCATATGGTTAACATGTGGCAAAGCAGAGGATCAGATAAGATCTGTGCAATTCCTGTATTTATGACCTCCATACAGCTTCTAAAATGTATTAAACTTAATTATGTAAAATAATTGACACTAGCTAATATTTCTTAAATGCAATATACTAATCTTTTATGCTGTAAACACTCTGGGGTACTATCGTCTTATTTAATCTTCATAAGAACACCTCAGTGGGTAGTCTCATTTTTACAGTTAATGAAAGCAAGGTTCAGGAAGGCTGAGGAACCTGCTGAAGGTCCCATGGATAGTAAATATTGAAATCAGGAATGAGGCTTGAAATTCTGCTGTATTTTCCAAAAGGATGGGATTGTGCAAAGTATGAAAAGGAGCGTTATCCTATTCTGGTACTTTAATTCTGTCCAAAGCATTTGGTCACATGATCTAATTCTCCATTTCACTGATAATGCCAACCTGGTCATATCATTTCTTGGCTTACCAGAGACTTTCATTCTGATCGTGTTCTGCAAAAGTTCAATTTAAATCAAATAAAGCTGATACATTATTTGTAAAAAAAAAAAAAAAAAAAAAATCCTAGCAAATTATCCTATCTTTTATAAACACATACAGGTGAATATAGCTTAGAATTCCAGAGAAGATGTGGTCACTTATGCCAACCATTAAAATGAACCCTAAGTCATCATTAGTGCATTTTCCTCCTGTTTCCTCCCACCACTCCAACCCACATGGCAACATTTATTTAATTTTTTAATGGAAACAAAATAAAGGAAACTCATTTTTATATCACAAAATTTCACACATTTGCAGAGTCCACTGAAGACATTTGATGAATACCTCTCAATGATGTCTCATTACTAGGGGCATACCATATTTCAGAACTAAATTATTTACTTCTATTCCACATAGATGTGCTCTCACTTTTATTGTTGTAAATTATTTACATCTAAAATGTTGAATCATGAAACAGAGGTTACTTATGGTACAGAAATGAAACCCACAGCATTTTAAGCTTCCTGCATCATTATCTTTCCTTGCTTCTCTACTTAGGTCTTTGTCTAATAGCTGTGTCCTGAAGTCACACTCTGGAAAGTTGAGGTGGCTGCTTTCTCACACCTTCTGTGTCAGTGAATATGACTTGTGGTAGGAAAGGTGTGGGTAGCCTGGCTATGTAGGAAAAAAAATAGAAGACACAGAAAGAAAAAGAAAGTACAATGACAATTTATAGTTTCTTTGCTACTGTGCTTTTTTGGTGTCTTATTAGTAAATGACCAATTTACTTTATTCTACTTATACAAATGTCTATTTGTAACATTTCCATAATGGAGTAAAAAAGTTTTGTACATATTCGATTTACTAAATGTGTGCTTTCTTTCTCACAAAATGATGTACTTTACTGAGGGTAAGTGCTGTAAACAGTAACAAATCATCAAAACAGCACAAAAATAGCATTTTCACTCACATAGAAATCTAGCAATTTTGATTCAGTGTGAAATAAAATAATTCCTATTGATCAGTCTAAGAGACATCTATGCGAGTGTATTTACATTATATAAAACTGCTACTACCTCAATGCAAAGATAAAAATCAGTTCTCTATAAACTTCCCAGCCTATTTTATTTTGCATGGTAAAAGCAATTACCAATTTAAAATTTTGGAAAATTCCACTTCTTGGTTTTTCTTTGCTTGATATAAGCCATATTTAAAATAAAAAGGTCTAGAAAATAAAGCTAGTAAAAACAGAAATTTTACTGGCAATAGGCACAATAATGAAACTACAAAATTATAATCTAGTCAGTGAATGCAATTTATAGACATACATCATTATCTTTATCAATTGAAATCATGTACTACATTAAATTCTACTGGCAATAACACAGCGAAAAAAGGAAAATGAATGATGGCAAAAATGTAAGGGAAATACTCCAAACAGAATTTATAATGTTCCATAAGCAGGACACTTAGACTTTGTCTATAATAATACCTATTATTGATGTATGGCAGTGACCATGGGGCAAAACTTGTAAATAACCTCACAAGCCATTTTCTTCGCCAGCAATACAGCAATCTGGTTTCCCGTAAGCATCTCAACTATTACTGAAAAATAGCCTCCTGGCATTTACAAAGCAGTTGACTTCATACTTTAGTCCATGCATATATAATTAGATAGTTATATATAAAATCAATATGCAATCCTTCAAAAGACATAATGCTTTTAAAACCTTAACTTTCAATTGATTTTTAACTATTTTATATGCTTGAAAATTAACATGTAATTCCGCCCCACATACTCTGAAATGGTGTTAGTTGTTATAGGAATGTGGTAAACTTTATGGCTGTAGCAACTTCAGGGTGGCATTCCCACACCTTCTGACACTACCATTAATTTTACACTGAAGGGAGAAGTATACCTTTACTTTGATCTAATAAAAAGGTAAGCTTATCACAATGTTGTGATTTTATTAGGTTAGGATGGGGGAACAGACTTGGAGAATAAATACATCAAGGGCTATAATGTAGACAGAGACTATTCTTACAAGGGGGCTCTGTTAAAAGATTATTTTTAAAGGTTAATCTTTATGAACAAAAACAAGTGATTTTTTTTTTAACAAAAAGTTTGCTAACTCTAAGCCTTTGTAAAACGAGGTGGAATGATAAACACGCATGCACGTGCACACATACACTCGACTAGCAAGGGCTTCCAAAAACGCCTCCTGACTGGTCGCCAAGTCACAACTGTCACAGTGCCACCTATACCAACAAAACCTATACCAGGAAGGGCATGTTCTATTCAAGAAATGTGAGACTCATGGACTCAGATATAATTTTTTGAAATTACTCTTTAAATAGCATTTTTAACTAAGGATTATGTTGAAATTCTTAGTGTGGCCACAATGCTACTAACTGTATTGATGAATAATGACCTGTGCCATGAAGTCATTACTATCCATGCAAATCCTGTATTAAGAAGTAAGCATTAACTCTAGTAATCTCAAAGTCTTTAATGAATGACTGGCCATGTTTTTATAGCCTTAAATTCAGTCCTTAGGGGCCCTGGCCAGGTAGCTCTGTTGGATGGAGCATCATCCCATTGTGCCAAGGTTGTGGGTTTGATCTCTGGTCAGGGCACATACAAGAAGCAACGAATGAATGCATAAGTAAGTGGCACAACAAATCGATAGTTCTCTCTCTCTCTCTCTCTCTCTCTCTCTCTCTCAAGTCAGTAGTAAAAAAAAAATCAGTCCGGAGGGAAAAAATTAAGTTGGTTTCTCTAAAAATGTTTATTAGGGATCTAAATGACACTCAGATTGTAATCAGCATTTATGCAATAAGAGTCTACTGCCCTTTAAAATGTGATGGTCTCTGGCGACATTTTAATCACGTCATCCTTCAACTTCAGGCAAAATTTATTCTAGCAAACTCAACTGAATTCGGCTCATTTTAAATAGAAAATTTGTTCTATTTTAAAAAATGTTCATTGGAATGGTTAGATACATTCCAAGGCAGTATGTTACCTGCCTAATGACTCTGTACCTTCAAACTCATTGAAAACCAGGCAGTTTGAAATAAGCATGTGAATGCGCAGCTGCTGAATTGACATCTTCCCGTGGCCTATCTGGTTTTTCTTAAGCTGTAGGAAAGAATGGTCTGCAGTGACCCTCCAGCTGATTGAATGTAAAATAGAAGAGTATGAAATGTGTTTTGTGAAGCAGAACTTTATGTCACGTTAAAGCTAGACACATCTCCTCCACTGACACTAAGCTCGTCAATTGTGCACCTAAAATTTTATGGGAAAGGATACTGTTTGATGCAGTCCACCAGCGGTCCATAACAGCAGTCGTTCACAATGCACTGCAGAGAGAGAAGAGGAGGGGTCTGGGGTGCGGTGACTACAGACACTACTACAGTTAAACAGTATCCTAAAAGCTGTATCCGAAAATTTTTTCCTTAATTTTTTTTAGAAGCTATTAAAAGGCATTTCAGATTTAATCACAGAAAACAAAAAGTGCATGGTTTTTATTCACTATAAAAGCAAGCTATTAAAAAGTAAAACGCTCTTCTCACAAACATCGCATTGCCATTTATAGCACACCCTGACCTCAGTGATAGTTTATGATGACAGTAATTAAATGAGGTTTAAAATCCTTTACTCTGCTAGGCAGATAACAGCATTGCCACTGAAAATAGACAGCTGTGATTAATACCTGATAGACCTGATTTGCTAGAACTCCATCTGGAATCTGAGAAGGGTCCCGTAGCATACTATTTATAACAGACTTGGAGGCTGCAAAAGAAAAGAGATGAACCGTTAGCAGACAGTCAACATACTTTTAATGCAACATGAGAAGGGACATACACCTATATACACAGAATTCATGACAATGGAGACATGACTGATAGTAATCATTTCCTTTTTATAAATCTATGAAAAGCTTTTAATTAGACCATTTTGCCAAGTTTGTGAGCCATGTTGCCAGATTTGAAGATGACCTAATTTTTCCAAGGTAAATTAACAAGTACAGATCTAGCATATGTCTATTTGCGGATAAATTAGCTTTGGAAAGCCCATTTGCGGGGGGACACAACAAAGACGATCAGAAAAGAAGATATTTACCTCTTGCAGGTAAGTATTTTAACCATACGTATATGGAGGGCTTAGTGAAGGCAGGTCAGATTCAAAGACTTCAACAATGTCGATAAAAATAACTTTCAGCCAAGAAACCATCTCTGAATTCTAGACCTTTCTAAAATAATTCTCATCAACTGCTAAAAAATGTATGTCCACTTCACAGAAATATAGGTAAAATGATGGACAATTGAGAGAAACTTAAGAAAATATGCAGGTCCTGCACAAATAACACCCCTTTTTATTATAAAATATTTTATTACAAAATCATAAGCATGTAATCCTATAACACAACAAGATCAGACTCAAGCACACCATATGACATGTTTTTTAGATTTTATTTATTTATTTTTAGAGAGAAGGAAAGGGAGGGAGAAATAGAGGGAGAAGAAACATCAACGTGTGGTTGCTCCTTGTATGCCCCCACTGGGGACCTGGCCAGCAACCCAGGCGTGTGCCCTGACCGGGAATCCAACCGGTGATGATACTTTGGTTTACAGGCCAGCCCTCAATCCACTGAGTCACACCAGCCAGGGCACCATACCACATTTTAGGTGAAATGTTCAAATTGCTGTCCATCTCATGTGAGACACTCACATACCCTACCAATCACCCTCAAGCTAGCCTTACTTCTGCCAGATCCTGCATATACTCATATATATACATTTATATATGAATTTTTGTTCCAAAATGTGTCTCATTAAATCCAAGGTAAATTAAATTGACCTTATCTCAGGGAACTGTTATAGAAGAAGAGGCTATAGGAGGCTTCAAATAAGGGATGCTATGTCAGGTCACATTCTTTGAAAATTGAGGCAGGAGATTCTGGCCTCACTGTTGACTGACTGCAGGCACATGAAACCCAAGTGGGCAATACTCTCTCTCCTCTGCAATGGAGGCATGGGAGTTTCTAGACCAGTGATTTTCAACTGGTGTGCCACAAGAATTTTTAAAACATACAGTACCTGACTATATAGTCAGGGGCACTGACTTCTTTTCCCTTTGGTCGTCAAATAAAAAAATGACAACATCCAACACAACAATAGCTGTCCAGTGTGAATGAATCAAAATTATGATTTTTTTGGTCAGATTGGCAAAAAATATATTTTTTGGTGTGTCACAGAATTTTAGTAATTAGCTTATGTGTGCCATGAGATGAAAAAGGCTGGGAATTGCTGCTGTGGCCTGAAGCTATGTCAGTTGTTGCTTAGGAATCAATTCATTGAAGTCCTTCAGTGGAATAATTCCCAGATATTTAGCAAATTAACTTAAGGTCTGGTCCATACAAACACAATCGAAAATGCATATTGGATAATTATCTAGTTAATAGAATAAACACAGACCATAGATTCACATCATTCAGGTTCTGAGATGATTTTTGGCTTACCCACTTTTTTTTAGATTGTTATGTTCTTTATCAAGTTCAGTACGGTAAGAACGCTGACAGATAAGAAAAACACTAGTAAATACTGTGAAAAGATATAAAGAAATTATATCTTTCTCACTTAAGTATAGTACTGAGTCCACAAAGGAATAATGAAGCACAATTATTTTAATTATTTCCTATTTTTAGTCCCATAACCGCATGCTTATAGTAACATTTACATACGTACAGCCATTTGTAAATGCATTGGCACTGCAAGTGGAGAGGCCGCATTTGGAACCCTAAATGAGCATCATCACCTGAGAAAGCCCGTTCAGCCCTATGTGCACAACTAGCTCTGCGACCTGGGCAACCTATGGAACTTTTCAAATTCAGTGTCTTCATGTCTAGAAAGTGATAATATTATTTGAGTTTACTATGTTAAAGGTTTCTTGTGTGATTCTATAGAGCAAATACCTTCCACAGCTATTTTGTTATTTATTTTGTTAAAGCTGTAGTAATATTGAGAACCAAATCAGGCTTACGCATTTACTTCATATAAACTTAAGTTGGACTCAATCATTTCTGAGGGAAATTACCATGGATGAATGGTACACACATTGGGAATATGAAACAGCAAGTAATCTTATTGTAAAAGAATAAATTACTGCAACAATAGTGTTCAATAGATGGTAATGTACCTACTAAACTCACTCAGTTGTCCTAACTTAATTCTAAGGCCTGGTGAATCAGAGGGACCAGGGAAGTGCTCATGCATTTCACCACCTTCTCTGAGGGTACTTGCTCTCTCTGGTTTGCCACTCAGTTACCACATAGAAATGGCAGACACAATCGTTTAGATTACCCATGATGCCCCCAATGTTTCAAGGAAACAAGAGCACCTTCTCCAGATGTACCTGTACCTGGTCATTGCTAAGATGTTATACTGCTAACTCTCATACCCTTGTGAGGATAAAACTATTAATCTCTAAATGGCCAGACAGCATAATCAAAAGAGTTATCCTATGGAAAATTACAGACCTCATAACCAACAACATGCAAACTCATTGCTAAAGTCATAAAGCAAAGACTCTTTTTTAAAAAAGAAGAGGAACAATACTGTAAGACATAAGAAACTTAGGTCATTTATTTTATGAGGGAAGAGAGGGAAATATTTTAAAAAACAAACTAATGACATCATAATTTTCCTAACATTATAAACTTTAGAATAGTGTGCTTATCAGAATTAAGAACCATAGCCAATAAAAAATTTTAAAAATAGTTTGAATGTATTGAGTAGCACACTATACAAATTAAAGGAAGCTTGAAAGAGGGAGTCAGTAATTTTAAACTGAATAGTAAAAACGATATATTGAGTCCACATTCATGCAAAAAGTATGCCTGCATCTCAGATGAAGCCAGAGAGTGCAAACTTACTTTTACACACATATTTTGAAGCTTCAGAACTGCCAAAGGGATGAGGAACAGCACCAACCAGATAAGGAAAGGCAACTGGACAATCTTGGGAGGGCTGGAGATGATAGGCCTCAAGAAAGCCTGTGCCTTTCATGGGAGCTGTCCCTAGGCCAGCTACTACCTCTGTCCAATTCTCACCTGTATTTTTGGACCATTCGTGGACAGAAGTCTTATTCTCTCTAACCTCTGCCAGAGGCATTCATTCTGTAGATTTCATATTTTACCTGCCAGTGCTTCAACTGCCGGGAATTCAACTTTCTACCAAGTATGTACAAAGCAGGATTGCATGAGTCACTTGGAGCTAGAGGCATAAGAATAGGAGAGAGCTGGTACCAGTTAAAGCTACAGAGGACAGGCAGCAAGCAATGCCTGGACTAAGGTATAATGGCTAGGTAAAGGTTATTTTATTTTTACTGTGAAGCATTTCTGACAAGAAAAAGTCAGAAGACTAATATAATAAACATCCACCCACCTACCACTCTGATTTAATTTCTGGATCTGTAATTAAATGACCTTTAAATATTCTAATATTAATTTGTATAAACTTTTTAAATGTATCAGTCTTGCTAGAGGTTGGTTTATTATGATCTTCAAGAAAGTAAATTTTGGTTTAGTTGATTCCTTCTAAATTAAATTACATTTAATTTACTGTTATTATCATTATTTCTTGCTTTCTACATTGAATTTGCTACATTATTCTTTTGCTAACTTACTATTTTATTAAATGAAATTTCAACCTTTTACTTTAACATATACTTTTTAAGGCTATAATTTTTCCTCTAAATTCTGCTTTAGCTACATGCCACAGGTTTTATTGTCATTTACAAATATTTTATAGTTTCATAGTATCATTTATCCACAAACTATTTAAAAATTTATTTCAACATTTTATATTTCTAATTTGAGTATATCATGTTCAAATCATGTAATGTTTATATTAATTTGGGGGAATTTGACTTTTTTGTGTTTTAATATGCAATCAATTGTTACAAATGTCATATATCTTAAAAAATACTGAAGCTCCTATTTTTGAGGTACAGGGTTCAGGTATGTCAAGTAGGTCAAGAATTTTAACTGTATTATTCAAATCTATATTCTTATTTTTTCCAAATTAGATATGAAATAATCATCCTCTAATATTGTGTGTCAGTCTCTCCTTATAATTTTGCCAATGTTTGCTTTCTATGTTAGGGGTTTATATTGTTGGGTACATAAATTCATTGTTTTATATATACTTCTTGGAAATTATGCCTCTCGGCATTAAGTCATGACCTTTCATATCATTTTTACTTTTGGTCTGAGTTGAATGTTATCTATAGGCAATGCTGCTGTACCCCTTTTCTTTTGGATAGTATCTGCCTGATATATCTGATGTATCATTTCCTTTACTTTGAACTCTATTGTGTCGTTAAGTCTTAGTAAGGCTCTTATAAGTAGCATTTAGATAGATTTTCTAAAACCAACTTAGAAAAACCTATGTTTTTTAAAAATGGGTTAATCTACTTGTAACAGACACATTCAGACTTATGTCTACCCTCTTATTTTCTATGTTTTACTAACCATTCTCTTTTCTCTTTCCTTCTTTCCTTTCCCTTTACTACTTTCAAGTTGGTTAAGATTTTTAAATCCCCCTTTCTCTTTTTATTCACTTAGAGATAATACAGGTTATATCTACTTCTTTAGTAGTCCTCTCCACAAAATTTGTAAATAGTATTTAATCTAATTATATCTCCTTTGTAATTCTGAGTATAAGAAATTCAGAATGCACTCACTCCAATCAAGAAGCACCCCTCCTTAATCAGCCTACACGTTATTGTATCTATTCTTTTTGTCCAATCAACGTGTCCACAGACACAATTTCCCAGTTACTCTCGTGATTGTTAATTTTATGTCAACTTACCTGGGCTGCAGAAGGCCTAGACATTTGGTCAAACATTAGTCTGTGTGGGTCTGTAAGAGTCTTTCTGGATGAAATTAATCATTGAATCAGTAGACTGAGTAAAGCAGACTATCCTATCTCTGTGGGTGAGCCTTACCTAATCAGTTGAAGGCCTGACTAGAACAAAAAGACTGAATGGGAAAGAATTCTTTCTGCCTGATGGCCTTCAAGCTGGGACGTTGGTAATTTCATGCCTTTAAATTCAAACTAATGTATTGGCTCCTCTTGGGTTTCAAGCCAGCCGACCTTTGGACTGGACCTACACCATTGGGCTTTCCTGGGTCTCTAGCTTGTCAACTAAACCTTGGGAATTATCTGCCTCTATAATCATGAGAGCCAATTTCTTTTTTTTAACATGGATAACATTTTATGAAACGTTAAGTATATATTCCAAAAAAAAAAAAGTGAGAAAAGTGACATTCTTTTACATTTTTTGCTATTTTCTTACCTTTGATAATCAAAATTTTATTTTATTATTTAAAGTATATTTTATTGATTATGCTATTACAGTTGTCCCATTTGTTTTATCCTCTTTATTCCCTTCCACACTGCACCCCTCCCCCACACCAGCATTCCCTCTCCTTAGTTCATGTCCATGGGTCATACATATAAGTTATTTGTCTCCATTTCCTATACTATTCTTAACTTCCCCCTGTCTATTTTGTACCTACCATTTCTGCTTCTTTTTTAAAAAATATATTTATTGATTATGCTATTACAGTTGTCCCATTTCCCCCCCTTCACTCCACTCCATCGTGCACACCCCCTTCCTCCCACATTACTCCCCTATAGTTCATGTCCATGGGTCATACTTATAAGTTCTTTGGCTTCTATATTTCCTACATTATTCTTACCCTCCCCCTGTCTATTTTCCACCTACCATTTATGCTACTTATTCTCTGTACCTTTACCCCCTCTCTCCCCCTCCCACTCCCCTATTGATAACCCTCCATGCGATCTCCATTTCTGTGGTTCTGTTCCTGTTCTAGTTTGCTTAGTTTGCTTTTGTTTTTGTTTTAGGTGTGGTTGTTAATAACTGTGAGTTTGCTGTCATTTTTACTGTTCATATTTTTTATCTTCTTTTTCTTAGATAAGTCCCTTTAACATTTCATAGAATAAGGGCTTGGTGATGATGAACTCCTTTAACTTGACCTTATCTGAGAAGCACTTTATCTGCCCTTCCATTCTAAATGAAAGCTTTGCTGGATAGAGCAATCTTGGATGTAGGTCCTTGCCTTTCATGACTTGGGAATACTTCTTGCCAGCCCCTTCTTGCCTGTAAGGTCTCTTTGGAGAAATCAGCTGACAGTCTTATGGGAACTCCTTTGTAGGTAACTGTGTCCTTTTCTCTTGCTGCTTCTAAGATTCTCTCCTTCTCTTTCATCTTGGCTAATGTAATGATGATGTGCCTTGGTGTGTTCCTCCTTGGGTCCAGCTTCTTTGGGACTCTCTGAGCTTCCTGGACTTCCCGGAAGTCTATTTCCTTTGCCAGATTAGGGAAGTGCTCCTTCATTATTTGTTCAAATAAGTTTTCATTTTTCTGTTCTTCCTCTTCTCCTTCTGGAACCCCTATAATTTGGATGTTGGAACGTTTAAAGATGTCCTGGAGGTTCCTCAGCCTCTCTTCATTTTTCTGAATTCTTGTTTCTTCATTCTTTTCTGGTTGGATGCTTCTTTCTTCCTTCTGGTTCACAGCATTGATTTGAGTCCCAGTTTCCTTTGCATCACTATTGATTCCCTGTACATTTTCCTTTGTTTCTCTTAGCATATCTTTGTTCTCTCATTTTTTCATCTAGTTTGTGACCAAATTCAACCAATTCTGTGAGCATCCTAATTACCAGTGTTTTGAACTGTGCATCTGATAAACTGGCTACCTGTTCGCTGCTTAGTTGAATTATTTCTGGGGCTTTGATCTGTTCTTTCATTTGGGCCATTTTTTTTTTTCCGGCACACCTGTTATGTAAAGGGGTGGAGCCTTAGGTGTTCACCAGGGTGGGGTAACGCTGGTTGCTGTGCTGTGATGCTGTATGTGGGGGAGGGGTCCGAGAGGGAGCAGTGGTGCTTGCTCCACTCTCTGCTGGATTTCAGTCACTCCCTCCACTACCCACAATCAAATTGGGCCCCTCTGGTGCTGGTTCCCGAGTGGGTGGGCTTATGCCCACTCTAGGACCCTGTGGGTCTCTCCAATGACCTCTCCTGTGAGGCTGAGAGTCTCTCCTGCTGCCGCCCCAACCCCAACAGGTGTTTTCAGTCAGAGGTTTGAGGCTTTATTTTCCTGCGCTGGAGCCCTGGGTTGCGGGGTCTGCTTAGCTCCCTCACCGTTCGTCCCAGTTTATCTGTGTGCGAATGTGGGGCCGCAGGGTCTGTTAGCGGTTGGACTGCCTGCCCGCCCCGTTTGTCCCACACTCCACCAGTCTCTGGGTCCCACTGCGGCAAGGCGAGTCCTCTCCGCCCCGGCTGCCCATCTCTGCCCGTCCTACCGGTCTGGATGAATGTTTATTTTTTATCTCTTTGGTTGTCAGACTTCCTTGCTGTTCGATTTTCTGTTAGTTCTGGTTGTGCGAAGAGGCGCAGTGTGTCTACCTACGCTGCCATCTTGGTTCTCGAGAGCCAATTTCTTAAAATCAATCTCTCCCACCTCCTCCCTCTCTACACACACACACACACACACACACACACACACACACACACTATGGTTCTGTTTCTCTGAAGAACTTTGAACAGTTTCTTTCTGTTTTTAAAACATTTAATGCTTAGATTTATCGCCATGTTTGACAATTTCCTTTTTCAGCATTGCTTCTTAAATTCCACTTTCAGATTCAAGATCTAAAAATTGGATATTGTTACTGACACACCTCATTTATCACTTCTTTCATCTTAGGCAGAAAAACCTCTTAGTCTTGCCTTGCCTGAAAGCATCTATCCTTTGTTCTCACTCTTGAATGATAATATAGCTGGGTATAGAACAGTAGGCTAATAGTCATTTTACTTTAGTGCTTTAAAGATATGATTCCACTGTCTCTTGACACCTGTTATTCATAAGAACTCTACTGTCAGTCTGACAGCAATCCCTATATAAGTCATTTATCTTTTATATCTGGTTGCCTTTAGATTTTTCTTTGATATCCAATAGTTTTATCACTGTGCACCTATATGTGGCTCTTTTTATTGATCCTGTATGGCATTAGTTATGTTTCACGAACCTAACAATAAATGACTTAAACAAGTTTAAGAAATGTCGAGCCATTACAGCATTGGCCTCCATTCTATACTTCTGGAACTCTTACACTAGACATCTTTTAGGAGGTCTTATTCCAACTCCTCTGTATGCTACTCCTATAAAGTATTTATATTTCCACTCTCTGTATCTTTTGTGTTGTACTAATGGTGCTTTCCTTAGAGCCATCCTAAAGTTCATTAATTTTTGCTCTAATCTCCTCCTTCTAATCTTTTTTCCAATCTAATGCTTTACTTATCTAATGAACTTTTAAATTCAAAGATAATTTTTTGTTTTCTAAATTTTATTTTTGTTTTTTCCAAAACTATCTTCTCTTTTTGCATAGTATTTTATGTTTTCATTTTTCTAGGTATAGTTTTTACTTTTTCAATCAGCTTATTTTGTTTTATATATTTGTTTTATAGTTTATAAATATCTATAGGTTTGATTTATAATATCTTAATTTTCTCATCTGAAGTCCATGCTATTCTATCTATTTATCTATCTATCTAATCTATCTATCTATCATCTTCCTTATGATAGTGGTTTCCTCACTCTCACTGGTTTGTAAATTTTTACTGGGAGCTAATTTTCAGCAAGAATTGTTTGACCTGCACTGTGGAAATAACTGTGACACAGTAGTGTCATGTTTACTTTTGCAGGACCAGTTTTATTATTAATTTCTTGGCTTGGGCTTCCTGCAGTAAACATGAGTGTGAATTTGGGCCAAAACGCACAAATGTGCTCACCTATTTCTAATTTCTCTCTCCTCTCCTAATACAACACAAATCAAGATCACATACAGCAAACAAGCTTCCTTGCCATTTTTCCAGGCAACTGGAGTTTTCCCAGCTCCATTTCTATGGTTTGGGCTATATATGGAGGCTCAACTCCAACTCCTGGCTGTACAACTTTTCCTCTGGGGGGGTCAAAACCCCGGCCCCAGACCCTCATGTCCATACCTAAGCTAACAGTTCCTACAAGCCTACGCAGTGTGAGCCCCTGTTTATCACTCTGAATATAACACATTTCCTCTCCATTCCTTCCACTTAAAAATTAAAATTCTTTTGTTTTAACTTGGAAATTTTAAAAGATTTTTGTTGTTTGTCTATCATTTCTATGTATCATAAAAATAAGGACCACTAACAAAAGCTCATTTTTGCTATGTTGCTAAAATTATTGTAAACCCTTTGGAAGAAGAGATTTAAGGGGAAACTTGCTTCTTTTTATATTTGCTAATTGTTAATGTTTTGAACTTAAAGTTATATAAATATACAAAGAAAAGGTCTTTGCAAGAAGTTGGAGCCCCAAACAACAGAGAGAGGAGCAGATGGGTCCTGATAGGGCGGGGAATGGAATAACCTAAATCACCCCTAAAGACCACTCACTACATGACGGCCGGCTGGTCTGGGCAGGATGAGAATGGTCACTGGTGCCTAGAAAATAAATTGTTACCCTGACTCCTCCAAAAGCTGCTGTCATGTCACAGGTCAAAGCTCATCGTCAAGTTTGGGAAACAAGATTGTTTCTGTGGATTAGAGAATCCACTGGATTCTCGAATATAATTCCATACTTTGGGGGGGAAAGGGGTTTCAAGCAACAATTTTATCACATGCCCATTATCTAGGAATTTGGGCTGAGCTCTTTGTGTGGCATGAAGTGGAGTGGATTATCTGTGTGGTAGAAGATTCACTTTTATGATGATTCACTCCTATATCTGGCAAAGCTGTGTTTGCTGCAACCTCAGCTGGAACTGTGGATGAGGGGCCTTGGTTCCCTCATGAGCCTGTCTAAGGTTGGCTTGTGGGCCTAATGTTGGCTTCAACTTTCCCTGGAAATGATGGGTGGGTCCTAAGAGCTGCATCCCAAGAGAACTAGAAGAAGTATATAACTTCTTATGACCTAGCCTCAGATGTAATATGACAAGACCATAATTTTTATTTATACTTTTTCAAAAGAGAAAAATAACAGGAAGATACACACAGACAAAAAGGAAAGGGATGGAAAACCATATTTCATGTGAATAGAAATGGAAAAAAAAGTTGGGGTAGAAATACTTACATCTGACAAAACAGACTTTAAACCAAAGGATGAAGTAAGACACAAAGAGGGATACTACATAATGCTGAAGGGATCAATCCAACAAGAGGGTATAACCCTGGTAAACATTTATGCACCCAACAAAGAAGCACCTAAATACGTAAAGCAAATTTTGATGAACATAAAGGGAGACATTGACAATAATACAGTCATAGTAGAGGATTTTAACACCCCATTAACATCAATGTATAGATCTTCCAGACAGAAAATCAACAAGAAGACAATGGCCTTAAGTGAAATGCTAGATCAGATTAATTTAATTTCACCCCAATGTAGCAGAATATACATTCTTTTCAAGTGCACATGGAATATTTTCTAGGTTACACCAAATGTTAGGACACAAAACAAGTCTCAATAAATTTAAGAAGATTGAAATCATATTATGCATCTTCTCTGACCATAAAGGTGTAAAACTAGAAACCAACAACAGGAAAAAAACTGAAAAATCCACAAAGACATGAAGGCTAAATAACATGTTATTAAACAATGAATGAGTTAGCAGTGAGATCAAGGAAGACATCAAAAGATAACTTGTGTTGGCTGGTGTGGCCCTGTTGGTTGGGGTGTTGTCCCATGGACTGAAAGGCTATGGATTCAATTCCTGGTCAGAGCACATACCCACATGGCCGGTTTGATCCCTAGTCAGGATGCATACGAGAAGGCAACCGATTGATGTTTACCTCTCACATCAATGTTTCTCCCTCTCTCATTCTGTCTTCCCCTCCCTCCCTCCTCTCTCTGAAGGCAATGAAAAAATGTCCTTGGGTGAGAATTAAAAAGAATAATAATAAAATTAATTAAATAATAAAATTAAATAATAAACTAAAAAATAAAAAAGACACACTGAAACAAATAAAAATGAGAACTACCCAAAATCTATGGGACAGAGCAAAAGTAGTCTTGAGGGAAATTCATAGCATTATAGGCCTATCTCAAGAAATAAGAAAAATCTAAAAAAAAAAAAAAATAATAACTCTATATTTAAAAGAACTAGAAAAAAAAACAAATAAAGCCCAAAGTGAGTGGGAGAAAGAAAGCAATAAAGATCAGGGTAGAAATAAATAAAATAAAGTCTAAAAAAATACAAAATATCAGTGAAACCATGAGCTGGTTCTTTGAAAAGATAAACAAGATAGACAAACCTTTAACCAGACTCATCAAGAAAAATAACAACAACAACAAAAAAAAATAAAGAGAACCCAAACAAATAAAATCAGAAATGAAATAAGAGAAGGAACAATTGATATCAAAGAAATACAAAGGATTGTAAGAAAATATTGCAAACAACTATATGCTAACAAATTGGAAAATCTGGATGAAATGGATAAATTCCTAGAAACATACCATCTTCCAAAACTGAGTGAGGAAGAATTAGAGAATCTGAATAGGCAGACTACAATGAGTAAAACTGAAGCAGTAATCAAAAACTCCCCAAAAAACAAAAGTCCTAGGCCAGATGGCTTCAGAGGTGAATTTTACCAAATATTCAAAGAAGAAATAATACCTAACCTTCTCAAACAATTTAAAAAAATTCAAGAGGAGGGAAGACTCCCAAGCTCATTTTACCACACCAACATTATCCCAATTCCAAAACCAGATAAAGACACTACAAAGAAAGAAACTTATAGGCCAATATTCCTCATGATCAAAGATGCTAAAATCCTCAACAAAATATTAATAAACTGAATACAGCAATACATTAAAAATATCATGCACCATGATCAAGTGAGATTTACTCTGGGAATGCAAGGTTGGTTCAATATCTGTAAATCAATAAATGTGATACACCACATAAACCAAATGAAGGACAAAAACCACATGATCATACCAACAGATGCAGAAAAAGCACTTGATAAAATCCAGCACCCATTTATGATAAAAACTCTCAGCTAAGTGGGGACAGAAGTAACATACCTCAATGAAATAAATGCTGTATATGACAGATTCACAGCCAACATCATAGTCAATGGGCAAAAACTACAAGCATTTCTCTTAAGATTCAAGAGAAGGATGCCCATTTTCACCACTCTTATTCAACATAGTACTAGAAGTCCTTGCCACAGTAAACAGAAGAAGAAATAAAAGGCATCAAAATTGGAAAGGAAGAAGTAAAACTATTATTATTTGCAGATGACATAATACTTTACATAGAGAACCCTAAAGACTCCACCAAAAAACTACTAGAACTGATAAATGAATTCAGTAAAGTGGAGAATACAAAATAAATATCCAGAAATTGGTTGCATTTTTATATGCCAATAATCTAAACTGTCAGAAAAGGAAGCTAAGAAAAAATCCCATTTACAATTGCATCAAAAAACTTCCTAGGAGTAAATTTAATCATGGATGTAAAAGACCTGTACTCAGAAAATTATAAGACACTGAAGAAAGAAATTGAAGAAAATACAAATAAGTGGAAGCACATTCCGTGTTCCTGGAAGGAGGAATTAACATCATTAAAACATCCACACTAATCCAAAGCAATCTATAGATTCATTGCGATTCCTATCAAGACCAATGACATATTTCACAGAACTAGAACACATATTCTCA
This sequence comes from Desmodus rotundus, assembly GCF_022682495.2. Taxonomy (NCBI): domain Eukaryota; kingdom Metazoa; phylum Chordata; class Mammalia; order Chiroptera; family Phyllostomidae; genus Desmodus; species Desmodus rotundus. Next base: position 70,772,508 of record NC_071393.1, on the reverse strand, counting down.
AAATTTATATGGAACAACAAAAGACAATGGATAACCACAACAATCGAGAAAAAAGAACAAAGTTGGAGGAATCATACTACCTAATATCATACTACACTACAAGGCCATAGTAATCACAACAGCCTAGTAGTTGTATAAGAACAGGCATATATGTTAACAGAAGAGAATAGAGTCCAGAAATAAGCCCATGCCTTTATGGGTTTATAATATAAATATATTTTCTTTGTCAAATAGTATTCACAAATAATATTGTCAAAATAATATTTGACAAAGAAAGCAAGAACACACAATAGGGTAAAAACAGTCTATTAAACAAATGTTGTTGGGAAAATTGGACATATATGTGCAAAAAAGTGAAACTAGCCTACCTCCTTATACCATGCAAAAGAATAAACTGAAAATGGATTAAAGACTAAAATGTTAGACTCAAATTCATAAAAATTCTGGATGAAAACATAGGTAGTAAAATCTCAGAGAATTCTTATAGCAATACTTTTTCTGATATATCTCTTCAGGCAAGGAAAACAAAAGAAAAATAAACAAATGGGACTACATCAAACTAAGAAGGTTTTGTCCAGCAATGGAAACCACCAACAAAATGAAAAGACAATCCACTGAATGGGAGAACATATTCACCAATGATACATCTTATAAAGCATTAATATCCAAAATTTATAAAGAATTTATAAAACTCAACACTAAAAAAAAATCCAATTAAAAACTGAGCAATGGACACATATAAACACTTTCCCAAAATGACATAAGGATGTCCAAGACATATGAAAACATGCTCAACATCACTAAATATCAGAAAAATGCAAGTTAAAACCACAATGAAATATAACCTCACACCTGTTAGAATGGCTACCATCAATAAATCAACAAACAAGTGTCAGCGAGGACGTGGAGAAAAGGGAACCATTGTGTACTGCTGGTGGGAATTTAGATTTGTGCAATCACTATGGAAAGCAGCATGGAGTTTTATCAAAAAATTAAAATTGAACAATCTTATGATTCAGCAATTCCATTCCTGGGAATATATACAATGAAACCCAAAACACTAATTTGAAAGAATATATGCCCTGCTATGTTCATTACAGCATTACTGACAATAGCCAATATTTGAAAGCAGCCCATCAAGTAGATGAGTGGATAAAAGCTGTGGTAAATAGGTACTATGAAATACTACTTGATGTAAAAAAGAAGGAACTCAAATTTTACAACAGCATGGATGGGCCTGGAGAGTATTATGTTAAGTGAAATATGCCAGTCTGATAAAGACAAGTACTATATGATTTTACTTATATGTGGTATCTAATGAACAAAATAAATTTACAAACAAATTAGAAACAGACTCATAGATTCAGAAAACAGATTGAGAACTGTCAGAGGGGAGGGGGCTAGGGGAGTTACATGAAAAATGTAAAGAGATTAAGCAAAAACAATAACAAAACAACTTTTAGACACAGATAGCAATATGCTGATTACCAGGGGTAGGGGGAAGTAGAAGAGGGCAAAAGGGAGATAAATGGTGATGGAGAGAGTCTTGTTTCAGGGTGGTAAACACACAATACAATATATAGACGATATATTATAGAATTGTACACCTGAACATATATAATTCCATCAACAAATGTGACCCCAATAAATTTTTTAAAAACTGAAAAAAAAGATTAAAAAATACTTTCTAAAAGGTAGGTGAACTCAGAAAGTTATGCAGTATCATGCTTTGAAATAGAGGATCAACGTGGAATAGTGGTTATGGAGCACAGCCTAGAATCACTCAGACTCAATTTGAGGACTGGCTCTTCCATCTACTGCCTAAGTTGATTAATGTCTGTGGCCCTCAGGTCCCTCATTTGTAAAAGAGCATTAACATTGGCACTTTGCAGGGTGGTTGTGAATATGAAATAAAATAGCACAGGAAAAGCACTTAACATGCCATTTCAGACTTGGGCTATTGCTTTGGCTGGTGTTAGATCAGGGTGTGGCCTGATTTCTGCTTCCCAACACTGCATTATCAATAAGTAGATCATTCATTAATTTCTATTGTTAAGAGCATTAAAAAAAAAGACTTTGCAAGATGTGTATATAGTCAGGGGCCTGTCCTTACCAAGTATATATTTCGACAACCTTGGAAAGACAGGCAGAAAGGCATCTGTTCAACAGGCAAAATTTGGTAATGCCAGATTATCCCTTCTTATACCCTTCCCCTGCCCCACTACTTTGTGGCACCCAGTATACAATCCATAATTAAAACTGTTCTCTGGAAAAAAAAAAAAACCCTGGTAGAGTTCTTTACACATTTCTGTGTATTAGCTTAAGTGTTACCACACCATGGGTGGGGGGGGAGGGGTTGTATTTACATCTTATCTATAATAAGAAGGAGAAGGATTTTCTCCCCCTAGCTAAAGGCATTTTAAGCATCAGCAATCAAGCAAGTGAAGACTTTCCCCCAAATCACTGGCATCATACCCATGTTTATAACTTTTCCTTCCTTGGTGTAAGATCAGATACATGGCCAGCTATTGCTGAAAGAAACTGAGCAAATAAGCAGGTGAATGAACCACATGCACTCTTAAGGTGCCTAGAAATCCTGCCCACCGCAAAGAGTGCTTTTGATTAGGTTATACTTGATCTAAAACAAGGACAAAACCAAATATATTTGGGACCACTGATTCAAGGTCACAAATAAGTTTAAGCATGATGGGTGAACCAGCATGGGGCTGACTGTATATTCAGTGGCAGAAGTCAGGAGAGAAGGATGAAGTGAGGGAAGGACAATAGAGGGATAAAGACAAGATGGGCCATGTTGAAGGAAAATTCATTTGCTGACAGATGGGGAGTGTTACAACCTACTTTTCCCTCCACTGAAGAAAAAACAATCCCTGCAGTTAAACAACTGGATGGGGAAGGCAGTTGCTGTTGGCAGTTCTCCCAAAACATACCCGGAAGTTGGCCTCCTCATGTGGCTGCTCCAGGGACTGTGTTCCAGGACAGCAGAGCCTAAAAATATCAGCTAGAATTTAGAATTTAATCTTTTCTTCAAATGCTGGTTTAAGGCCTTTCAATATCAAGGTCATGAACACCCCAAGTCACCTCTCCACAGGAGTTGGCCTGTTAAGAGTCTTCTCTGGACAATTTCAATGCTGCCAGGGGCCGACAAGAGCCTACTTCCTCTTGCATAGTTGGAACTATTCCTCCAGAATCCCAGGCAGCCGACTCGCTCTCCCATTGCACAGGAGTGATCTCTAAAGCAGTCTGATCCCATTTGACTACATGAGTAAGAAACATCTTCTAACATAGGGAATTCTACAGGAACATATTAAATTCTGCTCTCTGGCACATAATCATGTAAGAAATATCTTGAACTACAGTCATCAGATTAAAAATTATGATGTAAAGACAAGAGGACAACACCTCCAAAGCATGAGTATCCACACTGGTCAGATTCTTTTTTTTTTTTCCTTTTTATTGACTTTATTGGGGTGGCACTGGTCAACAAAACCATACAGGTTCCAGGTGCACAATTCCACAACACACCACCTGTATACTGTTCAGTGTGTTCAGCACTCCAAGTCAAGTCTCCATCCCATACAATTTGATCAGATTTTTGACTTAGGCAACTTACAGTTTGATAGTCACTATACACCATCAACCCTTATTCAACAAACATACATTAGATGCATATTTACTAAGCACCTGATTAATGCAAGAAACACACTTAATTTCACTTCTCCCACCCACCCACACTCAATTCCATCCTCCAAATCTAAAACGTTCCTCTGGCCGAGGCCAAAACTTCAAAACCCAGTTCAATTCTCACCTCCTCCAGTAAATTTTCCCCTTATCTTCCCAATCATTTGGCGGTTGGTTAAATATTACTTTATCATCTGTTGATAGGAGATGGATCATAACGTTAAGACTTGAAACCATGACACATGAAAAAAAAATCTGAAAACAGGAATATGTAGCACAGTATAGAAAAAAAGATGTCACATCTCCTCAATGTTATCTTTAAGCAATTAGGGCTTTTATATGCAGGATGAGATTCATCCTGTAGTCACCCAAGCAGACAAGAAATAATTCCTACAAATCTATTTCTGGTTCTAAGGTTGGAAGGTCTGAGATTTCAACTCTGGCTTTTTGTGACCGTATATTTGTTCTATATCAATGCTTTTTAACCTTTTTTTTTTTTTGTCCATTATGGCCCACCTAAGGAGACTACTTAAATACTTTTTCTTCATTGCCCACCCCCTAAAATTTTAATGCCCAGGTACACTGTATATCTATTATGAAATGTCACCGCCGTGGAGAATGCAAGGTTCTCATAGAGGACTAAGGAACTATCTGTGTCAGGATATTTGGTAAGTTGTTTAAAAGCAGAAATATTTCTCTGTTACCACCTCAAAGTTGTTGTGCACATAATAGCTACTCAATAAATTGTTGAATGAATTATTAATGAACTACTCAAATCCAAAGCTTGCCTATATTCCCTACTATTATAGCAATTTTTAAATATTTTATTTATTTATTTTTAGAGAGGGGAAGGGAGGGAGAAAGAGAGCGAGAGAAACATCAATGTGAGGTTGCCTCTCGCACACCCACTACTGGGGACCTGGCCCACAACCCAAGCATGTGCCCTGACTGGGAATTGAAGAGGTGACCCTTTGGTTCACAGGTTCAATCCACTGAGCCACACCAACCAAGGCTATTACAGCAATTTTTAAGTAGTCTAGTGGATTTGACTGAATTTGAGCTTTTCCCATTATGAATGATGTTATTTTTTTCTTTATTGTTTTCAGAAAATTTAAAGGATATAGAACACAATGGATCTTTAAATGTTGACAACATCTAGTCCTTGTCTCCTGAGGAGGAATGCGCATAACCCTGGCACAGGCATGTAAAGTGACTTCAGTACCATGCAAAACAATTTTTTCTTTAACAGCTACATATTATTTTAATAGTACTTTATATTTATGACAAAAAATTGTAGTTTATCATTTAAGGTAGAATCATAAATTTCCTTTAAAATATAGTTAAGTCATGACATTTTAAAAACTATCAAGTAAATATTACATATTTACTAGTAGTACATGTCATACTATGAGAGTATAGCAAAAACTATAAATGTACCCAAGGTTCTAAAATTTCAGAAATACTAGTTTAATAGTTATATAAAGTCAGTTTAACATTCAGAAAGGTAGGGTTACTCAGTCTATCCTAAAACAAGTTTCTCCTTCTAAAAAGGAAAAGCAGCTAACATTTACTGCGTGTTTAACACATGCCAGGCACCATTCTAAACTCTTCACATGCGTCAACTCACTGAATTCTCAGAATGTACCTATAAGGTGGCTATCCCCATCTTAGAAATAACAAAACTGAGTCAGGAGGAATTTACATAATTTGCCAAAAGTCCCATTCCCAGCTAGTAGTGGAACCAAGATATGAACTTAGCTAGCTGGACTCATAATTATGGGACTGTTCTTCCCTAGCACTATCCCCACAGTACTCAAAGGTGATCTGAAAGGTTCTACATTAATGTATCATACTTACAAAGAATTGAACTCATGTTTTCCACTGGTCTTCCCTCCTCTCTCCTAGATTT